>NC_140940.1:104178383-104695883 GCF_014529385.1 Adiantum capillus-veneris | reverse complement strand
AACCTACGAAGAGCAAAGAACCAAACTTGACAATATGTGATCTCAACTTCACTGCTTGTCCAAACAGGAAGAATAAGATTATCACCTTTATCATGCATAGCTTGGACAACAGCTATGACATCCCTACTCACGTCGTCAGTGCCCAAGAGTAGGTGCAGGTTTACATAGAGGTCATTCATGCTTTGAACGTACTCTACAAAACCAACGAGCTGAGTTTCTATCACCCTCCGGAGGTGATGGGCATACTCAGCCATGATAAAGACTAGCCATTGTTAAGCTATAGTGAAAATACTAGAAACGCTAAAGATCAAAACAACAACATAAGGTGTTATTAAGTCAAACAATAAGTCGGCTTTTTAGCTCCCCACTTCTATTGAATTTACTACTGATTATCTTGAACATTCCAAAGGAAGAAACACTAAAAATAAACTTACTACGATGCAAAAATGAACGAACTTTTTTCATGATTCTTTTGAATGAGTATCCTTTTTCAACTAGTAAAGAAATAAGATGGCAAGATTGAACAACAAAAGTAGATTTACTAGAACAAAGACGAGAAAATCTGAATAGTTGAGAGCAAATGACACCGTACTTAGCTAAAAGAGAAATGTTCGAAGAAATGTGAGGCATGCGGATGATTTTTAGATTGGCATATTCTGGTTCAAGGCGCTTATCATAGATATCTACTTCTATTAGAGAGCTGGACGTGGGTGAGTTGGGACTTGACACATGCTCAGATGATAGAGAGCAGCAGATGGAGTATGGGAGATACCTCATGGAAATGACGACTCACATGGATTAGCCATACTTAATGGCTTACAGCGATTTCCTGGAGCAGCCGGTTTCACATGCTTTCCACACAGACATGGGGCCAATACAGTGGATTATGTTATGACACAACCGAGCTTTGTCCCCTGCATTCAAGATTTCACAGTGGGAGCCAGGCCAATGGGCATAGCAGTAGATCATGCTCTCTTGACACTGTCCGTTAAATTTCAGTATAGTACAACCCAGACATCAGGAGGCAGGTCACACACCCGCTATACATTTACTCCAGAGACTGATTTCATTTATACAGAAAAGACTTGGGACCGTCTATTGGAAGGCACAGCTGGCACAAATGGTACAGGCCTTTCAGTGGAGGAGTGCACCACTCTACTGACTGAGACACTACATGGGGCTGCATCAATGGCATACCCACACACTCAGCCGGGCAAGAGACGACATTCTGGGAGCATGCCCCAAAATAGTTGGTATGATGAGGAGTGCAGAGAGATGAGAGCCCAGCTTCAGAGGGATCTTCTTTTAGGAGTCATCACTTACAGACAATCTCGGATTGCTTTCCGACGCCTTGTGCGACGGAAGAAGCGAGCTTACCTAGCTTAGATGGAGCGAGATTTATATCAGATGTTCTTCAGTAGGGACTCAGGAGAGGCATGGCGACTCTTCCATGAGCACTCCCCTCCCCCAATTTACTTCACCTGATGTGTGGGGCCAATATGCGTCATTATTATATACGGTTCCTGGACAGGAACCCCTTCGTCCAGGAACCCCCTTCCAGACCCTACCAAGCCTTGCCCAACTACGAGCAATTTCTTTACACCTAAGATGGTGCAAAGGGCCATCAACAGGATGAGGACCAGGAAGGCATATGATCATGACGGTCTAGTAGCGGGGCACTTTATACATGCCAGGGATATGTTGATGGAGGTTCTCACTGTGTTGTTCAATCGTGCCATGTGTGAGGGATTACCTGAGACTTGGAGGTTGTCTAATATTGTGCCCATCTTCAAGGCTGGTGACCCTACAGAGCCTGGGAACTACCGCACTATTATGGTTGGACACACATTGGCACGGTTGTATGCATCTATTCTGGAGCAACACTTCAGTAATTGGGCAGAGGGCAAGGGTGTACGAGCAAAGGGTCAGGCCGGCTTCAAGAAGGGTTTCTCCACTCTTGATCATATTCTGACACTCAGGGCCATCATTGAGGAGGGCAGAGCACATGGGAGACGGATCTATTGTAGCTTTATGGATTTTCGCAAAGCATTTGACATGGTACCAAGAGCTCGATTGATCCGCAAACTACAGGAGATGGGGGTGCCCATAGAGGTGATTTGGGGGATTATGGCTTTGTACAGATCAGTGATGGGACATGTACGCACTCTGGAAGGATTATCTGATTTAATTCACTCTACTATTGGAGTGAAACAGGGCTGCCCATTGTCTCCTACTCTATTTGGTATGTATGTTGATGAGGTGTCTGACTACATTGACAGAGAGGGTGACAGGGGTGCCCAGCTGGCAGGGACGTGGATCCCATTGTTGCTATATGCTGATGATATTGTGCTGATATCTGACTCACCAGAAGGTATGCAACGACATTTGGATGCACTACGCAGTTTTGCAGAAGATAGTGGATTGTGTGTAAACCTAGGTAAAACCAAGGTTATGGTGTTTAACACCACACCGCAATGGGTCAGGAGATCAGTACCTACTTTCAAATATGGTCAGGAGATTGTGGAGTATACAGATGCATACACTTACCTGGGGGTAGTCTTTACTGGGCCGAGATTTTCTTTGAGAAGAGCAGCAGAGACTAGACTAACTAGAGCTGGTGCGGCTTTGGGAGGAATGGAGAGGATGTATTCGCAGGTTCAGTTCCAGGAACCTAGGACAAAGTTATGGCTCTTTGATACTTTGGTTGCCTCTACTATGTTATATGGGGTGCAGGTTTGGGACCTTCTATAGGCCAGGATGGTTGGAGGCGTATGGAGAAGCCCCTAGTATCTATGATCTCTCGGCCGATTAGAGCCAAGGCTTCCGTACCGCATGATATCATTCGAGCGGAATTAGCTGCCCCCCCTATGGAGATTGAGGCGCTTACCAGATCAGTCTCCTTTGTACACAGTCTGTGGGATACTACCAGAGACAGATATGCCAGGATGGCTCTAGAGTCCTCCAGACAATTAGCTCTTAATGGGGATACATCATGCTGGTATGCACAGATGGCATCATGGTTTCAGACACATGGTTTCACCATGGACAGGTTGCCTCCTTTTCAATACTCTCTACAGGCACCCTTGAGGTCTCTGACGCGAGTAGAGATTAATAGACTCATTCGTCAGGATCTGATCCAGCTGGACACGAGGAGGACATGGATAGAGCCGATACAAGAGTTGGGCACAAACATGGCTTTCTATAGAGAGCATCTTCTCCACCTCACGGGGGATGGGTTTGTGATTCGACCTAGCTATATGGACAAGCATCTTTCTCATGGTTTGCGTTGTGTCATTGGCCAGACACGCACGTCCTCACATCAGCTCAAGATTGAGATCGGCAGATTCAGAGGGACACCAGCAGATAGCAGGATATGCCGCTTATGCCATCTAGAGCTAGAGACAGAGGTACATTACATATGTCATTGCACAGTGTACTATGAGATACAAGGCCGTTTTCATTGTCTATTCAGAGAAGGTTTTGGGCCTCTATCTAGGGTCATGAGTTATGAAGATCAGAGATGTCTGGGGTTGTATCTACTTGAGTTACACAGGCATAGAGAAACTTTACTTAGAAGAGCTGATGAGAGACAACCCCAGAGACAGATCACAGATTTCTTTGCACTTGATATTGTACACCCAGAAGAACAGACAGAGGAGCAACCAACAGAGGAGAGGTCTACCCGCACTACTGGCATTCTCATAGACCGAGCATTGGAGCTAGGGAGATCTAGACGACCCCGATGGAGAAGAGGAGCTACACAGTTTCGAAGGAGGCTACAACAAAGGATTCGAGCCATACTTTTTCGTCGTCCAGAGTGCAGATGAGGATGGATCTCTATGAAGATGGATCTCTACTTCCCTCCTATATTGTCTACACATTGTACTGCTTAGTTCACACATTTCACGCCTTTCACCTTTCACAACTATCAGCTTCGTTTAGGATTCCACAGTATTTATATTTTGTTATCCTAGTTGAATTTATTTCGTCAATCTGACTTTGTATCAGATACACCGCATTGTAATTTTCTGGTCTCATAGGTCACTTTGGCCTTTTGAAGACGTTAATATAACATTTCATTTCATTTCATCTCTCTCTCTCTCTCTCTCTCTCTCTCTCTCTCTCTCTCTCTCTCTCTCTCTCTCTCTCTCTCTCTCTCTGTGTGTGTGTGTGTGTGCCCTGCTACCTCGCACTCTCCCCCCCTCTGCACCCACCCCCCTGCTGCCTCGCGCTCTCCCCCTCTACACCCCAGCTCCGTCGCGCTCCCGCTCCCGCTGCCCTGCTCCCTCGCGCTCTCCCCCCCTCTGCACCCACCCCCCTACTGCCTCGCGCTCTCCCCCTCTGCACCCCAACTCCGTCGCGCTCCCACTGCCTTGCTCCCTCCCGTTTCCCCCCCCCCCCCGTTGCGTAGAGAGAGAAAGCTGAGAGTTTTCAAGCCTAGAGAGAGAGAGGGTTGCCCGTACATAGAGAGAGAAAGCTGAGAATATTCAAGCATAGAGAGAGAGAGAGAGTTGCCCGTACGTAGGGAGAGAAAGCTGAGAATATAATATTCAAGCATAGAGAGAGAGAGAGAGAGAGAGAGAGAGAGAGAGAGAGAGAGAGAGAGAGAGAGAGAGAGAGAGAAATCCCCCTCTTCCACTTCCCCACTTTATCCTCTTCTTCACTTCATTTTGTCTCTCTCCCTCTCCTTTTGCGGCCTTCAATCATGAGGAAACAAAATGGCAAGGATGACCCTATGGAGGATGCCATTCAAAAATGCAAAGAAGAAATGAAAGAGTCCATCAACAAGATTAATCGCCACCTCCTAGGTACTATTAAGGCACTCGACGAGCGCATGTCGGCACAGGAAAGCATGATACATACACTTGAGGATCGTGTGAAGGCCCAAGATGAGGAAATCGCACTACTCAAGAAAGAGCTTGCAGAGGTAGGATCACAAAACGTCCTCGAAGAGGGAGAGCTTTAGCCCTCAGTTATCGAACTTCGAAGAGCTTAACACGATTAGAGAACAAGTGTGGGCCATCAAAGAAGGTGAGGAGCAACAAAAAGAAATGATGACCTCATGGGTAGATGTCATCACAAAGACCCAACAAAAAGCAAAAGAGGCCGAGAAATGGATCGAGATTATCAAGAAAGGAAAGGGCAAGGAAATAACCACCACCCCCACACCAACCATCATTAACCTTACACTAGAGGAGGAGCAAAGGAGACGTGTGCGGGCCTTACACGTAAGGATATGTGGCCTCAAAGACCAAGATAATATGGATGAATAGGTGAAAGAACTCATGACTCTGGTGGGGTTAACGAGCAGACGCATACGAGGGCTTGGAGAGTGGGCAATAAGAAAAGTGGGAGAATTGGGGAAACCTCAAAGGAAAGGGCACTCATTCTCCGTTTCCCCTCCATGGAAGCGAAGAAGGACTTCTTGAAGAAGAGACCAACTCTAAAAAAGACAGGCATCTTTCTTGGAGATGACCTCACCCTCTCGCAGATTGCTTATATGCAAGAAGTAATGCCAGAAATTAGAGCAGCAAGGGAGAACGGGAAGATTGCCTTTTACAGGGATGGAAGATTGGTGATGCTGGAGCGACGCTCCGAATGACGGTGCGAGATCTATGGGACCTCACTAAAGATGGCAACCTGGAATTGTAATGGGTCACTCCGTCTTGATGTAGGTGCCTTTGAGGATAGTTTCACTCGGAGAGACATCATTTTCTATTCTGAGACACATCAAGCCCCTAGCCAATCCATGCAGACAGGAGACCAGATCGGAGCATCAAGGACGAGGCTCAAGGGGCGTGGCCGTTTTATTCAGGGAGGAGTTGTAACCATTGATAAATATAGCGCGTAAGGATGAGCAGGCTAGGTACATCTGGGTCAAGCTAAGGGCAGAAACAAGCAGATACCTCTACATTGCTATTTGTTACTTTCCTCCCAATACGTCACTATATGCATCACCTAGAGAACAGTCATCCTTTGCTATTTTGGATAATGACATATGGGAGTTTTCCAAGGATGGTGACATTGTCATACTAGGGGACTTCAATGCTAGGACTGCCCATCACCATACAATATTTTATGATACTTCCAAGGAGATGCTTAGGGAGCTGGATGTTACAAAGATGGGCCTATCCATACTATCACAGGATGAGGAGTACATTGAGTATGGCAGATACTTGATAGATATGGGAACTGCACATAGAGAGGCCATTTTGAATGGCCTACAAAGATTTTCGACAGCTAGAGGTTTTACATGCTTTCCACATCGACATGGTGCTAGTACAGTGGATTATGTTATGGCCCAACCAGGCCTCAATCCATTCTTTGAGGATTTCATGGTGGGCACTAGGCCAGTTGGAGTCGCAGTTGATCATGCTAACTTGTCTTTCACTCTTACATTTCAATTCAGCACAGCTTTATTAGGAGAGGTCCCCACGCACACTCGGTATACCTTCATGAGGGAGACGGATTCTGTGTATATGGATGAGATATACAGGCAGCTATGCACTCAGGAGCCGGGACGGCCACTAGATGAACTCAGTCAGATATTGACAGAGACGCTCCATGATGCAGCATCAGAGGCATACCCCCACAACCAGCCTACACGGAGACGATATGGGAGCATGCCCCAGAACAGTTGGTATGATGAGGAGTGTAGAAAGACGAGGATCAAATTACAGAGGGAAGTGCTCATGGGTATTACCACACAGAAAGTCACAGATTATCTTTCACCGCCTAGTGCGACGAAAGAAAAGGGCTTATCTATCTCAGCTAGAGCGGGATCTATATCAACTATTTATGAGTCAAGACTCAGGCGAAGCATGGAGGCTATTCCACGAGCATTCACCACCACCAGCGATCACCTCCACAGAGACATGGGGGGAATATGCCACATCTCTCTTCACAGCATCAAGCCAACCACCTTTGCCGAACCCACTAGAGACATGCCCTGAGACAAGTACTTTCTTTACTGCCGAGAGGGTAAAGAAAGCCATTGACACGATGAAGACAAGGAGAGCACATGATCATCATGGTCTGGTAGCAAAGCACTTTATCCATACTAGAGATATGCTTGCAAAGCTTCTTGCTATGATGTTTAATCGAGCCATGTATGAAGGCTTTCCTAAGACTTGGAGTATGTCTACGACTGTGCCTATTTTCAAGTCAGGAGATCCCATGATTCTCAAAAATTATCACACCATCATGGCTGGTCACACATTGGCTAGGTTGTATGCATGCATTCTTGAGCAGGAGCTGAGTAGATGGGCAGAGCGAGAAGGCATACGAGCACCAGGGCAAGCAGGATTCGGAAGAGGTTTCTCCACTCTTGACCAAATTCCGACACTCAGAGATATTATTAAGGAAAACGTAGTTTTCCAATGACAGGTGTAATGGCAACATCCCATCTGGCTTTCGCTAGAACAGCCTCGGCTTGTGGCCCCATTTCCTTGGGCGTAATTCCAAATCGAGCCACCAATTCGGTTATAGTTGGCTGTCAGGTACAGCGGAATGAATGTTTGCGCTTTGCTCAAGATGAGTGCTTCGAACTGTGCTCAAGGTTCCTTTTGTTCTTATGGAAGGTAGAGCCTTCCGTTCTTAATGAGAGAATGCTGTGATCACAAACAAAGTGAATGGACACTGTGCGTGCAAGTGTATGAGACAGAAAGATAGAGAGAGAAGAGAGATACGACACCAAAGACGTTGTAAAACCCTCCTCCAGAGCCCCACTCTCGTCGGCGAGAGTGGTCTACTTATGATTGCACAATCTCGTACAAATGGTATGCATGAGATTGATGCAAGTCTAGGCTATGTCGACGATGACGACGGTGATGACGAAGTCGACCTAAGGGCTGAAATCTACAATCTTTCTATTGTTGTCCAAAAACGCTATGGGCTGAAAACTGCTAATCTTCTATCTGCTGAATTCTGACTCTATGTCGGTGACGACGATGCGACAACGACGCACTGAAAATGCAAATGCTGAAATCAGCGTTTTCTGGGCTGAAACTGTAAACCTTGCGGAAACTGACCGTGCGGCGAGGAACTGTTGCGGGAAGGTGAGATCTGCGAGATTCGGGACTTGATCTGCGATGTCTAAAGGCTGAAAACTGAAAACGCTGGTCTTGTGGCTGATTCTGTCGCGATGATCTGCAAAAACGTTGAGGTGGTGCTGCAAATCAAAAACGCTAGGGGCTGAAATTGGTCTTTCTATCACCGTGGTTCTACAAATGCAAAACTGCTAGGCTGATCTGCTATGGTCTTGTCGCCAGGGATCTGCAAGAGCAAAACGCTGGCTGATCTACGATGGTCTTGTCCAAAAACGCTAGCCAAGCTGTTGTGAAGCAAAAACGCTAGAAGTCCTTGGGTTCTGCTGAGAAGTTGCCTGTTGAGCAAGGTGCTCCTGCTGCCTCTTCTGCCAAATAGTGCTAGCTCTAGTTTGCGTATATAGAAACTTAGAAAAATTGCCCTACCTACTTCTATTGGAAAGTCACTTAAATTAATAAGTGAAAAATGCCAAAATTAGGTAAAGTAAGCTAAATGCACTGGAAAATTCCCTTAATTGATTCTGATGGATTCTGATGGGAATACTGATGATCATGTTGTGTGCAACCAGAGGATATGCATCTATACTAAGTGACTCGGCATGCACGGTCTACAAATACACTCACAAAAGTGCCAGATCACTTCTAAATTTAGATTAACTAGACTGATTGAACCCTGATTATGTTGTAGCTTGTCCACGGACACATAAGGCTGGATGTGTCACGTGACATCCCCTCCTTTTCAAAGTGAGGTACTGGTACCGAACTATATGGCGTCGAGGGAGATCGCCAATAGCATCCGAAATCTTGGAAGGGACTCTTCGCCGGCCCACTCTGATGTGTGGGTCGTGCGGTACTTGAACTTCATAAAGGTCTACAACGCTTGCTTCTTTGGGCCGCGCCAAAAGCGACACAAAGTCTTCTGTGGCTCCTTCGATGCTTCAACTTCGTCGAAAGTCGTGCTTCTTCCATCTTCAAGAATCTCCATGGCTGAAAATTCCTGAAACCATTTCCAACATAAAACCATGAACATACCTATTCCATATAAAGTGTGTGGAAAAAATCTTGTCTTCGCTAAAGACTGTGTATGCAATGTAGATGAACATAGAGACGGAGTGACAACCCGTTCATCAAACACATGCAAACAATGAGATCGAATCTTTCTCTTATGATCGAAAGCAATCAACTCTGGCAAAACACAATGGAAATGACCATGCTTCGTGCTCATACTTTCATGTGCTCTTTCGGGTACTGTGTCATGTCAAGGAAGAGACATGGAATGTGACTTTCTTACATACATACTTTTCAGCTTTTCTTGAAAAATCCGCATACATTCGTGCTCATTCATGAGTGAAGCATGCTCAACGTACAATATGTCATGCCTAGGAAAAGGGATCACATAAAGACGCTGACTAAAATACAGGAAACGATCACGAATGAAACACTCGAACAATGTGTGTGTATCAATCATGCGAATACTTCTTGGGAGGGTTCTTTGGACCTAGGCTCAAGAGCCAAGATCGATTCTTCGTGATTGATCGAATCTGCAACGAGGTTAGCTTCACTAGAAAAAGCATCCACTAACACAGCATCCTTGTGAACAATCACATCATCTTCATGCCACTCATCATGCTTGTGAGAAATCACATCTTGATCATGCAAATCATCATGCTTGTGAGAAATCACATCGTGATCATCATGCAAATCATTATGCTTGTCATTGTCATCCAAATCATCATGCAAATCATTGGCATTCAAATCATCATGCTTATCATTATGCAAATCCTGTGTATCATGCTTTGGAGAAGTAGAGACTAAGAGAGTCTCCTTTTCCCGAATCTCTTGCATCTGTGCTTGCACTTGAGAAAAGAGTCGCAACATCTCTTTCATGTGTCGATCGCTCTGTTCTTGTCTTGCTTTGGCTTCGCGATGTATGGTTGCGACTCTTTCTTCGTGTTCACGCTCTATTTCTGCTTTTCTTTCTGCGTGTCTTGCTTCACGTTCTAACTTCCTTTCCATAAACATCTGCTCCAACTCCTCCATAGGAGTTAGTGCAATCCTTGACGTAGATGGGGAAGGGGGAGGGTCGGAAAAACCTCCTGGTGGAGAAAATTCTTCTTCGCCTCTCTCATGCTCACCACCTCTAACCGAAGTATCCATTCCGCTTCGAGTGATGACCATCCATTGAAGTCTTGGGTTCTTGTGGGTCCTTGTGGTCTTGGGTTCTTAAGTTCACGAGGAACTTGGGTTCTTGTGGGTCTTGGGTTCTTGAGGGTTCTTGAGTTCTTGAGGTTCTTGAGGTTTTCTTTCGCTTGCAAACCGCGTTTGAGAAGGATCTTCTCTTCACCCAAGTTCTACTCCTTTCCGCGGGCGCACCCCTTGGCGGCCTTGCGCTCACACCAAGGTTGTTTTTTCCCACCTCACGTCGATTGGCCGGCCCCTAAGTGCACGGTCCGCTCTCAATGAGTGAAAAGAGACACAAGGGGAGGCTAGACAAGTCCTTCTTTCTTGGGATTCCTGTCACTCTTCAAAAACACGATTAGGAATCAACACGCCCAAGCGAACTTGGGTTCATGCGACCGCAACAAGCAAAGAAAAAATTATTGTGATTCTTGTGGTTCTCTCCTTGAGTGATACAGAACACTGCCAAAGCTCTGATACCAATGTTAGGTGCAGCGGAATGAATGTTTGCGCTTTGCTCAAGATGAGTGCTCCGAACTGTGCTCAAGGTTCCTTTTGTTCTTATGGAAGGTAGAGCCTTCCGTTCTGAATGAGAGAATGCTATGATCACAAACAAAGTGAATGGACACTGTGCGTGCAAGCGTATGAGACTGAGAGATAGAGAGAGAAGAGAGATACGACACCAGAGACGTTCGTCGGGGCGAGAGTGGTCTACTTATGATTGCACAATCTCGTACAAATGGTATGCATGAGACTGATGCAAGTCTAGGCTATGTCGACGATGACGACGGTGATGACGAAGTCCACCTAAGGGCTGAAATCTGCAATCTTTCTACTGTTGTCCAAAAACGCTATGGGCTGAAAACTGCTAATCTTCTATCTGCTGAATTCTGACTCTATGTCGGTGACGATGTCGATGACGACGATGCGATGACGACGCGCTGAAAACGCAGATGCTGAAATCTGAGTTTTCAGACTGAAACTGTAAACCTTGCGAAAACTGACCGTGCGGCGAGGAACTGCTGCGGGAAGGTTAGATCTGCAAGGTTCGGGACTTGATCTGCGATGTCTAAAGGCTGAAAACTGAAAACGCTGGTCTTGTGGCTGATTTTGTCGCGATGATCTGCAAAAACGCTGAGGTGGTGCTGCAAATCAAAAACGCTAGGGGCTGAAATTGGTCTCTCTGTCACCGTGGTTCTGCAAATGCAAAAATGCTAGGCTGATCTGCTGTGGTCTTGTCGCCAGGGATCTGCAAGAGCAAAATGCTAGCTGATCTGCGGTGGTCTTGTCCAAAAATGCTAGCCAAGCTGTTGTGAAGCAAAAATGCTAGAAGTCCTTGGGTTCTGCTGAGAAGTTGCCTGTTGAGCAAGGTGCTCCTGCTACCTCTTCTGCCAAATAGTGCTAGCTCTAGTTTGCTTATATACAAACTTAGAAAAATTGCCCTACCTACTTTTGTTGGAAAATCGCTTAAATTAATAAGTGAAAAATGCCAAAATTAGGTAAAATAGACTAAATGCACTGGAAAATTCCCTTAACTGATTCTGATGGATTCTGATGGGAATATTGATGATCATGTTGTGTGCAACCAGAGGATATGCATCTATACTAAGTGACTGGGCATGCACGGTCTACGAATAGACTCACAAAAGTGTCAGATCTCTTCTAAATTTAGACTGACTGGACTGACTGAACCCTAATCGTGTTGTAGCTTGTCCACGGACACATAGGGCTGAATGTGTCACGTGACATTGGCCTTGGCTTCTCCTCAAAGAAGTTCACGGCTTCCGGGTCTCGCATTTTCCCCATGCTCTGCAAAGTTCGGTACTTTTGTTAATCTAATCATGTTCGACGGTCCCCACAAAATCTAGTACTAGTCTTGCCTTCGTCTTTCCTTTTCTTCCGTGCTCGGTTGCTGCTCTGTAACTCTCTCTGGCTTATCTTTTGGAGGTCCTCTGTTTCATCTTCTTATTAGACCATCAAATCATATCTTTGCACATCCACGCATCAGCAACAGCATCGTCTACAACTTCTCTACATCTATTACCATATGCAAAGATAGCATCCATAGCTCAAAATCTGCTACCCAGTCTTCATGGTCTTTAACACTTGTAAATAAAGACCCAAAGCTTGCCTCCATAATCTCTGCTAGCTTTAAATCTGATCACTGCACACTTCTCCATGCCATCCGCCAATTGTTTGTCGTCTGCAAACACCGCTTTCAACTTCAATTAGTAGCATCAGCATACTCCTCAGTGCGGGCACCAAAAGATGGAGAGGGGGAATGGGAACACACCCAGAAACACAATACAAATGCCTCTCTAAAGCTCAGGATACTCACAACACCCCCGTCCACCGGAAATCACAATCAAAGCCTCATATCTCGGCAAGCACCACATCGTTTGCACGCATACCAACGCATGCACATTCTCCACCACCAACTGACAACACACCACACCATTTTTGCCCGTTTACAACAATCTCACAACGCACACCACTCTCGCTTTCTCTCTCAGACACGCAGATGGCCTCGGAAGGCACACACATCTCATTGGCACCGAGCACTTTGAGCAAAGCAAAGACGAGAAGGGAAGAAAGGGGGAAGAAACGGCACAAAAATCGGCTATGGTTTGCTCCAATTATGACAAAATCACCATCTACAACGACTATGAAAACCTGCTACCATCCGGCTCCGTCGGCACGACATCGATGAGCGCAAAAAAACTTCAATAGTCCTCGGCTTCACTTTCGTGGAGTTCTCTTTGTTGAGAGCGCGGGAAAATCTCTTGTTGGTGCTCTCGTTGGCTCCAAAGCTGTCCATGATCTTCTCCTTCGTTGGAGCTCTCTCTCTCTCTCCTCCAAAGACAAGTCGAGACCTCCTTTCAAAAAGACCTTCTCACTGCAAAAAAAATCCGCCCCTTTTGGGCATGGGCAATCACCTCTAATTTTGTCGAACCCTTTTTCTATTTTCGGCCTTGCCTTGCATGAGAAGACACCCTTGCTAAACCCGGCAATCTTGCCCTCCAAGCTTGCATGAGCCACCCCTTAATTTGGGCACCGACGGAGCCGTCGGTGCTCCTTAAGTTGATCCTCAAAAAGCATTTTTCCTTTAGGCCGCATGGAACCGGCCCCCTACCAAGTGTGCCACGTCAACAACGCTCGCACTTGGCCGCCGCCCATAAACCACCAGCATCGCCGCCGTTTGCTCTTCTGCCATAGCTCCACGAGCTCTAAGAGCTCTCTCTCCTCTTGTGACACCATGGGGAGCATTTGCTTCAGCATAAATACCCCAAGGTCTCGGCCCTCCACATTGCATATGGGGCAATGTTGCTACCACCATGAAACCTCCTTTCCCAGCTCATCTTCCACTTTCGAAGCAACGCCATTTGGTGCCCACAAAGCCAATAGCCGAACCGTCCAAGCCCATTGAAAGCCACCATCCCCGACTTCAATGCTTGCAGGCCTCACCACATCTCGACCATGCTTGACCCGTCAATCGAGGCGATGAAAACTGGGAAAATCCATATGGTACTATCCGGCTGGCAATCGTCGCCAACTTCAAAATGCTATATCTTGCCGATCCGGACTCCGTTTGTCGTGCCGTGATTCCTATGGTCTTTATTTACCACATAATTTGCATACAAATCTTGGCGAGGCTACAAAAACTTCAGATGGCACACCGTTTGAGGCGACCAAACTGGCTCGGAACTAGCCAACTTCAATTGGCAATATCTCTGCAACCAAGACTTTGATTGTCAATCTGAAAAGACCGACATGGTCACAAGATGAGCACTTCAAGCCCATGCATTCACTTCATCTCTGATTCTTCAGCTGCAACTGGCGAATCCGGACGGATCTGCAAACCACTTTGAACTTCAAGTTGCAATATCTTTCACTCCGTAGCTCCGTTTGAGGAGCCCTCTGGACCAGCTTGTAGACCATTCCGAGAGCCACCTTTGGCACTCCCTTTTCTGCACTTTTCACCCTCTAATCATGCACCACTGGCAGGCACCATAGCATAGCATTTCGGCCTTGAAAACCACATAAGGCATACATATCCGCTTCTTCTTGCCTACTCTTGATCTTCACAGCTGCCCAATCACTTTGGCATGACCTTGAGAGCCTGTACAACCCTGCTTTGCACTCTTTATAGCACCAAACGGCTTTGGCTGTACCAATTGTCCTTGGCAAAAAAAAACCCATCATGGTAAGACAAGCAGAGGAGTTTGAGCAGCTCAAGCAACAAATGGCAGAATTGCAAGCTCATCCAGAAGTACAAAAAGTGCTTTAGACCCTTGAAAAAAGGAAAGCAAAGATGGTGGACGAGCCACCTCAGAATCCTCCGGTACCAACTCAAGAAATACCTCAGACTGGGGCCCAACATGGCCTCACAAGGATCTTGCAGTCAAAACATCCCCATAGCACAAAGAAGAAGGAATCCCTTCACCAAATTACTCGCAAAACTACTCTTTTATGAAGAACATGGATGACATCATTCCTAATGAGGAACTTAAGTTGCCCCCAGACGAGGCTGTAGATAAACCACTGGAAGTAGAAAAGCAAGACGAGGATCAAAGTAAGAGTCGACACAAAATTCCGGTGCACAAGGATTCCAAAACCATCTTGAAGAAGTTGTCTCGACACCACAAGAAGAAGATAAAAACATTCAAAGCCAGAGATAAAGATGTCAAATTCAAATGCTATAATAGAGGGAGGGTTGTTACGAAGGCTATCGCTTTGTTCGAGAATTTGAGGTGGCTTTTGCAAAAGTTCCTTCCGCCCGACTTTGACACGATGTGAAGAAAGAATCGGATTGGCTCTCCCAAAGAGAGAATGAAGCTGTGTCCGACTATGTTGACAACTTTTAGGAGGTCCTCCTCAAGGTCACTCCCTTTATGAAAGTTTCTGATGAGGAGAAAATGCGCAAGTTTGAAGCTGGACTCTAGCCAGTACTTCAAAAAAGCATGAAGTTGTACCCTCGAAACTCTTCAAAACGTCATGACATGAGTTAGAAGACATTGCTTGAAGAGCACCCGCCAAGGATGTTGGTTCACCTGTAACCACTTCCTTATACGAACGCACCACCTTATCCCATGCCACTGTAACAGGGAACGGGGGAACACAGCCCAAACATTCCGAAACGGCGTTCCGGACGAGTCCCGTTCCCGAAACGGAGATGGGAACGGAACGCCGTTCCGAAACGGGGTGTAACCGGAACGGTGTTCCGGAATGGGCGGAACATGAGGCGAAACCCGGGGCGGAACAAGCAAAAGTAGGCATTTGGGGGAAAAAAAAGTGGGCTTTTGGGGACAGATTTAGGGCTGTTCGGGGAACATATTTGGTGCAGTTTGAGAGCAAGTTAGGGGGCAGATTTGGGAGCAGTTTTGGGGTTGTTTAGGAGTTTATTTGAAACTAAGCTGAATGGAGGTAATTCGATCCTTACTTTAGGTGGACCATTCCAGCCCCGTTCCCGTTCCCGTTCCCGTTCCCATTCCGGTCCCCCCTCCTCCTCCCCGTTCCCGTCCCATTCCGGACCCTCAAGTTCCCGTTCCCCGTTCCCGTTCCAGGTAACTATGTCCCATGCCTCCGCTAGAGACTTAATGTCATTATACGTAAGTTTCGCTTGAGATGCAATCTTCGGCGGGGGCACATAATTACGGGAAGAAGCTCGAGTTCAAACCCTAATTGTCTTTTTGAGAACGATCCAGACATCCTTCATTGTGTCCTTCTATTTGCCTTTCCCCGTCTCTTTTTGTTTTTCTTTTTCTTTTGACACTGCGGAATGAGGTGTTGCAGACATCAATGCCTACTTCCCTTTCCCTTTATCCACAAAAGAAGTTGATGCTTGTATAATAGCCTTGGACACTCCAAGCCGAAGATCTACAACAACACACGTGAGAGAAACTGGAGACAACTGAACAAAACTGAAAATATAGCGGGAGAGAAAAGAGGAGAGACGACACGGCATGGCACCGTTCGGCACCCAGACACACTGGTCCCAAAGAGTGGCGTCCCTTCTCGGTATTTCTTTATTATTATGCTTCTCAAAGTACAACGTCCGAGGGTTCTCCTCTCTGTGCTCCCACGTAAAACTGAGTAAAAGTGAGGCTCTGGGCACGCTTATAAAGGCCCTTGGCCAAACTCAAAAGTGGTTACATGAAAAGTTGCAGCATAAAAACACTTGGTGCCCAAAAGCAAGCGCTCCATGGGCTGAGCGTAAATCGCAAAAATCCGTATGTGCCACGTCAACAGCAAGCATAAAGCGCGGAACGTCCGTACGACCGTGCCACATCAACAATCTACGCAAATTTGGTCCTTCCTCTCTTTTTTATAGGTTTAGACCGCTCAGTCGGGTTCCATAGGTTGGGATAAGTTAGATTTCTAATTCTAACCCCTTCTGAGCCACTCGGCCATAATCTACAAGTTGGTAAAACTTCTTGTGCCTCTTTCCCTAAGGTTTTGGCCCCTTTTGTCCGGGCTCAGTGTCCTTTAGGCCATGCCACATCATCACTTTGTGACATACCCCCCTTATGAAAGAATTGTAATCACCCTCGATTATGCATGCAAAACAGACATAGGACAAAAACTAGTTCAATAGACACTACCTCTAAGTACCAATGTACTAGACCACATTCATCCAGCACTTGCACGAAAATGACAGTCACTAAACATTCACATCACTATCCCCATCGAGATCTTAGATCAGAATCATGATCATTGTAACTTATTTAGCAATCACGTCTAGACCGCACTGATCTTTTCACGAATGTCTTGATTTATTAAATCTCGTTACTATCAAATCCACATCACCCCTCAGGTGACCAAGACAAAATGCTACAGTCATTTCGCCTTTCAAACATGCACTCAAACAATACACACGTGAGAGAGCACATGTAACAAACTCATTTTAGAAATTCCCATTTAGAGTACTTATTTACATAAAGTCATTCAGCAGAATTATGTCAGCCTGTCGGTATCCCTGAAATCTCAAAAGAGATCAGTGACTTAATTCCATCAAGGTAACCTATGACAAAGAAGCGGAGTAACTCTCTTCTTGTGCATTCCCCACTGCTCCAGATTCAACCTACCGGTTCATTGATAACTCTTGGAAAGTCGGTGCTAGACCAAAAGCTTCAAGGTATAGCTCTAGTATGTGAGGAGTATCTACTAAGTCTGCCTCCTCCATCCACTTGGCATCAAGAGCCAAATAATTTTTGAACTTGGCCAAATACTGTCGTGTCAACTTACCTTTCGCTTTCCTTTCCTTGTGAGCCAAGACCTCTTCGGGAATGAGTATCTCTTCCGTCTCTTCCACTTCGGGCCGCTCGTCTGGCTCCCTATCCACTAGCACTTCACCTTTGAAAGGTCTCAATAGACTCACATGAAATGCATTGTGAATCTTCCAAGCATCTAACAGTTTGAAGGATACATCATTGATCTTTTCTTGTACCTGGAAAGAGCCATAGTATCGCATACTTAGCTTTGGAAAAAGTCTCTTCTTACCCTTAATTGTGTCTTCTCCAACCGGAGTAGCACCCAATCATCTTCCTTCAGCTGCAAGTAACGTCGATGCTTGTCTGTTGTCTTCTTATGCCGTGCTTGAGACTTCTCCAAAGCCTGCCGTATCTTGGCAAAAGCAGTGTCCAGACCCTGTGTATATTGATCTGCTTCAAAAATCTTATCTTTGGTGCTTAGAATGAGTAGAACCTTCCTGACACCCTCAATAATCTCAAATGGTGTCTTCCCTGTAGACGTATGTGCTATGTTATTGTAAGCAAACTCTACCAAGGGCAAAACCTTCTCCCACTGAGTCTTCTGATCAAAGATATGAGACTTTCACAAGTCTTAAGCCCACCGAATTGGCTATCTCCGACTGTCCATATGTCTATGGATGAAACGAGGACAAGAATTTAAGTCATGTGTGTATATTCTCCCAGATTGCTGTCCAAAACAAACTTGTGAAGCGGCGATCTCTTTCTTAATAATATCATAGTTAGTGGTTAGGAACGTTGTTAGCTACCAAGAAAAATCAATAATTTGTTCTTCTAAATAAGAGGAAAGCTTGCTTATGGAAACATGAGAGCTTAAGCATGAATTAACTTAGAATGAAAAGTAACCCAATTTGCAAGATGTGCAATAGCATGAAGATGACAAAAATACATACCTTTGGTGTATGTACAATAGAGTATTCTCCTTGCTTTGGCAATTATTGAAGAAGCTTGGTGACGTAGTCGGCCCTCTTCTTCTTCACCTTCACTTGAAGACCACGAAGACACAAAAGAAGGCGGATGAGGCCGAGAAATGGATAGAGTCGCTAAGAAAGGGGAAGGGAAAGAAACCACATCTATCCCCACTCCTACAATCATCAACATGACTTTAGAAGAAGAGCAACGAAGGAAGACTAGAGCTTTGCACATACGAATAACAAGTCTAAAAGACCGAGATGATATGGAAGGGGAAGTTAAAGAGCTTCTCCGCATGATGGGTAGTGAGGCTACTCATACAAAGGCATGGAGGGTAGGGAAGAAGACACAAGGAAATGGGGAGACTTCAAAAGAAAGAGCTCTAATCATGCGCTTCCCATCCATGGAGGCAAAGGACTTCTTGAAGAAGCGTCCTACACTAAAGAAAACAGGCATATTCCTTGGAGATGACCTCACACTCACACAGCTTGCTCATATGAAAGAAGTTATGCCCGAGAAAATGACAACTCGAGAGAAGAGGAAAGTGGCCTTCTACAGGGATGGACGAGTGGTTATTCTAGAGAAGCGCCCCGCATGACGGTGCGAGACCTGTGGGACCACACTTGGAGTGGCTACATGGAATTGTAATGGATCTTTGCGCCTTAATGTAGGGACCTTTGAGGATAGTTTCACAGGGAGAGACATCATTTTCTACTCTGAAACGCATCAGCATAGTCACAAGGGACGCATTCCGGGACGGGGGACGGGGGACGGGGGACGAGGCTCAAATGGATTTTTAGTGTAAAAAAGAGGGTGGGACGGCAAGTGGGGACGGGAAGCCCAAAAAAGGGCGTCCCCTGTGACTATGCGCATCAGGCCCCGGGGCAATCCATGCCCCAAGAGAGCTGATACAAATGGGAGACAACTTGCAGACAGGAGACCCGATCAGAGCGCAGAGAACGAGGTTTAGAAGGAGTGGCAAGTCTTATTCAAGGACGAGCTACAGTCTCTAATACATATAGCTCGGAGGGATGAGCATGCTAGGTACATGTGGGTGAGACTGAAGGCAAAGACAGGCAGATATCTCTACATCGCTATTTGCTATTTCCCTCCTAGTACGTCAATATATGCATCACCTAGAGGACAGTCCCCCTTCTCTATTTTAGATGAGGATATATGGGAGTTTTCCAAAGATGGCAACATTATTATCTTGGGGGATTTCAATGCTAGGACTGCCCATCACCAGACAATATTCTATGATACGTCAGAGGAGTTGATGTGGGAGCTTGATATTACAGAAATGGGTCTGTCTAGATTATCACAGGATGAGGAGCACACTGAGTATGGCAGATACTTGATTGATATGGGGACTACACATGGATTGGCCATTTTGAATGGCCTACAGAGATTCCCTGCAGCTGGTGGTTTTACATGCTTTCCACATCGGCATGGCGCTAGTAAAGTGGATTATGTTATGGCTCCGCCAGGACTCATTCCTTCCTTTCAGGATTTCGTGGTGGGAACTAGGCCGGTTGGGGTAGCAGTCAATCATGCTATCTTGTCTTTCACTCTATCGTTCCAGTTCAACACAACTCTATTGGGAAAGGCCTCCATACATACTCGGTATATCTTCACGAGGGAGACGGATCACGTGTACACTGATGAGATATACAGGCAACTATGCACTCGGGAGTCAGGACGACCACTAGATGAGCTCACCCAAATTCTGACAAAGACGCTACATGATGCAGCATCAGAGGCATATCCCCACAGCCAGCCTACACGCAGACAATATGGGAGCAGGTATGATGAGGAGTGTAGAGAGACGAGGATCAGATTACAGAGAGAGATGCTCATTGGTACTACTACACATAGACAGTCACGGATTATCTTTCGCCGCCTACTGCGACAAAAGAAGAGGGCTTACCTATCTCAATTAGAGTGTGATCTGTATCAGTTGTTTATGAGTCAGGACTCAAGTGAGGCATGGAGGCTTTTCAATGAGCAGTCTCCACCGCCAGCCATCACTTCCACAGAGACATGGGGGGAATATGCTACATCTCTCTATACAGCATCGGGGCACCCACCTTGCTTGACCTTCTTAGAGGCATGCCCAGAAACATGTACTTTCTTTACTACTGAGAGGGTAAGGAAAGCCATTGACAAGATGCAGACAAGAAGAGCATAGGATCATGATGGTCTGGTAGCAAAGCACTTTATCCATGCCAGAGATATGCTTGCAGAGACTCTTGCTATGATGTTTAATAGAGCCATGTATGAGGGTTTCCCTGAGACTTGGAGTATGTCCACTATTGTGCCTATCTTCAAGTCGGGAGATCCTATGCTTCCCTTGGAATTACCGAACCATCATGGTTGGTCACACTCTGGCTAGGCTATATGCATCAATTATTGAGCATGAGTTGAGTGGATGGGCAGAGAGAGAGGGCATACGGGCAACAGGACAGTCAAGGTTCAGGAGAGGTTTCTCCACTCTTGACCAGATTTTGACACTCAGAGCCATTATTGAGGAGGGTAGACACCATGGCACGAGGATATACTGTAGCTTTGCGGATTTCTGAAAAGCATTTGATACAGTGCCACGAGCCAGACTCATACGCAGATTGAAAGACACGGGGGTGCCCACAAAGCAGATCGGGGGGATCTTAGCTTTATACAGGACGGTGGTAGGATAGGTACGCACTACTCAAGGCATGTCCAACATGGTTCACTCCACCATTGGGGTGAAGCAAGGTTGTCCCCTATCTCCGACTCTCTTTGGGATATATGTAGATGAGTTTTCAGATTATGTACATACACAGGGTGATAGAGGTGCTCAGCTTGCAAGGACATGGATTCCGTTGTTATCATATGCTGATAATATTGTGTTGATCTCCGATTCTCCAGAGGGGATGCAACGTCATTTGGATGCATTGCATGTATTTGCACGGGAGAGTGGATTGTCTGTGAACCTTGGTAAGACCAAGGTAATGGTGTTTAACACCACGGCGCAGTGGGTAAGGAGGTCTGCCCCCAATTTTACATATGGGCGAGAGACTGTGGAGATACATACACTTATCTTGGGGCGGTTTTCAGTAGTCCATTATTTTCCCTGAGGCGTGCAGGAAATACGCGATTGACCACAGCCTATGCAGCATTGGGGAGACTTGAGAGGATATGTTCGCACGTTCAGTTCCAGGAATCTCGGCCATGCTGTAGGGAGTGGAGATATGGGGCCCCTCAGTTGATCATCATAGCTGAGCTGGCAGTACTGATGGCTGGAGATGTATGGAGAAGCCCTTGGTGTCTATGATTTCTCGAATGATTAGGGCCAAGGCCTCAGTACCACATGACATTGTTAGGGCGGAGCTCGCTGCCCCTCCATTGGTAGTGGAGGCACTCACTCGATCAGTTTCATTTATGCATAGCACTCGGGCTCTCCCTAGAGACAGATATGCTCAATTAGCACGAGCCTTCGCGACAGCTGACATTACAGGGAGATAGATCATGTTAGTATGCAGACATGGCATCTTGGTTTCAGTTACATGGCTTTAGTATGGACCGACTACCCCCATTTCAGTACTCTCTGGATGCACCCTCCATCTCCCTCACTAGGGTAGAGATTACCAGGCTCATCAGGCAGGACTTGATTCAGTTGGATACGAAGAGTACATGGATACAGCCTACTCATGAGCTAGGTACGCAAATGACTTTCTATAGAGAGCATCTTCTCCGACTCACGGAGGATGGTTTTGTGATCAGACCAGGATACATGGATACTCATCTATCCCATGGGATACAATGTGCTATTGGTCAGATACGCACATCCTCACATCAGCTAGAGATTGAGACAAGCAGATTTAGAGGAGTATCCAATGAGTCCAAGATTTGTCAGGTGTGCCAAATAGAGCCAGAGACAGAGCTACATTACATATGTGACTGCCAAGTATACTATGAGATACGAGGCTGCTTTCACTGTTTATTCAGAGAGGGTTTTGGGCCACTATGCATAGATGAGCTTGATGATTTCATTAACAAGGCTATGGGAGAGAAGGGAGACCACCCTAGCATTGGTACTTTCACGCTTCTTCTCCTCATATATGCCGATGATGTGGTTCTCTTTGCCTACAAGGCCCTCCTTCTACAGAAACTTTTGGATGCTGTACATCATCCCGTATGACGGGCAAACACTCCAAGCGGTTGAGAGGTTCAAGTACTTGGGCATCTATGTACCTTCAAACCATGCATGGGGAAGTTGCGCGCAAAACAGAATTGATGCAGGACAAGCGAAATACTATGAATTTGAGAACATATGCAAGCAAAGTGTCACAAAGCGATGGGAAATCAAGTCTATGGCATTTGATGTATGCGTGGTCTAAACAATACTTTACGGTGTAGAGGTATGGGGGGGAGTATTCCCGCTAGCACTTGGAATGACATTGAAAAGATACAGAAAAAATTCCTATGTAGACACATGGGGATCAAAACTACCACCCCATACTCAGTGATGCTTTTGGAGACAGGCAAGAGACCCTTGGAAATGCAAGCCTTACAGAGGGTACACAGATACCTCATGAAAGTTAAGATGATGCCAGAGAGCCGTCTACCCCACATGGCATGGCAAGCCGGATGTAAACCGCAAAAGAATTACAAGAGTAAATTTCTTACATCCAGTCTCGAAGAAGACATACGGAAATGGTTCTCTAGATGGAATGTGGGAGACCATGTGGACATGCATATAGAGGAAGGCACTGAACATGAGCATGGGCTGAATTTTGACAGAAGCATACTTGAAGCCCTACACACTAGATGGAGTACAGCAATACACAGGTCCAAATTTGAATACTACGGCAAACACATCAATACACGATATTGGGAGACCTACAAGACTAGGGACACCCAGATGTATATCAGGACACCTATGTCCCACCGGGCAAGACGGGCCATTACTTTGATGCGGACGCGATCACACATGCCCAAAATTGAAACGGGAGGGTGGCTGAATATTAAGGAAAATAGAAGGACATGCACACAATGCAATTTAAACAAAGTGGAAAGCAAGGCCCATGTCACCATCGAGTGCCCAGCATACACACACATCCGTGTTGATTTCCCACTACTATTGCAAGGGGATGACACCTTTGAGGAGCTTCTCTCTCGGACACACCCCTCCCAGTAGCTTTAGGCATCTACTTTGCCAAAGTATTGGATCATCACACAACACTAACACACAAGAAAGCTACTAGCCCACTACCCCCTCTACACACATGAGAGGAGCATCTTGTAGATTTTTTTGTGGTCCCATGGGTCATTTTGGCCCCCCGAGGACGTAAATACAACATCATCATCATCTCTCTCTCTCTCTCTCTCTCTCTCTCTCTCTCTCTCTCTCTCTCTCTCTCTCTCTCTCAAATTGGGGCTTCTGACCCATTGCATTACATAAAAATCCACCATAGGTCCATATACAAGAAAGACCCTGAACATATACAATGAATATCATGGGAAAAATCCCATACAAACCACATGATACATCTAGAGATAAGATACTCTTCTTAGGAAGTGATGATAAAGCTCTCTAGCGGTGGGAGGCCTACAGAAATGTGCCAAAAGCTCTATCCGCCTCTGGCGATGTAGCAAAACCAACATTTGCCAAAAAATGGTCAATCCTATTTATCACTTCATTAGTGAGACATCACCTCTTTATTCTGATGGAACCACTCTTTACAGAATTGACCCCTTAATCCCCTAGTATAGCTTACTTCACAGCCTACACGCCTCATCCAAGGAGGTTTTCTATTACAGGTCACAGGCACGTCACTCAAAATTATAATAGAATATACCTCCTTCAAGCAAAGAGATGACTACTAATTGTAGCCCATCATTTGCAATGTTAAGACCATAAGGTTATTTTCTTGATTGTTTACATGCAAGCAATGCAACAGTTGCAAAGAAAATTTCTTTCAAAACTTGTCAAATAAAGAAACAGACTAAGCACAACAACGGAAGCAAAATGATATCTGAACCCTAATTCCTACCTTGTGGAATGCAACCTTTTAAGTAAACATTTGAGAGACCATACACAACAAATGAGTCAGAACTCCTAAGTTGTGAAACATTCTGAGCATACAAAACCTATGTTTTGTCTCTTCTGTACTTGTCTGCCTAGTCCAGATATAGGCTAACCTCACACAGAAATCCAGCCTTCATTTTAAAGACCAGTAAAACAGAAGGGCTACAGCTGGTAAGAGTACATGAAAGCCAACGAACAGTAATCTCACTCTTACCCCTTGCCAGTGTTCATGAACCGCTCTCTATCATCCAAGATCAAAACCACTGCATATGTCTCAAGAAACTTTTCTTTGTCCAATAATGGTGGCAGATGCAACCAGCTAGAAGCTGAGCTCCTGTCCCCATTGTCGACATTCAAGGCTCCTGTATGATCCTGTCTCAGATCAGTGACCTTCGTTAAGACTTAATTAAAACACAAAAAGGCATCAAGTGACACGTCCACTTTAATAACACTCTCATGAACCTTAGAAGACTGAGTCTCATGGCAAAAGAAACTACCAAGCTTATCAGAAGCTGCATTTGTGAAGTACTCGGAACCAAAAGACCTGCAACAATTCAACACTAAAGGTAATTAAACAATCTCTCCCAGTGACAAGCCATAACTTTGAAAAGGAACATTCACTTAGGGTGTGGAGAATTCGCCCCTTGTATAGTGATGAAACCCCGAGTACTTACTTGGTGAGCTGACCCGGCTTTACGAGGTCTGTTTGAACAGCATCTTCTGCTTCATCACTGTCAGAAGTGAGATCTGTACATTCCTCCAGGGACATTACTTTGGAGCGTTCAGCCACCAATAAAGAAGGAAAAGGTGTGGAGCGACTGCTGTTGCTTGCATTTGAACATTTTCTTATCTGAAGACCATGACATTGTGCACGATCGTCGGCACTGGTTGACCTCTCCTCTCTTCGTTTGTGCCTGAAAAGAGCTAAACACTCAGCAATTTATAAGGTCATACAAATCAGGTCATCAAACTTCTGTGTAGAATAAGCTGCATGCAATTGTTTGTAACCATCGATGACACTGTAAACTTACTTCGAGGGGTGGCTTGCCAAATCCTCTTCAGCCGAAAGGTCTGTGTATTCCTCAACATGTGATGTCTTTGATTGTCCATCGACCATGGCCGGCGGAAAAGCTGAAGAACAAGTCTTGATACATCCATTTATAGATGAATTTGCAGTCTTTGTCTGAACACCTGACCTTTGTAAACATTCCTCAGCTGTTGATATTCCTTCTTCTGTCAGCTTGTACCTGAAAGAGGCGATGTGTTAATTGGGTAGTTCATTAAAATGAGCAGAATCATGGTTATTGCTAAAACTAATCAGAGGACTCCTGTTGTTAAAATGAAAACTATGTCCTTACTTTGCAGGGCAGCTTGACTTGACAACCAAACCCTTCGTGACAAGCGTTTTCATGGAGCTCCAGCCAGAATACCAATCTTTGGTAGAGTATCCAAACTGAGCAGAAGGCCCAGCGCACTTGCTTGGCCTGTTCTTCCAGGTTAGGGAAAAAAATAAGAGGAAACATTACTAAAACCACATAAAATTTGTGGTACCAAACCGCAATATGTACACAACTCAACTCACTGGATTGACATCCGTGAAAGCCCACTTGCGTCTGCTGCATCAATAAGCTCCTGTTTTTTCATGTAGTCTCTCCCCTCTTGCATAGCTCTGTCCAACAGTAATCACGTTGAGACTTCTGCACCGAGAGAGAAGAAATGGGCCTTGCTGATGTAAAGAGACATTACTTGTGAAGTGTTAAGAGGATTGCATAAGGCGCAGAGCTCTTCTGCGGCACATAGCGCCGATTTGCCTTTTTCTTTCCAGCTGCAAATAGATAAGCAAAACGAGCAAAGAATAAGACAATGCAAAATCTGTACGGGCCTCTATGTTCGCATAGCCCATGCCATCTCTTGAAATTGAAGATGATGGTTGGAACGCCTGTTTCAAGAGAAACAAGACAAGAGCAACAACTGCAGTAGCCTTTCAAACAATGCAATGCATTCTCTGAGACGGGCAAAAATTTATAGTTCCCCCACTCTATACATACTTGCTTTGTCGATGGTTTCTTGAGAGCTGTGGACAGGCTCAGAGAAGAACCCCTTGAGCATCTTGAGAACCCATTGGCCTATGCCCCTGATAAAAACACAGAAGTTATCAACTATTGAAGTAGAGAACGTGGATCCCCAGCATCTGATTTTGAAATGCATACGAAGCTTAATGATCAATAACAAGTCGACACACGCCCACAAAGGCAAGAAACAGAGAATGAGAGCTGAAACGCATAGAAAGAGGTAGTTACTGGATTTGACTGGCGTCGCGCAGAGAGCAAATGGGGTGGTCGCATTCACAGACATTGCGGTAGGCCTTGGAGAGGGTAGCATCCAGATTCTCACTGTAGCCTTCCTTGGCAGCCAAGGCCTGGCGCTGCTCAAGAATGTAGACCGCCAGCGGCTCGTTCTCCACACACCGCGCGTGTGCTCGTTCCATTCACAGCTTTGAATTGTCTGCAAGCGAGGGAAGAGCGTTTGATGCTAGAGCTCGCTTAAATTACAGCTTAATTCATGACGTTGTAATTTTTTAATAATGACGGTATTTGTATTTTGCATTCAATTGAAGTGAGTCCGAGGGTAAGAGAAAACAAAGACCTCGAAGAGAAAAGCTTGGGGGGAGAGAGAGAGAAAGAAAGAGAGAGCTTGAGCTTTGTTTTTCACAAATCTTATTACCTTAAGTTGACATGGTCCTATGTTTACAACGCCATGGTCTCCATGTCCCAATTTTCATATGTCTAAATATTTCCTTAGCTTTTAGATTGTACTAAATATTTGATTATGCATTCTTGTCGTTTGTGTAAGTTTGGTTGTGTCTTTTGAAGATTCAACAAGAGTATACATCTCTAGAGAAGAAAATGGAGAGAGAGAGAGAGAGAGAGAGAGAGTTTTTTATCTTTCATCAAAGCAAGTTTTTTTGTTTCTTAATTGGTACCACCTCTAGTACGTTATGATCGTGATGTCCCAATGTTGAGTCGTGTACTTCGCAAAAGAACCATAAGAAGGATTAGAATTTATAAAAAGTGATGATATGGATCATTTAAAATATGTTCGCTTTTAGATGTTGTTCCCTTTTTATGTTTGGGGAAACAAAAAGCATACACGTCTCCTAGCACGGGGGAGTTTGCACAATCCTCCCCACAATCAGTGCATTCAAAGAGGCGACATAACGGCTCCTCAAGCACTTTTTGTGCTTTCTCAAGCGCTTATGATTGACAATATAATTGTGCCTCCTCAAGCACTTCCAAGAGGCAAAGTTCTAAAAAGAAAGCTCCTCAAGCACTTTTTGTACTTTCTCAAGCGCACCACATTTGGCATGCATATCGACCAAGGCAGTGCCAAGCACAACATCTGTTTTCAACAACCTCTGACTAACAATATAATTGTGCCTCCTCAAGCACTTTTTGTGCTCTCAAGCGCTCCACATTTGGCATACATATTCACCAACGCAATGCCAAGCACAACATCTATTTTCAACAACCTCTGACTAACAATATAATTGTGCCCATCTTGTGTGGAGCCGCATGCCTTCAAGATACATGCATAAGTGATTGCATTTGGAGAGAGGAGCTGAAGCTTTACTTTCTCTCATAGTACAAAATCGATGTCAAAGCATGTTTTGTGGCGTTTGTATGTGAGAATAATATGGACCATATGAGTTACTAATGTTGCATCGTTGCTTCTATTGAGTGAGGTCTACTAGGTTGAGAGAGAGGTTCTTGGACTTAGGGAGGCATTTCTTAGCACCATCATGAGTAGTTAGCAACAACCACATTTGGCATGCATAACGACCAAGGTAGTGCCAAACATGACATCTTTTTTAAATAGCCTCTGACTAATAATATAATTATGAATTTTTGTGCCCATGTCAACATCTTGCGTAGAGCCACATGCCTTCAAGATGCATGCGTAGGTGATTGCGTCTAGAGAGAGGCCCTCGCTTTGCATCTCTTGAAAATAGAATAGAGCTTTCTGGCCTTGCCCCTGGGAAGAAAAACTTGCAATAAGTGCATTCCAAGAGTCCTCGTCAGACAGTAAGCTCCACGAGCACTTGCATAGAGCCACATGCCTTCAAGATGTAAGCATAGCCTTCAGAACGAAAGTATGCGTGACTGAATTTGGAGAGATACACTTGCTTTGCATCCATTGGAAATAGCCTGGAGCTTTTTGGCCCTGCTCTTTTTGCGCACATCCCGCAATTAGTGCATTCCAAGAGGCGACATTCCGGTGGGCAGGAAGCTTTTAGATACATGTCAAGTATTGTGCTGCCAACAAAACCATCCGACTCAAAACCATTCATGATAGTAAGAGCATGCACCTGCATGCCAGTCTCTAAAGGGATTCCAACATCAAAGCATGCTTTAAGAAATATTATAATATAAAGGATCATCTACCAATACTTCAGAGATAAGCATCTCGTGATAAAAAGAAACAACTTGGTCCTTTTCGCCAAGCCTTGCATGGGCCAAATAATGGCACCCCAGGTAGGAGCAGCAAGTTTTTCCAAAATTATAAAAATTGATTAGCTTGCACAACATTCCCAGAGGACGCATGTATGTGAATCAAGGAATTTGCCAATGCAATATTTGTTTCCATATCATTTTGTAATATGAACTTCTAAAGTTCTTCTCCAGCTGAGAGGTTACACTCATTTATACAGCTCTGAAGCTGAGTCGAAAGATCATTAAGGAACCCTGGGTTCTTCTCCAGCTGAGAGGTTACACTCATCTATACAGCTCTGAAGCTGAGTCGAAAGATCATTAAGGAACCCTGGGTTATCCAAGCTATTATCAGGTCAAGAAGGAGTGTAAACGACCCTCCTCCACTTCCATCGACTGGCAAGGAATTGCAAGGGAAGCATGCATCATTTCAGCCACGACACTACATGTCGGTCTAAATCAACAAAGCACTTGCATAGAGCCACATCCCTTCAAGATGTAAGGATAGCCTTCAAGACGAAAGTATAGGTGATTGAATTTGGAGAGATACACTTGCTTTGCATCCGCTAAAAACAGCCTAGAGCTTTCTAGCCCTGCTCTTGTTGCGCACATCCCGCAATCAGTACATTCCAGAGGCGACATTCCAAAGAGGAAGCTCCACAAGCACTTTTTGTGCTTTCTCAAGTTCACCACAATTGGCATACATATCGACCAAGACAATGCCAAGCACAAAATCTTTTTTCAACAGCCTTTGACTAGCAATCAGTGCATTCCATATAGTCCACAATCCGGATAGGAAGCTAAAAACAACAAAAAGCTTTATGGCCCTGCTTCTATTGTGTGTATCCCACGACCAGTGCATTCTAATGCTTTGTTGTAAGGACATGGGTCCTATGGGCAAGGCCACCGGCACGGCCGGACAGTGTGTACGCTAGGGAGATGCTATAAGATAGCACGGTTGGGTGGAGACTAGCACACGCATTACCACCGCCCTTTCACTGGTATCCGAGCTATTTTTGGGAGGAGGAAAAAAGCGGGTGCATGTGCGTGCGACGTTCTGCTTCTCTCCCACGTTCCGCGGATAGCGACGTCTCCGTTGTGCAGCAAAAGAAGGCAGACACGCTTTCCTATACGTAGCGCGTGGACAGACAGCAACAGTCAATCACGGCCGCCCCATCTACGCCCTCCATAGTGGGCAACTAAGGCGGGTGACCAAGGCAAACTCGACTGACAACTCGACAGCACCGAGGCTTCGAAGGCTTCCGTTGGTGCCGTTGGCTATGCACGTAGGAAGGCCTGCTTAACCCTTGCATGAAGGAGGGTTGTACCTACCCCATGAGGGTAAGAGTCCAACACTTTACCATCAAGGTATTGAACCTTGTTGTGTATAACAAGGAAAGATAGCCTACTTGTGTTGAAAGGAAAACTAGAAGGAAAGGGAAAGCTTCAAACTTCAAGGAAGTAGCTTCACCCTTCATTTCCCTTCTTGGAGGAAGGCAAGTTTTCGTCCAAAAAAACTTTTTTCCTCGAGGAGGTAGCTTCAAAGTGAACAAAAGCCTTCACAAAAACGACAGGTTTTTGTGAAGAATTAACAAAGGTGTTCTTACAACAAACGACAAGTGAAGCGTTCAAATTTTCGCAAGGCGAGGTTCTCATGCAACGCAAATCGCGGAGCATACAAAACACAAAGACTTCAATTTCACAAGGTACAAGTTGTCGTTTTTTTTTTTCTCTTTTTGCATTAGTGTGTGTTTACCATGGCCAATGAGGATATCCCACCTACACACACATTTGATTTTGAGCGCGTAGAGCAAAATCAGGGCACCATGGGTGCGACTGACACTAATATGCATGATGACGATGATCTAGGAGATCATGGCATTGTAGATATGGCTGCTTTCAAGACTTTGAAAAATCACCAAGGCGTACTTGAACACAACCTCTCTGCACTTAATGCAAATGTTACCAATCTTACGGAGTTACTTGTGAAATTTATGAATTCACTGACGACTCAAGGAGCCACAAGTGGCACGGTTCAAGGGAACCAAGCTCGCACGACTCAAGGAGTCCAATAGACAAATGCTGCAGAAGATGCAGAAGGTAGCAATGCATTACTTAAGAGTATCATCGTTCCTGAATTACACAGGGAAGATCGTGATTGCAACAAGGATGCGGTCAATACGTTCTTACACAAATGGAGTGATATTCATCGATTGAGACACATCCCAGGTATAAAGACAGCTGTGGAAACAAGTCTATCTCTTAAAGGCAAGGCCTATAAGTGGTGGATGACATTTCCAATAGATGCTCATCCTCCGTCTTGGGTTGCGTTTCAAGCTTCTTTCTCCAAAGAGTTTTTGGACTCCAATGAAAGATAAGAATTGGTTAGCATGGGATGCATGCCGCATGTCTGGCCTCTCTCTCACACAGTACCTTTCAAAGTATCGGGAAATCATATTAAAACTAGAAGGTCTAGATGAATTCCAAAAGATACGGGGTTTTAGTAGGGGTCTTAACAAAGACTATCGTCTTCATGTCAAGACCCAACATTCCAAAACTTTGAAAGAAGCCATCAGTCATGCCCAAATATATGATGACGGCCAAGAGAGGAAAGGAAATGTAATGTTCCCTACACTAAGACTAATTTTGCTAAGAGCAATGTGGCTAAGAGCCAATGGCGAGGTAGATCTCCCACATGTTCTAAGAGGAATAAGAGACAATCTACCTCTCCATGCCCACAAGAGGCTAAGAAGCCTAAGCAATCACGAGATACTCGACGTGGGTCTCTCAGCATTGCTGATTTTGAGTGTACGAAGAAACACAATTTGTGTTTTAGATGTCTTTCGGACCAACATAACACAAAAAATATTGTCCTCTTTTGTAAGGCAGAGAAAAGGCCATGCACACGGTGCAACGTCTTACATTAGATTCATCTCCTAAATATTGTGATGTAGAGGTTCTTCATATGGAAGAAAAGCACACAAGTGTTGTGTGCCTACTTCAATGTGGCAGCCCACCTTTGGCCCCCATGATTTGATTCACATGCATGGCACTATCAGCAGACAATGTGTTCGTATTTTAGTGGATAATGGTGCAATTCATAACTTCTTGAACTATAAGCTAGTCAAGAAATTGAAGCATACACAGACTCCCTGCTCTCACAAGTATGTGGTGGAGTAGATGTCTGGGAATGATAAAGAAGTATGGGACACGGTAGTTCAAGGGGTTGAGCTTATTGTTCAAGATCATACGATGACCCTTGACTTCCAAGTTATGAACATGGACCGTGCTGATGTAGTTTTAGGACCGTAGTGGCTGCATGGTTTAGGAAACACATTGCACACTAGTTATGAACACAAGTCCTTATCCTTTATGGCCAATGGTAAACATGTGCTTTTGCTTGGAGAGAAAAATATACCATTTGCACCTCTTATATGTACAACCGAGCTTTCTATTTTGCAGAAAGCAAATTTAATAGATGAAGTCTTTTTGTGTTACTGCTTGTCTCCAAGTCTTGTGAATTCTCAAGAGCAAAGTGCGGTGAATTCTAGTAATGGTATGCAAAGTGCAATGAATTCTAATGGTATGCAAAGTGCAATGAATTTTACTGATAAACAAAGTGCTAACAAATCTAACGAGCAAAGTTCTCTCAATTTTAATTCTATAGAGCAACGTGCAACTGTTGTAAAACAAACATTACAGGAATTACAACATTCTCCATCTCAGCATAAGTCTAGTTTACTTTCTCCTTTTGCACGCCAAAAGTTGACTCGCTTACTCACAGAGTATAGTGATGTGTTCTCAAGTGATTTACCACCGGGTTTACCCCTACACGTGATATGCAGCATGGCATAGATGTTTTGCCAGGCACTAAACCGGTGAGTAAACCACCTTATCGTATGAGTGCTAAAGAAGCCAAGGAGGTTGAGAGTCAGTTGGCTGACTACCTCGCCCGTGGTTTCATTAGACCTAGCACTTCGCCTTGGGCTCGCCTTGGGCATCACCAATTCTATTGGTAAAAAAGAAAGATGGTACTATGCGCATGTGCGTAGATTATCGCGGATTAAACGCCATAACCATCAAGAACAAGTATCCTAGAGTATATGAGTTGTTTGAACAACTCCATGGGGCAAGATACTATACAAAGATAGATCTTCGTTCAGGATACCACCAAGTACGTATCCTTTTACAAGATATCTCCAAAACTGCCTTTAGAACACGATTCGGGCATTTTGAATTTTTGGTCATGCCTTTTGGTCTAACCAATGCTCCAGGTACATTTATGACACTCATGGATAGTGTCTTATGTCCCTATCTTGGAAAATTTGTTGTGGTTTTCCTTGATGACATTCTCATTTATAGTAAGACTGAAGATGAACACATAGAACACTTACGATTAGTGTTCGAACAGCTACGAGCTCACGCGTTGTACGCTAAGCAAAGCAAGTGAGATTTCTTTAAAACAGAGATACATTACCTCGGTCATGTGATCTCTTATTCTGGCATCAAGATGGACACTGACAAGGTCACTGCCATTCTTCCATGGCCACATCCCAACACGGTTGAGGAGCTTCAAATATTTTTACGCATGGCTGGATTTTATCGACAGTATATCCGTGACTATGCAAAGCAAAAGGTAAGACCTTTTCTTGGGAAGAAGCCCAAAAACGCAGTTTCAAACAACTCAAGGTAGCTATAGCAATTGCTCCCAACCTAGCAATCGTCAACCCACTTAAGCCGTTTGTGGTAGAGACTGATGCTAGTGATAAATCGATTGGTGCGGTACTTCTCCAGGAGGGAAGACCTATAGCCTTTGAAAGTAAAAAGTTAGATAGAGCTCAACAAATTATTGTGTTTATGAGAGAGAGCTCTATGCCATAATTCACGCTTTACGAAAGTGGTGACACTATTTACACGGTGCCGAGTTAGAAGTAGTTTTTGACCATGAGAGTATCAAATGGTTTACTACTCAAACAGACATTGAAGGGCTGTAAAGCTAGATGGGTAGAAATCCTTCAAGATTATGATTGTAAGCTACGATATCGCAAGGGGCGATATAATGTAGTAGCGGATGCACTAAGTCGGATGCCTCAGATTAATTCACTTGCTTTCACGGAACTAAAGAGTGGATTTTTGGAGTCATTATGTGGGAAGTGTACACAAGATCAATCATATGCTAAAGTGTGGAGTGCAGTTTTAAAAAGGGATTTCTCACAATCACATGTCTCTGAACAGCCAGATCAACATGTCTCTGTACGTGCAGATAGAAACTCCAACACATAGAGCTCCACCCCTACTCAGGAAGAGCTTAAGCGATGGGAGAATTTTTCCATTGATGATGGCTACTTACTCCACAAAGGAGAGTATGTGTGCCAAAGGACTCAGACACTAGGTGCCAAATCTTATTTGAGTGTCACGATAGTCCAAGTGCTTGTTATCCAGGAATTCGTAAGACGTATGCCTTAGTTCAACATCAATTTTATTGGCCGGGCTTACATCATGATGTTCAAGAATACATACTAAACTGCCAACAGTGCCAAGTTAATAAGGCAGAGCGCCTCAAGGTAGGTGGCCTTTTACATCCTTTAGGGATTTCACAAGGTAAGTGGGAGAGTATCTCTATGGATTTTTTAGTAGGACTACCTACTACAAATCGTGGCCATGATGCCATTTAGGTAATTGTAGACCGTCTCACAAAGTTGGGTCGATTCATTCCCACTAAGACTACAGTTAAGACTCTGAAATTAGCACGTCTATTTGTAGAGCATATATATAAACTCTACGGTCTTCCAGCTAGTATCATTAGTGATAGAGATCGAAAGTTCGATAATCACTTCTGGAGAGCTGCGTTCCAAAAGTTGGAAACTAAACTTAATCTAAGTACGGCTGATCATCTACAAACGGATGGTCAAATAGAAAGAGTTAATCAAGTGCTAGTGGATATGCTACGAGCGTACGTTAGCAAGAAGCAAACCAATTGGGAAGACTACTTACCTATATTGGAATTTGCTTATAATAGTTCAAAGCATGTGACTACAGGGTTTAGTCCATTTATGCTTTTATATGGATTTCAACCTAGATCACCCATTACGGTGGGGTTGGCTAAGGAGAAGATACAACAAGCGAAGGATTTTTTCCAAGACCATTTTGACATGCTTCGAGTTGCTTGATAGAATGTTAAGCAAGCTCAAGATCGATATAAGAAGTACGCAAATGAGCATCGTCGTCTTGCTACTTTCGAAGAAGGAGACAAGTTTTTTCTCAAAGTTCCAGAGCATTCAGAAAGTCTGAAGACGGGAAAAGTTGCTAAACTTTCACTACGCTATTGTGGACCGTTTACCATTCTCAAACGTATAGGTCAAGTGGCCTATAAGTTAGCTCTCCCAGAACACTCACGAGTTCATCTAGTTTTTCATGTTCGCCGTTTACGAAAACAGCTAGGACAGAATGATAACGTCATTGACACAGGTGGGTTAGTTGACCTTATCGAACCGCCAAGCATTCCTCATGAGCCCGAAAAGATTTTGGATTCTCATGAGCTTCGCACCAGACATCATGTTAGACGACAGACAGGTGTTGGTAAAATGGCTAGATAGACCTGAAGAAGGTTCTACATCTTGGGAGAATGTCTCCACACTTAAGAAACGTTTTCCTACGTTCGTTTTCGAGGACGAAAACGATTCTCCAAGGGGGGGGGGGGGGGGGTAATGTAAGGACATGCGTCCTATAGGCAAGGCCACCGGCATGGCCAGACAATGTGTATGCTAGAAGAAATGTTTTCCTACGTTCATTTTCGAGGACAAAAACGATTCTCCAAGGGGGGGGTAATGTAAGGACATGGGTCCTATGGGCAAGGCCACCGGCACGATCGGACAGTGTGTATGCTATGGGGAGGCTATAAGAAGCACGGTTGGGTGGAGACTAGCACACGCATTACCACCGCCCTTTCATTTGCATTTGCTAAAAACAACCTAGAGCTTTTTGGCTCTACTCTTGTTGTACACATCCTACAATCAATGCATTCAAGAGGCAACCAAAGCTCCTCAAGCACTTTTTGTGCTTTCTCAAGCGCACCACATTTGGCATGCATATCAGCCAAGGCATTGCCAAGCATGAGATCTTTTTTCATCTACAACCCATGATTAACACTATCAGCATGAATTTTTGTGCCCATATCAGCATCTTGCGTACAGCCACATGCTTCAAGATGTACGCGTGGGTGATTGCATCTCTTCAAAACAAACTAGAGCTTTCTCTTATGTCAAATGATGCAATCAATGCATTTGAAGGATCCACACTCTAGATAGGAAGCTGAAAACAACCTAGAGTTTTTTGGCCATACTCTATGGTGCATACCCAGTGACCAATGCTTTGCATTTGCTGAAAGCAGCCTAGCGCTTTCTCGCCTTGCTCTTGTTGCTCACATCCTGCAATCAATTCATTTCAAGAGGCAAAATTCTAGACAGGGAGGTCCTCAAGCACTTTTTGTACTTTCTCAAGTGCTCCACATTTAGCACACATATCGACCAAGACAGTGCCAAACACGACATATGTTTTCAACAGCCTCTCTTAACAATATAATTGTGCCTCCTTAAGCAATTTTTGTGCTTTCTCAAGCGCTCCACATTTGGCATACATTTTGACCAACATAATCCCAAGCACAACATCTATTTTCAATAGCCTCTGATTAACAATATAATTGTGCCTCCTCAAGCACTTTTTGTGCTTTGTCAAGTGCTCCACATATGGTATACATATCGACCATTGTAATGCCAAACACAACATCTATTTACAATAGCCTCTAGCTAACAATATAATTGTGCCTTTTTGTGCTTTCTCAAGCGCTCCACATTTGGCATATTTATCGACCAACGCAATGCCAAGCAGAACATTTGTTTTCAACAGCCTCAAACTAACAATATAGTTGTGCCCATATCAGCATCTTGCGTAGAGGCACATGCCTTTATGATGCGCACATAGGTGATTGCATCTGCTAAAAATAGAACATAGCTTTCTCCTATGGAAATTCTGCAATTAGTGGATTCCAAGAGTCCACACTTCGGATAGGAAGTTGAAAACAACCTAGAGCTTTTTGGCCCTCCTCTTGTTCTGTGTATCCCGCGAGGAGTGCATTCCAAGAGACATCGTTCCAAATGATCCTTACATGTGCTTTCAGGCCTTGCTCTTGTTGTGCACATCTCGCAAATAGTACATTCCAAGAGGCTCCTCAATAACTTTTTTGTACTTTCTCAAGCGCATCACATTTGGCATACATATTGACCAAGGCTTTGCCATTCACGATATCTTTTTTCATCAATAGCCCCTGACCGACAATATAATTGTGAATTTTTGTGCCTCTCATGCATGCCTTCAAGATGCATGCGTAGGTGATTGCATCTGTTGAAATCAGACATGGTGCATTCCAAGAGTCCACACTTCGTATAGGAAGCAGATGCGCGTATCCCGCAATGAGTGCATTCCAAGAGATGTCGTTCCAAGTGATCCTTACATGTGCTTTCTTGCCTTGTCCTTGTTGTGCACATCCCGCAAACAATGCATTCTGAGAGTCCACACTCCGGATAGGAAGCTAAAAACAGCTTAGATGTTGCTTCTTGAAAATAGAATCTGGAGAGAGGCCTCACTTTGCATCCACTAAAAATAGATTAGAGATTTATAGTCCGGGGAAAATCTTGCAATCAAAGCATTCTAAGAGTCCACACTCCAAACATGAAGCTCCTTGAGCACTTGCATAGAGCCACATGCTTTCAAGATGTAAGCATAGCCTTCAATACGAAAGTATAGGTGACTGAATTTGGACAAATACACCTGCTTTACATCCATTGCAAAAAGCCTAGAGCTTTTTGGCCCTGATCTTGTTGTGCACATCCCATAATCAATGCATTCCAAGAGGTGACATTCCGAATAGGAAGCTCCTCAATAACTTTTTGTTCTTTCTCAAACGCACCACGTTTGGCATACATATCGAACAAGGCATTGCCAAGCACAACATCTTTTTTCAACAACATCCCCAATATCAGCCCAAATTTTTGTGCCCATATCAACATCTTGCATAGAGCCACATGCGTTCAAGATGCATGCCTAGGTGATTGCATTTGCTGAAAACAGACTAGAGCTTTCTCTTATGGGACAAATCCTACAGTCAATGCATTCCAAGAGTCCACACTCCAGATAGTTGAAAACAACGCTTTTTGGCCCTGCTCCTATTGTGCATATCCCACGACCAGTGCATTACAATGCTTTGCATCCACTGCTGAAAACAACCTAGAGATTTCTAGCCCTACCATATCAGCATCTTGCAAAGAGCCATATGCCTTCAAGATGCATGTGTAGGTGATTGCATCTGCTGAAATGAGACTTGAGCTTTCTCGTGTGGGAAAATTTGTGCAGTCAGTGCATTCCAAGAGTCCACACTCCGGATAGGAAGTTGAAAAAAACACTTTTTGTGCTTTCTTAAGTTCACCACATATGGCATTGTTGGCGGATACGCCGCGAGCGAACACTAGCATAGAGAGAACAAAACCAAAAACTCTATGTCAACCAAGGACGAAGCTTAACCCATAGGCGCATGGAAACAAGGAGATGGATATCAATCGCCTACTCGACCTTCTAAGACAATCTCTACTCAAGGACAACAAATCTAGACGTTCTATGCACTTGTGAATACAACTCAACCTACAATGCTCATGCTATCCTTAACTCGACCAAACGCATTTTAAAAGTCACAAAACTCATAGGCAACACTCTCCTCATCAAGAGGTCATTACCCTATGGACTCTGACTTGATATCCTACCTAGAACCACCGCGTGCGACAATCGCGTATAGACAGGCAGCAAAATGCAGGTCACCACTTTTCAATTTGTATAATCCTAATCTATAGCTCTACTTTTTGTGAACCCACGAGTATAAAGAAACCACCAAACGAACACACGGTCTGCAAGAAAACTCACCCGAAAGCTTGTAGGAGCTCGCTTCACGATGACACCAGAATCATGCAAAGCTTGGCGTTAGATTGAAGCCCTAGATGTTGCTAACGCATTGGTGGTGTCGTTTTTGCAATGGAGGCTCCGTAGAGTGCGTAGGGAAGAGAAGAAAACTCTCTCTCTCTCTCTCTCTCAGACACAACGCACAATAAATGTGAGATTATATTAATTCAAAAGTTGGCTTAGGGTTACAAAAAATGGCTTATATACAATTCCTCCTTAGAGGCTTGTTTCCACAAAGAATATTGGCCACTTAAACCATTACAAAATGTCATTCCATTTCTAAAAAATAGTAATACAAAAAGTTGGGAAAAGCTTCTTTTGTGTTTGGCCGTCAACAGTCGCCCCTTCCGTGTCCATGTCGTCCCTGACATGACGAATCATGATCTCTTGATTTGGTAATAATTCTCAGCCTTTGAGTCAGTGGAATCCTTGGGGCTTTAGCAGCTTCAAGTATGACTCATACCTTATGTTGCCCAAGGTGATTGTGGGGCCGAATATTTTGTTGTTATAAGTAAAGAAGTCAATGTAGAAGGCTTCCTCAAAAGCTTCCATGTGGTAGCTTGATAAGAACATTATCTTTTGGTATAACATATGTAACACCTTCGGGGATGGCTGCCCATACAATCAAATGTCATTGTGGTGACAGTGTCGCCCGTTGACAGTAGGGTTGAATCCGTAGCTTTGGACGGTGCGAACACTTCAATGCTGTTACCATATACATGTGGTAGTGATGTGTGTGAACACACTAGGACCGCCGGGGCATTTTTTCCCTCTTTAGGAGGTTTTTTCCCCCGTGCATTGTATATACGCCCATCACTCTAGGGCTATGTATCTTTCCATTGCACACTAAGTAAGACACTCTCTATTGTGTGCCTTGAGCTTCCTTCATCTTCTCCAAGCTGTGTGTGTTTCTCTGCAACCCTAATTCCAACAATTGGTATCAGAGCAGGTCACATCCTCCCGGGCTTAGTTGCCAGCTGCTCCAGCACACGCCTGCTCACTTTCTCCGATTTCAGTGAGCTTTGGCGAGCGTTTACAGGTCGACCCATGTACAGTGCCTTATACACCTCAGCAAAATGGTGTTGCTGAGAGGAAAAACAGGTCACTAACGGAAATGGCACGATGTATGGTCAAAAGTCAAGCTTTGCCGCATTCTTTTTGGCTTGAGGCCATCATGTGTGCCACTTATGTACTTAACATGTGTCCTACGAAAGCTTTGCAGTCTATTACTCCATATGAAGCATGGCATGATAGAAAACCTTCTATTGAGCACATGCGTGTTTTTGGCTGTTTGGCATATGCTTTGGTGCCACAAGTGCAGCGCAGAAAATTGGATGATAAGGCTGTCAAATGTATTTTTGTTGGTTATAGTGCTGAAAGCAAAGGTTACAGGTTGTATCATCCGCAAACAAAACGTATTCTGGTTTCACGGGATTTAGTGTTTGTGGAAGATTCTGTTCAGCCCTTGCTGTCATGTACTAGAGACAGTAATGTAAGCTCACAGGACATTTATGACACTTTGTTGCCTCTTTTCAGTGGTGGAAATACGAATGTAAGTTCCAATGAGGCAAATGTACAGCCTATGGGGGTTTCTGAAAATGTTTTAGAACAGCCTATTACTGATGCAGATGTACATGATGTACTTGATGAGGAAAGGGCTGAAAATGAGCAGGCTAGAGGTATGCCAAAATGGCTGGTGCACACTTTGCGTGACAGTAAATTGGATGCACCTTTATCTAGTCGTACTCGTTCAGGCTCTCGCCATGCATCTTATGCATCAGATTGTTATGCTTTGGCTGTGTCTAGTTTACATGATGTTGAGGAGCCTCTGTCTTTTGATGAAGCACAGAATTCAGAAAATTGGATTGCTGCCATGAAATCAGAATATGATGCACTTATAGAGAATGACACATGGACTTTATGTGATTTGCCTCCTGGCAAAAAGGCCATTGGTACGAAGTGGGTTTACAAGTTGAAACGCAAGCCGGATGGTGAGATCGATCGCCATAAGGCTCGACTTGTTGCAAAGGGTTATGCACAACAAAAAGGCATAGATTATGAAGAGACTTTTGCTCCCACTTGTCGTATGACTATTGTGCGTTTTCTATGTGCATTGGCAGCTCATTTTGGTTGGGATGTACATCAATCAGACATTGTTACTGCTTTCTTGAATGGTGACATATTTGAGGAAGTTTATGTAACGCAGCCTCACGGTTTTGTCATAAAAGGACAAGAGGACAAAGTGTGCAAATGTAAGAAGGCTTTGTATGGGTTGAAGCAATCTCCTCGTGCTTGGTATGAGAAAGCTGACACTCATTTGGTTAAACGAGGCTTTCGTAACAGTCCAACAGAAAGCACATTGTATGTAAAGCGTGAGGATGATGTATTTCTCATTGTGGTTCTTTATGTTGATGATTTGCTGATCACTGGACCAAATGAGAGACATATTGCTGAATTTAAGGCTGATTTGAATGCTACTTTCAAGATGAAAGATTTGGGGTTGTTGCATCATTACTTGGGTATACAGTTTGAGCAGTGTGATGGTGGTATTGCCTTGTGTCAGAAAAGTTACATAGAGACATTGCTATGTAAGTTTGGACTTGAGGATTGCAAACCTATTGCCACTCCCATGGAAACAGGTTTGAAGTTGAGTCTACATGATGCTGGCGATCCTGCTGATGTCACTCTTTACCAAACTGCTGTTGGCTGCCTCATTTATGTATGCAACACGAGGCCAGATATTCAGTTTGCAGTCTCGCAGGTCAGCAGATTTATGCATAGCCCAGGGTCTAAGCATTGGCAGGCTGTCATGAGGATTTTCCGCTACCTTAGTGGCACTTTACATCTTGGCTTGTTTTATCCCAAGGGGGGATCATTGCCGCCAGACTTACATGCTTTTTCGGACTCAGATTGGGCTGGTTGTTTTGACACGCGAGTGTCCACAAGTGGTTTTTGTTTCATGCTTGGCAGTTCATGTATATCATGGTTGAGCAAGAAGCAACCTACTGTGGTCACTTCGAGTTGTGAGGCCGAGTACAGGGCAGTCTTCACAGCTACGGTTGAGTGTGTATGGCTCATACGCCTTATGGCTGATTTGGGTGTTGGACAAGACACTGCCAACACTATCTACACTGACAGTCAGAGCGCATTGGCAGTTGCGAGGAACCCAGTTTTTCATGCTCGCACAAAGCACATTGAGGTGCATTACCACTATGTCAGGGAGAGGCTCTCAGCAGGAGATATCAGCTTGGCTTATGTGCCAACACAGGACAACCTTGCAGATCTTTTCACAAAGGCATTGTCTCGTGAGAAGCTTGAAGCTTTCCGCAAAGCTTTGGGCTTACTCCCCTTTGTGGACTGATCCTGTCCTCAGGGCATGGCACTTCCCTTTACTCATGTGCCAGCTCTCGTTCACCGCATCACTCCAGGGGGGATTTGTTACCATATACATGTGGTAGTGATGTGTGTGAACACACTAGGACCGCCGGGGCATTTTTTCCCTCTTTAGGAGGTTTTTTCCCCCGTGCATTGTATATACGCCCATCACTCTAGGGCTATGTATCTTTCCATTGCACACTAAGTAAGACACTCTCTATTGTGTGCCTTGAGCTTCCTTCATCTTCTCCAAGCTGTGTGTGTTTCTCTGCAACCCTAATTCCAACAAATGCATGCTAGGAAGGTTTTGCATATCTTCCTGATCGTCACACACGTCAAGTCGGGGGAGCCAGTGAAAATCTTAATGGCACCCTTTAGGGTTTTCACCATATAAAGATACACTTATTCTCTCTCCTTCTTTGGGCAGTGGCATAGATGGATAATTGAGCCAGGTGGGATATTTCTTCAAGATTCTGGTGTGGTTTGCCCATGTGCATACACGAGGGACTAGACTGGGCAAAAAAAAGTGTCATCCCATATGTTTTTGGGGGTTTCCACCAAGTACTTTAGAAATACGGGGTACTTGAGGAGCCACACTTTTCTCCACTTTGGTTGGGAGTCCACTGTCTTCTTTGCAGTATGTGAATCTTTGACATCTCCCTCATATACTGGCTCTGTTGCTTTTGCTTCGACTTTTTCTTGATCACTAGCACTTCATACTTTAGGAGAGGGTATGGAAGTGAAGGTTGCATCCATTCCTCCCTAAACACATTTGTGCCAAGCCCTTGGACTCCTACTGAGTGTAACATTTGTGTCTCCCACTCCCAGGCTTCCTTGTGGTCTTTAGTTGTGGATTTTTCAATCAGAGTTTGGAGGCGTGTCTCCTCCTTTGCAGTTAACAATTGTTCTCCTTCCTCCTGTGCTTGTAATTGTTCTTATAGGGGGTGTAGATCTTCTGCATCTTTAGGAACCTCCAAGGGCTCATCTCTAACGTTAATCCCAAGGTCACTGGGCCCTTATTTTGTTTCCTCTGTCCTTGTATCGGCTATTTCTTTTTGTAGTTCTGCTATCTGTTTTTTAGTAAGTCTATCTTTCTTTGTAGCTTTTTTTGCTTGATCTACCAACATCTCTTGCATAGTAGCTAACTGTTGTTGGAGCTCTTCATGTTCTTTGTGGAGTTCTTGGTGTTAAGCCTTCATTCTTTCCTCTGCGGCTAGGGACCCTTCTGCCATATGCATTCTTTGTCTTTTTTCTGGCCGTAATTCCTTTTGTAGGGTAGTGAGTCTCTTGATTGTCAAGTCCTAGAGCTCTAATTTGGCTTTTAGCTCTAGCACTTCATCTTTCGCTGCTTCCAGCTCATCCTCCACTCTTTTCTTTTCTTCCTGGAGATTCTTTACTTCCCGTGAAACCTCTACCATTTGCAGTGTCAGATTGTCTCGTTTACTTTCGGCCTCTCTTAGTGTTGTACTGAGAGTCTCAAGCTCTTTTTCTGTTTCCTTAGCTTTCTGGTTCGTATGTGGATCATGCTTGAGAGGTGATCATGTTCCATGTGCATATTTTCTTCCTTGGTACGCAACATACTATTTTCTTCGGTCAGTGTTAGAGACCGCGCTCTGATTCTGTCAAGTACTTGATCATCGGCTCTCACATCCTCTTCATTTGCTACAACCAGGCTTCTTGTTGATGGTATGGGGATCGGGCCAAAAAAGGGAACCTAGCGTCCCATACTCAGCAATACACCTGCTGGCGTTGCTCTCCACGGGCTGACCAATGGTCTCCATTGTGGTGCATGCGGGATTTGGACCAACCCTGGTACTCCATGCTATGGGAATTTGCTTTCTTGTGCTCTTCTTTGTGTTTCTTGGTCTAGCTGCGGTCCTTTTGATCTATCAGCTCTCATATGTTCCTTAGGGATCTCCTTTCTCTCTAGCTCTTGTCTAGTAGTCCACGGTGGGGTTGGAGTGCCATAGACCACCGTAGAAGCCTTTGTCCACGTGTATCCTACTTGGAGGAGGTCTTCATAAGTGTCCCTTTCTTCTTTTTCCTTGTCTTTTGGTGTGGGTGCTGTCTCTTCTGTCTTTTCTGGTGAGTGTTGTGGTTGGGATGTAGAGGGCTTTGGACTTGGAGGAGGAGTAGAGGAGCTTGGTGGTGAAGGTGGTGGGGTTGCATTTTTTGTATGGTCACCTTCTTGATCTTTCTTGACTGGAGCCTCTGGCATTTCTTTCAGCTTTCTTTATATCTTGTACCTCCTCCATTGTGAAGGGCTCTAAATTCTACTATTCAATCACCTTTTCAATTTCCTCATAGGCTTAGATGTAATGATCAAATCGATCCTCCAGTGATCTCGAGGAACTTCCTCCGATTTTTACTGGGTCTGGTACCCAAGACTCCTCAAAGTCTCCTTTGAGTGCTCGTTTCGTCCTGCACTGCTCAATCAACCTCTCGATCCGAGTGCCTTTTTGGCTATGTGTCTCTTTGGGCCTTGATTCTTTTCTCATCGTCATCTTACCCTTCTTCTTTGGGGGCTCCTCAGACTCTTCCTCGGGTATAGTCTCTAGAATTCTTCGAACCCGTGTGGTGACTAGTGGTGCTACTGCTATTACTGGTTCATCATTTGTATCTTGCTTTAACTTGAACCACTCATTATGGGTTGGTGGATCGGGCCACTGTCCTCTTGCGCCGATAGCTTCATATGCAATCTTTGTCAGTGTTTCTCTACCTCCAATGTACTTGGGCTTTTCTATACCCATGCTCACAACTTGCTCATGCAGATATTGGGCGTATTTCACTTCTTTGGGCACGCTGCTTTTCAATGCCCAAGTTATTGTAGTAACCACTGCATGGGGGGGCGTTGAGTACTTTTGTGGTCGCTTGCTGCAAACATGGACGTATTGGTTGTAAAGTTTGTAGATCTTTGCAGCTCTTTGGTCTACCAGGTCTTCGAATGTTTGATTGGGTTTCTTTTGAGAGTAGACCTTTACTTCATCCCTTCTTTCTTTGATGGAGCTACCCTTATTGTGGAGCCCCAGTGCATCTGCTATGGTTTGAGGTGTAATCACCGTCTCTGTCTTCTATCCTTCCAAAGCAGTAATCACTACCTTGCCATCTTTTTGAATTGAGCTGACTAGCTCATATACTCTCTGCATTCTACACCCGCTAGCGGTGCTGTGAAGAAGTTGTACAAATCTGCTCTGTCCATCTGGGTGAGTGTTTTTTCTTTATTTGCATATTCCAACATTTCTTGTGGATTCATTGGGATATCCACCGTGTTTCCTTGCGGGTCTTCGAATGTACCTTAGTACACTGTCAATCCTTCCCTTTCCAATGTGGCTTCATCTACCCAAGCCTTGGTTGGCTTTAATGTCTCTTCTGGTAGTGTGTAAGGCTCACGCTGCAATAATGTCCTTCAAGGACATCCTCTTCTTCTTAGCTGGTGATTTGCTGGCTTCCATTTATCCTGTGGGCACTCTAAGTACAAAAGCTAGCGTTGTTTACAAAATCTTGAATTTTCTCAGTTTCTAGCTATCCAAATGTCTTCGAATTTGAAACTCAAGCTAATTAGGGCGCCTAAGAGTGTTGTGCATGTGGGCAAAAATGCATTTTGGGTGCAGATTCATGCTGTGAGACATCATACGCATATGATGTCTAGGTGCTCAAAATTGAGTGACGTTTCATATGTGCGTAGCTCATAGCATGTACATCATGGATTTATGGCTGGATTTCAATTTGGATGTCATTCGGACAAGCTGTGACCATTAGAACTCCATTTAGCCTCTGAAGTTGGATTCTGGCTTAGTTTTGAGCAAATGAGGTTCAAATGGGGTGAAACTTGGTAGATGCTCTCATAATCATGTGGTAAAGGCTTAGAAGGGGTCAAGTTAGCTTCTAGGTTCTTTTTTAGGCTAGTGAGACATCATAAGCGTATGATGTCTACTTTGTTCAAAATGGCTCAAACTTGTAGTGTAGCCGGGCTTTAACATGGTATAGACTCCTGTGATGTCAGAGTTTGATTTGGGTTTTTTCTCATGTGTTTGAAACCCAAAATCATGTATAGAGTTGCTCATGCTTGTTATCTGTTACAAGCTGCCCGATTTGCTTAAAGTTTGCTTGCTCACGACCTTGCTACAGCCTGGGTGTGCCACTAAATTCTGCTCAGTCCTGCCAAGTTGACTTCAATGCTTGCTACTCGGTGCTCATTGCAAGACTTGATGGCTCACCCAATTCCCTGTGTATCCGACCGATTTCTCGTTTTTTGCTCTAAGTCGATTTCTTGCAGAGGCTCAATTTTGGCTTGCAAACACCAAGCTTGCTTTTGATTTGCTTACGGCTCATTCCCTTCAACAGCTTGCACACTACACATAGTCGCGAGCTCCCACGCTCTGCTCTCAATTATTCCATCTACAGATCCTTGTTTTCTACAGAGATGCCTTGAAGCTCTCAAGCTTTCCTTGCTGTGTGAGGCTTTTCCCCATTTCTTTGTAGATCCAATTTTGTGCAAAGATTTCTTCAAAACCTCTCAAGATGCCCTCCAAGCCAAGAGGGTCTACGTGCGTTGGGTAGCCGAGATCGTGCCCGATCTCCTCCGGGTGCTCACCAAGGAGCTCCAATCCGACGCCGTCAAGCCGGATCCACCGCCGATGAGCTCAAGCCGCCATGGCCAAGCTTCGTCGCTCTTGTGTCTATCGTCGAGAAGCAGTAGCGCGCGCAGTTGGTCACTGCAGCTCTCATACCACTTGTGAGTGCGCGTGCGTGCGGGGAAGGGGAGAAGCACGAGAGTACGGTGTGGGTGGAGCAGCCTCTGGAACTAAGAGTGCCCAGGCAAAAGGTGCAATGCCTTTATCCCAACATCTGCACATTCGGTCAATGTCGGTCGATTTTCTCCGCTTTTTTTCCCACTGTCCCTAAGGTGTATGGTTTATTCGTAAGGTTTATAAGCTTGGAATTTGGCAAATAAATGAATTTCTTTTACGCAAAGTGAGTAGGGTACGAGGGCCGGTAATGACTTGGGTCCATTGCGTGGACATGTGACCCCCCAAAAAATAACAAGAAGCTGAGCAAAACCTGAGCGCCTCCGTGGCTAGCGCAGCTAAGAAGGGCTTGTAACTGTGGGATGTAGGTTTTGATTCACACTGGCAAGATCGACCTTAAATTGGGCCGCTACACTTGTACTACTTGCACCAACTTTTTGATACATGCTATTGTAGAGAATCTCATCGATCTCGACTTGTGATAAGTTATTTGCGCCAGGTCTTATGCTGTAGCTCGATCTTGATTATGACTACCAATTGCACCCCTCCATGCCCAAATTGGAGCAACACACAAAAAATCCGCCCATTAGCAGCTTAAGGATCGATAATATGGCCCCTTTACCCTAGGTATTGTTGAGCTAGTATGTTAGGGCTAGGTTCAAACAAAGGCGGCGACAAAACAATATCTTGATACTAGCTCCACCCAGCATGTTCACAAGATTTGGCGGTAGAGCTCGGCCTGTAAGCTCTGACTTGCAACTGATTGGTTGGGAGTGGCCTTGCACATGATGGAAAGCTTCCCTCCATCTAAAAAGGCAGGCAAAAAATTGCACCTTCCGAGAGGGGGGGGGGGGGGCTCGCCCATCTTCTAGGTGTGTCCGAAAGTGCTGTTTTCGTTTCCCGCCAATGGTTGCGTGCCACAGTTCCTACCCCTGGCACACTCCTTGGCGCCGTCTCGTGTGAACCCACCCTAAGCATTCAGACTAGTTGTTGGCACGGTAGTGATATAGGCGTGGAGGCGCTTGGTGCCTACCAAATTGTGCACACATATTTTTTAGGCATTCCTAGGCTTGTTAACTTACTGCACGCACTAAATTCGAGTCTCGACCCGATCTCACATCCATTAATAAACGCGTGGCAGGAGACTTTAATTTGGCCGTAGTTGCGTCTCCGCCATAGCCAGTCGAATCTGCAACAAAATTTGCGCGCGGAGAGCGAGCGAGACGCACACACACAGACAGAGAGAGAGAGAGAGAGAGAGAGAGAGAGAGAGAGAGAGAGAGAGATGTCGACCACGGAGTTCAATGGAGACACGACAGCACCCTTCTTCGGCTTTTTGGGAGCTGCGGCAGCACTCGTTTTCTCCTGTAAGTGCACCTTCCCTTGTCTTTTTGCGACTCTTTAGCGGAAATTGGCTTTCTGCATGCGCTGCTATGGTTTAATATGCTTTTTTTGCACTGAGAATATCTAATCTGCTTGCCATCTTTGTGATGTTGGATTCTATACTGTCTCAGTCTTCGAATACTGGGTCGATCTTCAGCAGTGCTCATGGTCCAGTAGTATAGGGTGTGAAACTGCCTTGAGTTTGGTTAGTATCATTCACAAATCTAAATTGTACAATGTCTTCAAAAACCAATCTCGATAAGAGGAAGAAGGTGTATTTTCTGTTGTAGTTTTTTCATGGCCCCTATCGTCAAGTCATGAGCTCTTAAACAAAGCGGGAAACCTGACTTTGTTTCGAATGTTAATTGGAAGCAACTTGGCCGTGGCTCCATATAATGTAAACAGATTCTTAATTAAGGTAGGTTAAAAGTGTCTACTTTTTCATCATAGGCGCCAAACTTCCTTGTGCTGTAAGGCTCGAAAGCACTTGGGCCCATGGCATATGGTCCAAATGGACATACATGTTACATGCAGCGGGATTGAGAGAATAGGTAGAATCAATGATCACACTTTCATGATCCTTTGTTCTTTCCTTGTGTCAATGAACGGAACTTTGCGTTATTGATGGTTACTTTTAGATACTTGAGAGAGAGAGAGAGAGAGAGAGAGAGAGAGAGAGAGAGAGAGAGAGAGAGAGAGAGAGAGAGAGAGAGAAGAATATGCACTAATTGTGCTAGTCTAAATGAATTATTGGAAATAACTAGATGCATAATTGAGAGGGTTTTCTCGCTCGAGTCATTGGAGTACAAATATTCCTAGTGCGTCATTCAAAGGAATGACGACGTGAACATAAATTTCTTGCTTGAGTATTCGGAGTATAGATATTTCAAGTGCGTCATTTAGAGGAATGATGAGAGCATTGTGAATGGGAATATTTGTAGGCCAGGAAGAACGGATACTGCCACAAAAATACAGAAGTGTAAATTGACTTTTAATTGTATTTCAAATACTCAAGAGAATTAGAGAGAGAGGAAAAGCTTGACACTTCATTGGGGACCAGAAGATGGGCTGGTCCCCCCCCATAAAGAGATTATCTTTATTACTAATCTTTACAAGCACAAGAACTGGGCAGTAGCCCGTCCTTTTGATTGAGAGAGTGCGAGAGCTACTCTCCGAGAGGATTTTTCCTCTGCTATGAGATTTTGGGAAGCTCTCGAAAACGAGAGTCTATCTTTCACAAAACTCAATGGAAGCTCTTGAAAAATGAGAGTCTACCTTCCGCTAACTGTGTCCCTTTATGCATAATCATTCCTGCAACAAAAACAAGGGAGAAACACGCAAAATGCACGCACACATGCTTGCTGTTATTTTCTGCACATAACCTGAAAATGTTACCTGAGCACCTTCCAAAGCCGAAATAGAGACCTTTTTCGCGATGGAATTGCACCAAACTTTGTGTATGCGTAGTGTAGGTAGAGAAGAACTAGATTCTATGTGTATTTTGCTGAAATTCACCATAAAAGAGATGATTAGGGGCTGAAAACAGAGAATTTACACAGCCACCACACTCTACGAAGAGAGTGCCTGCTGCAACTTCTCGCGATGAAACTTCACGAAAAGCTGGCTATGGCTACGAGAACCCTTGTTCTAGACAATGGGAGCACGAGGCCACCACATATGTCGCAAGGGGCTGCTCTCAAGCTTCCATGGAGGGCTCCAATGCGTAGAGCATACTCACAATAGGGGGGGTAGGAGCACAGTCAACACTGAGGAATGGTGGAGGGGGGGCTCTTATCAAGCCAGCAGGAAGAGGGGGCGCTAGGAAGAGAGAGGGTTAGTTTGCATTGGTAAGTGTGCCACTTGGCACACTTACTTAATAACTTAAAAACCCTTAAACTTTCTCTTTTAAAGTTCACAAACTATTAATAAAATGTGCAAATTGAACCACAACTGTACACATAGATGCAACCAATGAAAATGTTACGTGCTCCCCAGCGCAATGCTGTACCAGCACTGCTCTGGCATTACCTGTTCGCACTTGTCCGGTCATTTGGTCCTGTATAAACAATTTAAAAATACTTTAACTAACTTATCCTAAGGCCAAAAAATAATTCAGACCTTAGGGCTACTGTTAAGTCTTCATGTGGTAGCTACTTTACCCAATCTTGCTCCTTATTACTAAGCTTAAGGGAGATTGATAAGTAAAGCTCAATAAAAGTTTCATCCATGCCACCCTCATGTGTCTTCGCACAAGTGCATGCATCTTCATTCATTTATGCCACTTCCATGGGTCTTCGCACAAGTGTATGCGTCTTCATTCATTTATGCCACTTCCATGCGTCTTCGCACAAGTGCATTACTTATTCTTTCACAAATTTCTATATCGTTCATTTCCAACTTTACTCACACTTCCCCCTTGCTTAAATCTCAGGGACAAGTATAGGTTTTTGGAAATAAGAGCTCCCTAAAATGTTCAAGCATAGCAAGCCTTCGCTCTAGCGTAGCAGTTTCCATCCTCTCATAGATAATCCACTGAATTTCTTCCGGCAGATCCCAAGCCATCTCTCGTTGCTCCGCCTATCTCTGCAGGAATTTTTGTTGTGATCCATGCTCGCATCTCCGTATGCAGAGGGAGTCGACTGATCCTTGCATGAAGCCATAGGTGCCGCATAAAAAAATTGGGATCGGATTTCCCGTAGAAGAGAAATCGGCCGTGCTCTGATACCACTGTAACAGACTTGGACACTCCAAGTCAAGAATCAATCACGACAACACCAAATAACCACTTCAAAACAGTTCACAGTTCACAATAGATTTGCACTGGCCCGACGGAGTTCCGTGCCTAGAGATATTGGCCCCAAAGATTGGCGCCCCTTTTGGTATTTCTTTTTGTATTAGTCAGTGTTTAAAGTACAAGAGTGGTTGGGTCTCACTCTCAGACTCTGCGTCCAGATGCTCTGCAAAGTGGGAGCCCAATCCACATATTTATTGTTTACAAGGGATGCCAAAAGCAGAGCCCCAAAAGCTTAAAATAAAGCAAAAACTCTTTTCTCTCACAAGCTCTCTTGAGCTTTAGAAAAATAAAGCAAAGTTCCTCTCTCTCTCTCTCTCTCTCTGATATTTGCATAGAGCAAAAAGCAAATCTGCCGCAACCGTAATTTGCGTCGCAATTTTCGGAATTACGTATCAAGAACAGTCTGCATAAGGGAATTGTCAAAAATGACTTCACCTGCAGAAATAAGTTGCTCATTAATATCCTTGCTACCAGCAAGGAAAGTGTCCATTTCATCTTCCTCATGCATAATCTTTGACTCCAGCTCTTTAAGTGCAATGCAATTTTAGCCTCATTGCGACTTGCGTAAAGACCAACTAGAATATCCGAAGCCTCTTTTGCAGATTTAGCTGAACAAATGTGAGGAGTAATAGTGCGCTTCACAGATAATGTAATCAATGCACGAGCCTGCGCATCTTTTACATCCCAAGGAGCCTGCTCAACCGTAGGCAAAACAGCTCTAGCAAGAGCAATCCTGCAACCAAAATCCTGCAACATCCTCAACATCGCTTGCATCTTCAAAACCGGGGCGTACATCAATGCCCTGCACAACATTCCACACGTTCTTTGACACAAGAACATGCTGCATCATTTAAGCCCACATTGGGTAATTGTCCCCATCCAATTTATCCTTAGCAGCAAACATCTTGAACACATCTGTGTTGTTGTCAGCATGGTGAATGCCTGCACGTGATGTGAAAACTCCTTGAAAAGAGGAGAAACGAAATGAGACTAATGCGTGCTATATAACATAACAACACGAAGACTGTAAGGGACCTGTTATGCTGAAAACAACACTGAAAGAAATTCTGCACAAAAGGACGAAATTGCTTGTGCAGTACTGTGTGTAGTGGAAAACGAGGCCGAATCGTAAATCTGAGCAGACCGAGCTCTACAAGCACACCCGAAGTATTTGTTGATTCGTTGACGATTGTCAAAGCTCACTGAAATCTGAGAAAGTGAGCAGGCGTGTGCTTGCGACTAAGCACGGGAGGACGCAACCTACTCTGATACCAATTGTCGGAAATAGGGTTGCAAGGAAACGCACACAACTTGGAGAAGACGAAGGAAGCTCAAGGCACACAACAAAGAGTAGTATTGCTTAGTGTGCAATGGAAAGATAAGTTAGCCCTAGAGTGATGGGCGTATATACGATGCATGGGGAAAAGAACTCCCAAGAAAGGGAAAAAATGCCCCGGCGGTTCTAAGTGTGTTCACACACATCACTACCACATGCATATGGTAACAGGAATTTCTCAAATAAACTTGAGACTGGAATTCAACACTTTAAACAAACCACGGCTTTTCGGCTAGAGTGCTCCCAAGCAGACAGTGACACCATGTTGGTCCCAAAGGTTGGCGCCCCTTTCAATATTTCTTTATTCAATCAAGACTTTGGAGGAAAATTCCTACGAGCTGTCCCACTTCTATTGGTCTGAAAATGACCTACTCTAGCCCAATTTCGGTGCATAACTGTAGTAGGAGGCTTCATAGACAAAATCCCCATACCCTAGGTGACTTCCCGCGCGCATTAGAGCACTTTGACTAACCTGGCGAGAAAATAAAGCACGCTAAAATCTCTGTTTTTCGCATCTAAAATTTACCGGATCACTTGTTTCGTAGCTTCCTAGATTCCCCGAATCTCTTGGCACTATTAGTGATAAAAAAGGGTCAAAACCTCACAGCAAGCTGTAATTCCCTGTTTCATGCTCCGTTTTGTGTGCCGGTCGCATCCGTAGCAAGCCCCGAGCTCCTGCACCTGTAGGGCTACTTGCCCTTTGATTTGGTTTCTCGCGAGAAATTTCTCCGAATCAACTTGTACCTTTAGTGCCTGTGCAAGAGGCTCTTACCTTGGCATTCACGCATAAACCCACACAAGTGTACATACAGATGAGTAGCCCTTGAGATGGGCATCACATTTCTGTATTCAAAAGGGGAGAGAGATGCATGGGTGCTACCAAAATATTCCAAGTTGAGCTGCCAATTCTAGAGAAATGGCGTTGGTCTTGGCTCCTCAATCGAAAAATATCATCTTGGTCTCGTGCTTCGCCCCACGCTCTTCAGAGCTTGGTACTCTCATTCTTTTGATCCAAGGTCGCTCCCACAAAATCTGGAACGAGTTCTACTTTTGTCTTTGCTTTTTTTACTTGCTCTGTTGCTGGATTGTAACTCTCTATGACTTGTCGTTCTTCTTTATATGTGAAGAGCATGGGGCAAAGTACGAGATCAAGAGGTCCTGCTTCATCCTTGTAGCTCGAAAAAGTATCAAACTGTTTTGCTCGACCCCATCCTTGAACTCTTCGGTCTTCTATTTCTTCTTTTCAAGGTTGACGTACTGAGTGGCTGTTATGGTGGTTTTGTTTACCACAAGTGTCAAAACTGTTGGAAGAGGACGAGGTGTCCTCTCAAAACTTCTAAATTGCTTTCGCTGCTTCTTCGATTTGCTTTTCTTGCTTTTCTTTGTTCTTTCTCTGCTTCTTCTCATTCTCACTGGAACTAGAGGAAAAGAAACTGTCAAAACTCTCTGAAGACGAAGAAGAATTGGAGTTATCCTCCAAGCGAACACACTTCTTGGATCCACTAGCCACCTCGGAAGTTGGTTACTTGCCCAAGTAACGGGCAAAATCTTCTGACTTGCTTTTCTTTTGAGAGTTCTTGCTGGCTTTCATCATTCGACCGATCTTCTACTCAAGAGCTTCTCCAAACTCTTCTCGCAAATACAGTTTCTGCTTTTCTGCACTTGGTTTCGCTTTTCTTCATTACCGACTTGATAGGTGAGTGGATGACGTTTTGCCATCGGGAGTGAACCTCATCAAGCGGGTGATTCTTCAGCTACTTCACATAGTTCAGGGCCTTGGAGTACTTAATTATTCGTTTGGCACAGCCTCACAGGTATCAACCTGAGGTTGACACTTGTACTCCGCTTTGTCGAAATCCCCCGCTGAAACTTGCCGTTGTCCTCTCCTGTCCTCAGATTGAGGATCGCTTCTATTTGAATCTCTGTTGGTTCTTTCCGTTTGTCCACTGGGGGTGGAGTGTTCTTCATCCTTATGTGTAGTTGGTGGGATGTTGTCCACTCGGTCAGATTCACTGCTAGAACCCATGTGTTCAGATCCTTTGTAGGAGAAGAATCCTCTGTGCTTTGAAAATTGATACCACTGTAACATGCTTCCCAAGCTACAAATCAATAGCCACACAGGAACAGAAACTGTGACAACTGAACTTGGAGAGAGAGAGAGAGAGAGAGAGAGAGAGAGAGAGAGAGAGAGTCGACAGAAAGCACGGAGCTCCGCTTCTAGATGCACTAGCCCCAAAGATTGGTGCCCTTTTCGGTATTTCTTTTCTGATTGATGATCACAAAGGTACAACAGCCGTGGGTCTCCTCTCTACATTGCTCCCAAGCTAATCTGCCAAAGAGGGAGTCCTGGGCACTTATTTAAAGGTTTACAATGTACATGGGGCCCCTATACTGGGCATCCCCCAGTTGCTTTTCAGATTCTAAAAGCTAGGCCTCCAAAATCTCTTGTGCAAAAAGCTCCCAACTCACCATATGGCCCTGCCATGTGTTAACGCGCAAATCATGGCGGATTTTACGCTGACCTTGCTTCTGCTTTTGGCACCTGATTTCGTCTGTATGGCCTCATAAGTTTGGTCCAGCCTCTTTACTGGCCTGTAGGATTCCATCAGGCCTATGCCACGTCCTCACACTTGTGACGTTTAGCTTAGGACATTACATTGTTGCTTAGTCCTAGTTTTCCCAGGTTCAGCCTCGTGCAACAATATAGAGAAAAGAGCATCAAACTTTACAACATCAGGTCTGCTGTCTGCCACATGTCTCCAAATGTTTGTAAAAGTCTGATAAGAAATTGGCAATGCATCAAGAGCTGTTTGCACAAAGAAACTGTGAAGAATGAATTATGATTACAGCAATCAACTGCTCCTTGAGATCTTTAATCTCTTAAAGGATAAATCCATATCATCATCTTCTTGCATAATTTTGGATTCTAACTCTTTACACAAGTAAGCAATTTTAGCCTCATTGCCGCTTGCATACAAAGAAGCTAGAGTGTCCCATGTTTGTCTGGTTGTTTTAGCTGAGCATAGTGTGGAGTAATGGGAGCCTTGAGGCCTCTTGGGATTGTTCCTACAATGTCTTCGCTTCTTCTCTCTCATCACCTTGTCACTTAATTCTCTTTTTGCCATTCCTTTTAGTAGGCCTTCGTGCTGTTTGAAATCTATTTTTAATTGTCCTGTTTTGGTACCGAACCAGTTTTGAAGTGATTCTTTCCTTCCTTCATTTGTTTGATCATTGCTGCACCCTTCATTTCTATTTCACCTCTTAGGGCGGGCTGTTGCGAGTTCTCACCGTGTTAGTTGAACTTGTGGTAGACTTTGTGAAATAGTTATCATCATCTAATGAATTCTGGCTCACTTCATGTGAAATAGTTATCATCATCTAATGAATTCTGGCTCACTTCATGCCTGCCTTTGGTTTTTTTGTGAATCTCTTCTTTGATGCAGGTATGGGGGCTGCCTATGGGACTGCAAAGAGTGGAGTGGGAGTGGCATCCATGGGCGTTATGAGGCCTGAGCTGGTGATGAAGTCGATAGTACCGGTTGTCATGGCTGGTGTCCTGGGTATATATGGGTTGATTATTGCTGTCATTATAAGTACCGGAATTAATCCCACGAGCACAGCCTACTATTTATTCGATGGGTATGCCCATCTGTCATCTGGCCTTGCTTGTGGTTTAGCCGGTCTTTCTGCTGGTATGGCCATTGGCATTGTTGGAGATGCCGGTGTCAGGTAACGGGCCTCTTCAGCAGCTCTATCTTTTTGGTATTTTGAAAATTTCCACAAATTGCAGGGGCATTTTTGGTAACTTTCCCTTCATTTTATCACTTTATTACCTTTGTTTGTTTGTTTTTTTTTTCAGAGCAAATGCACAGCAGCCCAAGTTGTTCGTGGGCATGATTTTGATTCTCATTTTTGCGGAGGCTCTTGCTTTGTATGGATTGATTGTGGGCATCATTCTGTCCTCCCGTGCTGGGCAGTCGAGGGAATGAGGAACAGACTACAAATTTCAAAGCACCGTCTTTTAGCTCTATGAACTTCCCTTTTTTATAACATTTTTGGAACAGCTTTACAGTGCACAATTGTGCCTGTTTCGCCACCTGTTTGAAGCAATTAAGGTGCTTTTGCACAGCTGCCGCTTGTATTTTTTATTAAATTGTAGCTTGCTTCTAACTTTGTTTTGTTGCATATTGTCTTATGAGATTTATTATCTGTTGTAAGTGCATGTTTAATATTTGTGAAAAATGTTACGGATCGATCATTTGAAGGATGTGTGTTTGGCCTGTTCTTATGTTGCCTGGTAAATGGTGGCCCTTTGATCGATGTCATGGTAGGCCTTCAATTATGGTTGCCCTTAATCGTAGTCACGGTAGCCCTTTGATTATGATGGCACATTGGTCGAAGTCATGGCCATCATCTATCCTTGTAGACCTTTCATTTGAGGGGATTGTGCTGCGATTGTGCTCAAGTTTCCTGTCGAAAGATCCAATGGGGAGGATTATTTCTTTTTCTCGCTTGTTATGGGCTGCCGTGTGGGTGTCTCAGGCCATGCAAGTCAACTTGAAGATGAAAATCAGAGAGAGAGAGAGAGAGAGAGAGTATTGGTACCTAGGTCTAAACCCACTATTTGGCACTAACAGAGTGAGTGGGGATATTGTAGTATGTAGTCAAATACTTTGCCTGATGGAGCCGAGGATTGGGTCGGGCAATATCATAATCCAAACAAGCGACCAGTTATCTTCAACTAGCCATCAATATTATAAACGGAATAAGGAACCAGCCAATGATCAATTTTACATAGGAGCTATCTTCACACACAGATTGATTAGGATGTTGTTGTGCTAGTAGGAAGATATTTCGGCAATATGGTTCGTTTTTACATGCATGTTTATTTGAAAGAAAAATACTATTCAAGTACCCATATAATGAGCATCTTTTTACCCTCGCTCTGTTATGTCTTTAGCATGCTAGTGATTATGGGTCATGCATATAACTACTAAATATTTGGTTGAACAAAGCAAGAAACAAGAGCTTAAAACTTCCAAGTTTTAGTGTAAAATGTAGAAGATCTGAAACACTCCAAAGACTTCACACAATCTTGTAAGAGGATGTTTTGCTCATGCCAATAAATATGGCATAATTGAACCGTTTACAATTATTGTTTCTACCTAAGTGGCATATGCAACTTGCAAGATGTTTTTTCAGTGAGACTACATTTATCACAGTTCAAGACCTTCAAGACCCAGATTGTTGTAAAAGAGAGCCTTCAATATACCATGAAACTTCAATTATATTTTTTGATCGGAGTTTATAATATTGTTGTCAATTTTATAAAGGGTATGGATTTTACAGTTTAGACCTTTTTAATTGAAAACCTAGATGCGGAGTTTTTAAAAGAGGGATGCTTAGGTATTATCATGAATGAGGAAAATAATCAATTGTTAGAAGGGAGGATCGAGAATCTTGCAATCGAAAGATAGCCATGAATGTTGAAGATCTTGCGTTGCTAGAAGCATGAATTTGAACATTATGTAGTCAAAAGTTGTTGCTTAAGTATATCTTATCTCTCTTCATGGCTCAACATGAGCATGGCAAGATCTTGTAATTTTTTGGATGATCAGTATAATTCACTCACAATTGTGAATTTTGCAAAAAAAAAGAAAAAAAAGTATATCTATCTCATGGATAAGGCTTATCTAACGTTTCGTGAGGAAGCTAAATATAGCATATAAATCGACTAATTGTGTCTTAAGTTGTAACATATTGGGTTGTGGGTTTGCCATGTTGTCCTTCTATAGTGAAAAAAATTTAAAGCTCTAATGAATTTCGCCCTATAGTAAATTTTCACAATGAAAAGAGGACGGAATACTTGAGACTTGATGGTTATGACAAAATGTTCATGCATGCTCAATAAGCCATTTCACATTGCTAAATGTTAAGAAAACCAACTTCAAGTCAAAAGATATTTCATCTTTGGAAAAGCTAATATACTACTTAGTTGGCAAAATACTTTTACAAAAACTTTAGCTACTTATTTTGGACATGTTACATACAAAATACTTTTTGTTCCTACAATCTTTTTTTCGTATCTTTTTATAGGAATCACCAAAGATACTTTTGTAAAAGTTTGGATGAAACCTAAACTAAGTGGGAAAGGGAAAGGGGGCGAGGGCAGTGGGGAGTCGCATGGACATGGCACGTGGACGTGATAGAGAGAGGGAAAGAGGGAGATTTTCTTTATGTTCAAAGTGACAATTTTTTTCCGAAGGCACCAGTGTTCGGGAAAAATGTGCCTCGACTTAATATCGTGGTATTTTCAATTTCAAAAAATGTCGGTTGAGGGCAAGGGGAAATGGAGGAAAACAGTGTGAAAACCCAAAAAATAAACATAAATTTGTAAAGAGAAAATACCCCTCTAATTTATGGAAATTCCCAAAATACTCAAATTTCAAAAAATTCCAAAATACCCCATTATTTTCTTGTTAATTCCCAAAATGCATTTCAAATTTTCCAAAATTCCCAAAATACCCTTCGTTGTGAGATTGAATATCTTCAAAAATAAAGAAAATTGTAGGTTTTCGTAAGAAAACTGATTGTCTATCATTAGAAAATGCTAAAACTAGAATTTCGATTTTTTTTTTTGTAGATTTTGGAGATGAATTGCTTCATGATTTTCCCTTTCGCGAAATTTGCTCTTCACAAATTCAAGGAAAGGAATTTTGTATGTTTGGAAAAATGAATTTTCGTGGAATAGACGTGTCGATGTCAGATTTTTTTTGTGTGAAAGGGAGGGTGGTGACGCCTGGAGACAAAGAAAGAAAGAAAGATGAGGCCAGGGCTGTACTGACGCATGGAGTGAGAGGAAAAAAATCGTTGACTAAGGAGGTGGGAAGACATGGTGACCAAGCACACATTGGGGGAGGACGTGGGAAGTCCCTTGATGAAGTTCGTAAGGACATCAAGCAATGCACAGCTGCAAACGACGAAGGTAGAAGTGGCGATGGCAATGGCATGAGAGAACACCGTGAGGAGGAGGAGAGCGCGACCATGTTTTGCTCTCAATTGAAGGGCTCATTGTATGGTTGGTAGCTTGAGGGAAGGGTGCTCCCTTGTGTGTCACCTGACAGTGAAGGTAAGGTCGTGAAGCCGGATAGACAATGAGCCGGCAAGACTGTGGAATTGACCCAAATATGTCTTGGTGAACGTTTTATTGTTATGTGTCACATTTTCTTAGCTTTTAAACTCATTGCGTTATTGTTGCTCTAGTAATAAATGGCATTGTCCCCATTTTCACTCCACTTCCTACATTTTTACATAACGAAAAATAAGTTAGAGACGGGGATTATCAGCCTTCAGATCCCATGATTTTGTGTTGTTAGCTTAAGTAAAATATGTGATATTTTTCTTTTCCTTTCTCTTTGACTATGTAAGGAGATCTAACTCTTAATAATTAACATAATTAACTATCATAGAGATACTAAATCACTTATTAAATTTGGACCCCGGCCCCCCCTCCCCCGCCCCCCCCCCCCCCCCCCCCCCCCCTCTCTCTCTCTCTCTCTCTCTCTCTCTCACTCACACACACACACACACACACACACACACACACACACACACACACACACGCAAAGAGTGGTAGATTGGTTATGCCATTTACCTATTAAATAACAGGTCTTGAGTTCAACTCTCATCGTTAGGCTAGATCTTTAAGGTCTCTTGGGATAGTTTCCTACGACATTAAAACTCTCTCTCTTCTTCTTCTCTCTCTCTCTCTCACACACACACACACACACACACACACACACACTCTTTGTCAGAGCAATTGACCTTAGTATACCTAGTCATAGCTAAAGATTTCCAAAAAAACTCGGAATTGGTACTGCTAACCTACTCTTTGCATGGTTGAATAAAATGCTACCTTATGGGTATCACCTCTTACCCTAGCTCCTACCAATTTCACTTAAAACCCTTTTAAGGCCCTTACTTGGGTGTGTGTGGTGGTTTTATTCGATGCATTTTTTGTATCATTATGTCGCGGCGTGCATAACACCTGCTCTGCTAACCGCGCTGGAGATTAGGGTTACGTGGCTCGAGGTCTCTGCCTACCTCACCTGGAGGGATGTGTAGGTGTTATACCTCACACTTATTATGGATGAGTGATTCTCGGCCGATCAGCACCCCCGCATATAAGTGCTTTTTGGCAATCCTCCTTGCCTCCTCTACCATATAAGGTGAGGGGCTCTTCCCCTCACTTAGACGAGGTCTTGGTATTTATTTTCTTGGTGTGGAGGATAGTTTGCAAGACTAGTTGATGATTGGCTCTGTAGTAACAACTCTTTCTCGCTGCTACTATGCTGACTGTTGCAGGGCTTCTACTTCAAGGTTTTCTATTCACTATCTTTAGGGCTTACTTTGCAATTTTTCCACAATTGCTATTTACCACTATTCCATGACAGGAGTTTTTTCTGTTAATGTATAAAAGATGGATGGTTTTTAAATGCTGCCCTATTCTGATAGTTACGGTTGATTATGCTACATTCAAGAAGAAATAAGAGGAGTTAATACTGCTGGTCTAACTGGGCTTCGGTGATATTGTAATATGGGGGAGACGGCTTCTTGTTCTTACCTTGGAAATTTGATTGTAAAAAGAGGGGTGATCTATGTCCTTTTTAGTTGTTAAAGGCAAAGAGATAATATATTTTTACTAATGATATTTGCTTGCATTATTTTTACTAATGATATTTGCTGGCATTATTACAACTATTGCAGTAGGACTTGGGAAACTACTTGCTCACTGATGACTTGAAGCACAAAAAAGGATTTTTTCTATAAACTTATATGGTATGCTTATTGGCTTTGATTTACCTACAATCAGGGACTGGTGGCTAAGATCTAACCATTTTCATGCATAAAACATTCTAATTCATCTGGCTCTTAGGGGTACTGCCTTAAAATGTATGCAGACTGAATACATACATACTTGACAATAATTCTGACTGACATTGATCTGGTTTTTTGTTGGTACTTTTTCTAAAAACTTGGTGGCATTACTGTTTTTTTAACATGAATACTTTTCATGGAAACTGTTGAAAATTCTTTACATTAAATTTGATACTCATGGTAAGTCTAATGGCATTACTGGTTATGCTACCAACATCTGAAGATTGGAAAGTTGCAGTTACTTATCTGGGTATGATACATTCAACTTATCTGAAACATTGATGCTCTGGCTATGGCTCTTGCTCTGGCTCTGGTTCTAGCTGGCACTTCTCTGACACCTCTCTTACTCTAAGCAAATTCTTTTCAAAAACTGTTATAAGATCCTTTTATTGGTGTCTATGGTTTTGCAGGATTAAAACACGTTTGGCTTTTTCCTGGTTTGGCTTTTGACTTAAACTGGTTTCTATAAACAAAAGCATTTGCTTAGATTCTGATCTGACCTTGTGAAATACTAAGCTAGCTATTTCTTGCTCTACTACCTGTGTATGGTATGATATGGGGGAAGCTACTTGCGTTGACAAATCATTGAACCTTCAGCTTGTTACTTTGTTTATTAGCTTAAAACTGGTTCTTTTTTACTACATCTGGTTGGCCAGCTCTGGCTTTGGCTCTGACTCTGGGTCTGGCTAAACACGTCTCGGTGGGGTTACTGGTTTGCTTTACCTACTCCTTGACTTCTGATTTCTCGTTGGCCTTTTTGGGTCTTGGATATCTAGCTTATATCCGAATCTTTTACAGCTAGCTCATCTTTTGATGGCACTTTACTACCTAGTTTTGGTACACTGAGTAGTCGAAGTTTTTTATCTGAAAAAATATCTTTAAGAAAAAAAGGCATATTTGTTCACTTGGTTTAGCTGAAATAAAATTGAATTCTGGCCTCAACACTAAATAGGTTGGAATTCTTCAAAATGACAAATGTACTTCGGGCATGCTCACTGAGCTCGGAAGAAAAACTTTCTAATTACTTTGGTTGTTTTTTCATGCAATGTTTAAGCTAAGAGAATACTTTGAATGATATCGTGCAGACGACTTTCTTTCACAAATAAAAAGTTGTTTTTTTAAAAAAAGAACTGTTATAAAAGGCAATTTTGGTAGATTTACTTTGAAATACAAAAAAAACTTAATATATTATCTACTCTAAATATACAAGACAGTAGCTAGTCTAATAATTTCCAAATTGGACATGGATAACAACTGATAGGTTCTTTGAAGCCTGCCATACGTAGCCAAGTCTAACATATCTATTGTCTTGACTATATGGATGCAGGTGAGAATTCTATCTTGGCTTTAAGAGGTTTAGCTTGCTGCAGTCCAACTTTGGAAATACTTCATGATACGATTGGGATAGTTTTTGATACATTTGTACAAATTCCTTTGGAATGATACTTCATTCTTACTATTTTGTACATTTATGATTCAAAGACTGATTTGTTTCTGTACTTACCTTTGCCTTGACATCTTTAGCCAATCGTCTTTTTGAACATCTTGTTCATTGGTGTGTTATTTATTTAGTTTAACAGCTACACACACACCCCTAAACACAAGGTCCTCCCAGGCAACTGGGAGGACCAGGATGCTGGCTTTAGATATGTTTGTGTCTGTAGGCTTTGAGTGACCCACTGTCTTTAAATCCTTAACTGGTGGACAGGTGTTAGGCGGTCTCTCCTTGACTATAGACTGGATTCCTTCTCATGACTATTGTAGTCTTTATGGCTCAGTCGTTTTTAAGTAGCAGGTTAATCCAATTCTACTTACCTATGCTTTGGCAAATTGTTTTCATGACAGTTACAAGTATATGCTACTCATATGTTTCTTTGGAACAAGATGACTTGCCTTATGTTCTTCTTCCAACATATACTCAATGACAACCATACTTATTTCAAAATGGCTGACAAAGCCTTAAAACTCCTACAGGAGTATTGTCTTCCTTGAGGACTTTATCTGTTACTGTACATACATTTCTTCCCTTTTTAGGGTGACTCTTATCTTAGCTCTTCTATGCTATTAAAATTAAAAATCTCATCTTTCTGGTGAGGCAATATGCCCATACACAATGGGTTTATTGCCGAGACCCATTGTGTATGGTGCCTGGGTTAGGGCGGGTACACACACACACACACACACACACACACACTTTTTGTCACAGCAGCAGCTGACCTTAGTATACCTACTCATAGCCTAAAGATTTCCAAAAAAACTCGGAATTGGTACTGCTAACCTACTTTTTGCATGGTTGAATAAAATGCTACCTTATGGGTATCACCTCTTACCCTAGCTCCTACCAATTTCACTTAAAACCCTTTTAAGGCCCTTACTTTGGCGTGTGTGGTGATTTTATTCGATGCATTTTTTGTATCATTATGTCGTGGTGTGAACAACACCTGCTTTGCTAACCGCGCTGGAGATTAGGATTACCTGGCTCGAGGTCTCTGCCTACCTCACCTGGAGGGATGTGTAGGTGTTATACCTCACGCTTATTATGGATGAGTGATTCTCAGCCGATGCAACACCCTCGCATATGAGTGCTTTTTGGCAATCCTCCTTGCCTCCTCTACCATATGAGGTGAGGGGCTCTTCCCCTCACTTAGGCGAGGTCTTGGTATTTATTTTCTTGGTGTGGAGGATAGTTTGCAAGACTAGTTGATGATTGGCTCTGCAGTAACAACCCTTTCTCGCTGCTACTATGCTGACTGTTGCAGGGCTTCTACTTCAAGGTTTTCTATTCACTATCTTTAGGGCTTACTTTGCAATTTTTCCACAATTGCTTTTTACCAGGATTCCATGACAGGAGTTTTTTCTGTTAATGTATAAAAGATGGATGGTTTTTAAATGCTGCCATATTCTGATAGTTACGGTTGATTATGCTACATTCAAGAAGAAATAAGAGGAGTTAATACTGGATAATTTGGCCTGGTCTAACTGGGCTTCGGTGATATTGTAATATGGGGGAGACGGCTTCTTGTTCTTACCTTGGAAATTTGATTGCAAAAAGAGGGATGATCTATGTCCTTTTTAGTTGTTAAAGGCAAAGAGATAATATATTTTTACTACTGATATTTGCTGGCATTATTACAACTATTGCAGTAGGACTTGGGAAACTACTTGCTCACTGATGACTTGAAGCACAAAAAAGGATTTTTTCTGTAAACTTATATGGTATGCTTGTTGGCTTTGATTTACCTACAACCAGGGACTGGTGGCTAAGATCTAACCATTTTCATGCATAAAACATTCTAATTCATCTGGCTCTTAGGGGTACTGCCTTAAAATGTATGCAGACTAAATACATACATACTTGACAAAATATCTGAAGATTGGAAAGTTGCAGTTACTTATCTGGGTATGATACATTCAACTTATCTGAAACATTGATGCTCTGGCTATGGCTCTTGCTCTGGCTCTGGTTCTAGCTGGCACTTCTCTGACACCTCTTTTACTCTAAGCAAATTCTTTTCAAAAACTTCTTATAAGATCCTTTTACTGGCCTCTATGATATGGTTTGGCTTTTTCTTTGGCTTCTGACTTAAACTGTTTTCTATAAAAAAAAGCATTTGCTTAGATTCTGATCCGACCTTGTGAAATACTAAGCTAGCCGTTTCTTGCTCTACTACCTGTTTATGGTATGATATGGGGAAAGCTACTTGCATCGACAAATCATTGAACCTTCAGCTTGTTACTTTGTTTATTAGCTTAAAATTGGTTCTTTTTTACTACATCTGGTTGGCCAGCTCTGGCTCTGGCTCTGGCTAAACACATCTCGGTGGGGTTACTGGTTTGCTTTACCTACTCCTTGACTGCTAAATTTTGGTTGGCCTTTTTGGGTCTTGGATATCTAGCTTATATCCAAATCTTTTACAGCTAGCTCATCTTTTTGATGGCACTTTACTACCTAGTTTTGGTACACTGAGTAGGGGAAGTTTTTTATCTGAAAAATATCTTTAAAAAAAGAGTGTAAGTAGATTTGTTCACTTGGTTTAGCTGAAATAAAATATTGAATTTTGGCCTCGACAGTAAATATGTTGGAATTCTTCAAAATGACAAATGTACTTCGGGCCTGCTCACTGAGCTCGGAAGAAAAACTTTCTAATTACTTTGGTTGTTTTTTCATGCAATGTTTAAGCTAAGAGAATACTTTGAATGATATGGTGCAGACGACTTCCTTTCACAAATAAAAAGTTGTTTTTTTTATAAAAGAACTGTTATAAAAAGCGATTTTGGTAGATTTACTTTGAAATGCAAAAAAAACTTAAGATATTATCTACTTTAAATATACAGGACAATAGCTAGTCTAATAATTTCTAAGTTGTACATGGATAACAACTGATAGGTTCTTTGAAGCCTGCCATACGTAGCCAAGTGTAACATATCTGTTGTCTTGATTATATGGATGCAGGTGAGAATTCTACCTTGGCTTAAAGAGGTTTCGCTTGCTGCAGTCCGACTTTGGAAATATTTAATAATACGATTGGGATAGTTTTTGATACATTTGTACAAATTCTTTTGGAATGATACTTCATTCTTACTATTTTGTACATTTATGATTCAAAGACTGATTTGCTTCTGTACTTATCTTTGCCTTGACATCTTTAGCCAGTAGTCTTTTTGAACATCTTGTTCATTGGTGTGTTATTTATTTAGTTTAACAGCTACACACACACACACACACACACACACACACACACACACACACACACACACACACACACACACACACACACACACACACACACACACACACACACATTCCCCTAGAATTATTACAAGAAAAATAAATATACAATGGCTTGACCACCAAGCTATTTACCTAAGAAGCCCACATATTGATTTCTAACAGTTACATGATGCAGACTAGTTTTGTTTATGGAAATACCAAGTCCACATGCAATATCACACCTTTGGGTTTCCAATGGTTTTGAAGCCCTGAGTATTGAGGACTCAAAGAATGATGCTGTTTCTATTGCTGATGCAGATATCATTACTAATATCTTCTAATGTTGTCCACCCATGTTGATTACGTTGTTGTCAAACAATATGGTTATTAATCATCTTTCTAATGTGCTCTTTTATGGTCTTTAATGGAACACTTTTATTTACATTCCAAAATAACAGAGCAACTGAGAACTTGATGCAGTCAAAAGTTTTTTGATGACTATAAATGCCTCCACATACCCATATAACGCCAACGTTTAAATTTTGCCTTTTTGTCTTTATGATAGGGATATTTTCCTAAATGCATAATAGGGCAGTTAACTCGTACGGGTAAGATGAACATTTGTAAAGGGTGAACAACACAAGGTTTTAAATTCCTAAAATCTACTTCTTATGACACATGAGATTTGGCACCTCTTGTGGGCCGGGATTGATTCGACACTTTTAACCCAAATGGGGTATTGATAATACATGTATGCATACATGGTTCAATATATATAGCCAATAGAGTTAGCAAATGCCACTAGCACTCATCTTTCTTCAGCCCTAATATGTAGAACCTATTGCTGGTAGATGGACAAGACGGACACACTCCTAGTCGACTCCTTTCTCATGTGCCCTAAAATTTTGATATCCCATCATTATTTTTACAAAAAAGATTTGTAATTATATGTGATTTTAGCTAGATGATCTTTGAGCCAATTTATGAAAAATCCGAGTTGTAAAGTCTTATTTTGAATCTGAGCCTTGTAAAGTCGGCCACTAGTTAAGAAAGCCCTAGGTATAAAGCTCAATTTTTGTAAGTGAAAAAGGACACACATTATCATTATCAAAAGGTTTCATGAGTTTTGGAGTGTACGACTGAGAGTGGCTACTCTCACATGTTTTGTTATTGATTCATCTTGAGCTTTGGTAATCCAAATTTGATTATGATTATTGCATTGTGTTCCTTATCTGTTGCTCTTTAATTTAAGTGTAATCAACTTGTTGTGGTTAGCGAGCTAAATTGGCCATTTTGAGTGCGTTAATGGTTGATTTTTGATGTTTTGACCATGTGAGAGTGTTCCTAGACCATAGGATAACCTTTCTCGTATGTTCTGTTGCAATTTTCAGAACCTTGATCATGATGGATCATAATTTTGGTACCTTGTCGGATTGCAACCCAACTTGGTAGGATAGTGCCCCTAGGCGTCTTATACCTCCTCGTAAAGTATCATTGCATTTGGACTTCGTTTAAGTGCCAAAATGGCATGATGACGAAGAGCGGTGAGATAGGATATAGGCAATTTCGAGATTTGAGAGTGAAAGATTTGCTAGTGCGACAGATGGTTTCGTTTCGTAGGTTCACTTATTGAGGTTGACACCCTCAAAGAGTCTCCGTGCCCCATCCGAGTCACTTCCCTGAGTATTGATATTATGTTAGTACTATATAGCTATGCTACAGACGTCTGTCATGATGACCCGCTAACATTGGAGCCGTTGACGGGGATAGTGATCCTTAGGTGGTGAATGACCTAGTCGTATCTTTTACTTAGAGACCTTTGATTTTGATTTTCATTCTATTTACACTTTAGTAGTCATGAAGCTAGACTCTCTATTTAGTGCTTGGTAGAGATTAGAGAGTTTGCGACTTTGCTAGTTCTATTCTTGAGAGGTATTGGGAGTTGTGAGTGAGATATGAAAGCATTTTATTATGCAATTTTTTAGATGCTTTGAAAGTACTGTTACATTATCTGTTTTTTTAATAGTTTTGCATCATTTGTTGATTTTTGTTCATAGGATTCATTTCAGTACTTAGAAGTAGGTTAAGTAACAACCAAAACCATCAAATTGGGTTGAAAAGATCAGGGAAAAATTGGTCAAAACCATATTTTAGTAGCCGAGACCATAAACTCTAAAATTTTGAAAATTTGACGGTTAGAACTCAAAAGTTGATACAAACCCAAAAATAAGTGCAAAAAGGGGTAAACCAAGCTAGGGAGAGCTGATCTGGAAAGTTTCAAGCCAATTGGTGTAGGAACATGGATTGCGATCCATGAATCCTTGTGATATTTTGACGAGAATTTGATAACATTAGGTCCGATGACAGATCATTGGATAGACACTTTTGGTGAAAAATTGACATTGAAAACTCATTCAAATCAAGGAACTGGAAAAAACCTTCAATCCTTGGAAATTGACCAAAATTTGGGTCTTTTTGAATTTTTGGAATCCAAACCAAAGAATAAGTGAAAATCTAACCTCTACAGGGTGCAAGCATATAATTGATTCATACTCAAAAGTTGTCAAACATCCATGTCCTCTTTGATTAGCTGGAGCTAAAATTTGAGCAGTAAGTAGCTGACAACATTTGGGACAACTTTTGTAAATGTCATCATAGCAAAGAACAACAAAAAGTTGACCAAATCACCAAAAGACCAACTGCAAGTCCAAAATACCGCAATGCAGATACAAAAATTTTATTTTGATCAAGAATTTTTTTTCCAAATCCAAAAATAAGTGGTGGGGTAGACTCCTTAGAATGCTGGTAATCTCCTAGCCAAGTTTGGGGTCGGATATGATGGAACATGGATCGCGATCCATGTCCCCATGTTGATCTTTTGGACAGAGACTATACAGCCTTGTAGCAGAGACCGATACAAACAAATTATCCAAAAGCAAAGGTATCAAAAAACCTTAAATCTCATGATTGCATGGCATTAACATTCAATTTCTATGACTTGGGGTAGAAGGTTTATATACACCGAGAGTCTTTGTAGGCTTTGTGGTTTTAGGAAAAGTCAAAGTGTTGACATCATTTTTTCTTACAAAAAAATGATTCTTGTTAAGGATTGGGTGAGCATTGAACTCTATATGACCTATGGGTAGATGAATAGTCTATATAGAGTATGGAGCTTGCATTATCGACCTCCTTTTTGGTTGATAACATAAACAAAGTTGCAGATGTATATCTTGCATATTAAGGCTAACATGTGACTATTTTAAGTAATGTAAATAATCAACTAACAAATGCTTTAAACAATTGGATCAATAAGATAATTAGATTTGGATCTGATTTGGCTAAAGTAAGATATCATTTGACATATATCTCAATCGCTGGGGCATGCGTGTATGGTGTTGTAATTGAGTCCAAGCTTGCTCAAAATATTTTTCACTTCATTTCTTGATGTAGGAAGGACATTGTTTGAGGCTAAGAACTTTTGAGATAGTAGCGTGCAACATTTTGAGCAAACACCACATACAAATTAAGTATTAAAACATTAAAAAATAATACAATAAACATCAACAAACGGAGAAAACATTTACTTTAATAGTGCCAAAATGGATGTATTACTCTAAGCATAACAATTTTGGAGATTTAGAATAAGCAAACTCGTGCTTAATCGTTACAAATTTGTGCCTTTGTGATTTGCTCAAGCACTTTCGCTCTAAGAAAACTTTCATTATTACACGCTTCACTTGCTTTGTACCAATCATGAATAAAATCATCCATGCCATCATCGTCATAGAAAAAATCATTCTTTTTGTCAAAATGCAAACCATATAGTTTCTTTAATCTCTCATGGCTATTTGGATCACTCTTACAAAGGAGTTTCATGCACTCAATTGACATATGTGAGATTCCATGAGAAGGTAGACACACATCATTTTTAACATTATACTTTGGAATCTATCACATAGACACAATTATAAGCATTTTATATAAAAAAATCAAACTTCATATCTTGTAAACATACTAGCATTTACGGAGGAAACAAATTGATTAAGCAAAAACTAAATAGTATCAAATATAGACGTGTAAATTTTAAAAAAATTGATAGATAATCCACAAGTGTACATTTTTTATATACATTTTTACATATTCAATCTAGAGGTGGAGGTGCTCTTTTTGGCCTACAAAATCCGTAGTTCACCAATAGTTCATCACTGGTACGTAATGATCGATGGCATTTACAATAATTATCTTGGAACATCTTTTCTCACGTACTCCAATTCATGTCCATTTTTGCATTCCACAAATGTGCAATTGCTTCTTGCATTCCTTCCTTGACTACTATTAATTAAATTAGCTATGTTTTCATGATTATATGGTCTACTATACACATAAAGACTTTGAATTTCTGCATGGGTAATGCCTCTATCTGAAAGGGATGCTGCATTGAGACACAAACCATAAGTTGTCATGCTATGGATGTAGGAACTGATGACAAGGGCCCCATCCAATATGGGTCCACAAAAAGCACATAAGGGTCACCTCTGAATGTGGTGGGACTTGTAGATTTTGTGCAATAAGTAGGCCGTGTCCTCCATTCAGAAAGAGGAGCTATCATGTTAGGAGCACCCCAAAAGCTAAAAACCTCTCCATCTCTAGGAAGAGATGTTCCATGCATGCCATCCCCCATAGTGTCTCCAATTATACATCTGCACTAAAGACAATAGATGATTGGGAAATTCATAATCGCCGCGAGTCTTGCTCTCAAGACCGAGAGGCAAAGGTTGTCGCAAGATGTCCATTTACAATTTTTGGATTGCATGACCATGATGTGTGTGAGAATGACAAGTAGCTTGATCATAGATGGTATCCTCATCATCAACTAGAGATGCATGTCTCTACGTGTGAAATATTATTTATATTATTGACACACATAGCTATAAGAATTTAAATAAATATGAATTAAAATAAAGAATACTAACCATAGGTTGATCTCGGTGTGTGAGCGTTGGTGCATGAGCATAAACACCCCAATCCACCTCATGTGAATGACATTGATGTCACGGCCTTGGATGTAAGCCTTGACATCTATCATAACAACATGGAATCTGTTCCTCTTTATAATAAATTTGAAGACGCTCTCTTTGAAGGCTCTTAATGTCCCATCATATGAGAGTGGTCTCCATGGCTATAACATGGACGCGATGAGTACGAGATAAATCTGAATCTATATAAAAAAGAAGAAGTTAAATTTAATTTGACTAGATTGTAGTGTATGTAGAATGCTCTTGAGTGTGTACTTTTTGATTCAAATCTTGTTGTTGAGAGAGAGAGAGAGAGAGAGAGAGAGAGAGAGAGAGAGAGAGAAGAAGAAGAAGAAGAAGAAGAAGAAGAAGAAGAAGAAGAAGAAGAGAATTTTAGCGTCATAGGAGACTATCCCAAGAGACCTTAAAGATCTATCTAGACAAGAGGCTTGTGTGTGTGTGTGTGTGTGTGTGAGAGAGAGAGAGAGAGAGAGAGAGAGAGAGAGAGAGAGAGAGAGAGAGAGAGAGAGAAGAAGAAGAAGAAGAAGAAGAAGAAGAAGAAGAGAATTTTAACATCGTAGAAAACTATCCCAAGAGACCTTAAAGATCTATCTGGACGAGAGCCGCGTGCACGTGTGTGTGTATGTGTGTGAGTGTGTGTGTGTGTGTGTGTGTGTGAGAGAGAGAGAGAGAGAGAGAGAGAGAGAGAGAGAGAGAGAGAGAGAGAGAAGAAGAAGAAGAGAATTTTAACGTCATAGAAAACTATCCCAAGAGACCTTAAAGATCTATCCGGACGAGAGCCTTGTGTGTGTGTGTGTATGAGAGAGAGAGAGAGAGAGAGAGAGAGAGAGAGAGAGAGAGAGAGAGAGAGAGAGAGAGAGAGAGAGATGAAATGATATATTAACGTCTTCAAAAGGCCAAAATGGCCTATGAGATAGAAGAGTTTAGAAATGGTGAATCGGATACAATGTGTGTGTAAAAGGCTGAAAAAATAAAATCTAAAAAATTAAAATTGAACTCAGCTAAAGTGAAATGGAACTGAGCTAAAGTGGTTTTTGTTTCATGCTTGATAGTTCATGTATATCATGGTTGAGCAAGAAGCAGCCTACTGTTGCCACTTTGAGTTGTGAGGCTAAGAACAGGGCACTCTTCACAGCTACAGTTGAGTGTGTATGGCTCAGACGCCTTGTGGCTGATTTGGGTGTTGGACAAGACACTACGCACACTATCTACACTGGCAGTTAGAGCACATTGGCAATTATGAGAAACCCAATTTTTCATGCTCGTAGAAAGCACATTGAGGTGCATTACCACTATGTCAGGAAGAGGCTCTCAGAAGAGAGATCAACTTGGCTTATGTGCCAATAGGACAGCCTTGCAGATCTTTTCACAAAGTCATTGTCTCGTGAGAAGTTTGCAGATTTCTGCAAAGCTTTGGTATTACTCCCCTTTGTGGACTGATCCTGTCCTCAGAGCATGGCACTTCCCTTTACTCTATGTGCCAGCTCTCCTTCACCACATCACTCCAGGGGGGATTTGTTACCATATACACGTGGTAGTGATGTGTGTGAACACACTTAGGACCGTTGGGGAATTTTTTCCTTCACTAAGAGGTTTTCCCCCCCGTGCATTATATATAAGCCCATCACTCTAGGGCTAACTTATCTTTCCATTGCACACTAAGTAATACACTCTCTGTTGTGTGCCTTGAGCTTTCTTCATCTTCTCCAAGCTGTGTCTATTTTCCTACAACCCTAATTCCAACAATTGGTATCAGAGCAAGTTGCGTCCTCCCAAGCTTAGTCGCCAGCAGCTCCAACACACGCCTGCTCACTTTCTCCAATTTTTGTGAGCTTTGGCTATTTCATCATTTTGTGCAAATTTTTGTCAGTGCCATTTTTTGCATAACAGGTCCGTTATAGTCTTTGATAGTTTGTGTTATATAGCACGTGTTGTTCCTACTTTGTTTCTCCTCTTTTTGGGAAGTTTTCACATTAGGTGCAAGCATTTGTCATGGCGACAACAACAAAGATGTGTTCAAGCTACTGAGGACAGATTGGATGGGGACAATTACCCTATGTGGACTTACATGATGCAACTTATTTTTGTGTCAAAGGGTGCCGAGAATATTGTACAGGGCATTGATGTACGTCTTGGACGTGATGATGTAGGCGATGTTGAGGATGTTGTAGTCTTGCTGCAAGGATTATTGTAGTTAGATTTATTTTGCCTACAACAGAACAAGCTTGTTGGGATGTAAAAGATGCACACACTCATGCATTGATTGTGTTGTCTATGAAGAACACTATTGCTCCTCACATTCATTCAACAAAATTTGCAAAACAGGCTTGGGATATTCTGGCTGGTCTTTATGCAAGTCGCAATGAGGCAAAAATTGCATTGCTACGTAAAGAGCTGGAGTCAAAGATTATGCATGAGGCAGATGATATTGACACTTTCCTTACTGGTGTCAAGGATATCAAATGAGCAACTTATTTCTGCAGGTGAAGTCATTTCAGATAGTTCCCTTGTGTAGATTGTTCTTGATGCCTTGCCAGATTCTTATCAGACTTTTGCTAGTACTTGGAGACTTATGACCCTAGGAAATCCTGAAGTTGTCAAGTTTGATGCATTATGCACATTGCTATTGCAAGAGTCGCTTTCCAGAAAATATACGACTAGACTGTGTGAAATTGAGTAGGCCTTTATTGCTGCTCAAAGAAAAGGTGGTAATAGCAATGCATCCACTTCTTATGGTTATTATGCGAGTGGAAAATCGCATGTTCCTAATGCTTCTGCTGGCAGCAATTCGTCTTTTGGTGATAAGGGCAAAAAGAAGATGTGTTGCCATTATTGTAAAGCTAATGATCACTTGATCAAGCAGTGTCCTAAGTTAAAGTCCAAAGAGGCTAAGAAGAAAGAGGGTGGTTCCACTACAAATGTTGGTTCCACTACCAATGCAACTATTATTGAGTCTCCTGTGAAAGGAGACTGTGATGTTGATGTTGATGCAGAATGGGCTTTTAGTGTAGAGTGTATCTATAATCTTGCTATCCATGATGGATGCATCTCAGTTGCTACAGATTCACATGTGTGGTATTTTGACAGTGGTGCTACAAAGCACATTACCTCACATCGTGATTTTTTCACCTCTCTCGAGTCTGTCCCTCATGGGAGTTCAGTCACTTGTGCCAACAATGCCTCTTATCTAGTTCAAGGTGTTGGAACGAGTGTGCTTACTGTTGCAAATGGCAGTTCTTTTACACTTGCTGATGCAATTTATGTACCTGGGGTCAAGAAGAATCTTTTAGCTGTTTCTGCACTTGCCAAACTTGGACTTGTAGTCAAATTTGTGGATGACAGATGTACGGTACATGATCTCAATTTCGATGATAAAATTGTTGCATCTGGAATATTTATGTTGTGGGATGTATAAGCTCACTTTGTACGACAAATGTGGGTAGAATTTTGCAAATGCAATTGTGGATTCTAAGGCTATTTCAAATGGAAAACTTTGGCATGCACGTTTTGGGCATCTAAATTTTTCCAGGCTCCGTTTGCAAAAATATAATATGGTTGCTTCTTTTCCACCTCTTGAAGCACTTGTCAAACATGTTTGTGAAGGCCGTATTTTGGGTAAGATGCAACATTCAAAGTTTCCAAAGAATGGTTTAGTTAGGGCCACATGTAGGTTGTAGCTTGTGCATAGTGATGTTTGTGGGCCCAGGCAAACTCCATCCTTGGGCAATTACCTTTGCTTTGTGACTTTCATTGATGATTACTCCAGGCATGCATGGGTGTTTCCGCTTAAAACGAAGTCCAAAGTTTTTATGTGCTTCAAACCATTTCTGGCTACGGTTGAAAATGTCTCGAAATGTACTATGGGCACCCTCCGTTCCAATCAAGGGGGGGGAGTATATGTCTCATTAATTTAATGAATTTTTGACTAGTCGTGGGATAAAACACCAATGTACAGTGCCTTATACGCCTTCGCAAAATGGTGTTGCTGAGAGAAAAAACAGGTCATGTACAAAAATGACATGATGTTTGGTCAAAAGTAAAACTTTGCCGTGTTTGTTTTGGCTTGAGGCCCTAATGTGTGCGAATTATGTACTAAACAAGTGTCATGTGAAGTTTATTACTCCATATGAAGCATGGCATGATAGAAAACCTTCTATTGAGCATATGTGTGTTTTCGGTTCTTTGGCATATGCTTTGGTGCCACAAACACAATGCAAAAAATTGGATGGCAAGGCTGTCAAATGTATTTTTGTTGCTCAAAGCAAACATTATAGTTTGTGTCATCCACAAACAAAGCGTATTTTGGTTTCACAAGATGTTATGTTTGTGGAAGATTCTATTCAACCGTTGCTGTCATGTACTAGAGACAATAATGTAAGCTCACATGACATTTATGACACTTTGTTGCCTCTTTCCAGTGGTGGAAGTTTGAATGTAAATTCCAATGAGGAAAATGTACAGCCTATGGGGGTTTCTGAAAATGTTACATATCAGCCTATTACTGATGCAGATGTACATGATGTACTTGATGAGGAAAGGGTTGAAAATGAGCGAGCTAGAGGAATGCCAAAATGGATGGTGCATACATTGCGTGACAGTGAATTGGATGCACCTTTGTCTAGTTGCACTTGTTCAGGCTCTTGCCATGCATCTTATGAAACAGATTGTTATGCTTTGGCTATGTCTAGCTTGCATGATGTTGAGGAACCTCTGTCTTTTGATGAAGCACATAATTCAAAAAATTGGATGGCTGCCATGCAATTAAAATATGATGCACCTATAAAAAATGACACATGGACTTTATGTGATTTTCCTCCTGACAAAAAGGCCATTGTTACAAAGTGGTTTACAAGTTGAAATGCAAACCGGATGGTGAGATTGATCGCCATAAGGCTCGACTTGTTGCAAAACATTATGCACAACAAAAAGGCATACATTATGAGGAGACTTTTTCTCCCACTTGTTGTATGACTACTGTGAATTTTCTATGTTCACTGGCAGGTCATTTTGATTGGGACGCACATCAGTCAGACATTGTTACTGCTTTCTTGAATGGTGAGAAATTTGAGGACGTTTATGTAATGCCTTGTGGATTCAAAGGCTATTTCAGATGAAAACCTTTGGCATGTGCATCTTAATTTTTCTAGCTTGCTGTGTTTGCAGAAATCTTATATGGCTGCTTCTTTGCCACATCTTGGAGCACCTTCTAAGCATGTTTGTTGAAGGCTATATTTTGGGTAAGATGCAACGTTTAAATTTTCCAAAGGATGGTTCAATAAGGACTACATGCAGGTTGCAACTTGTGCATAGTGATGTTTGTGGGCCTATCCAAACTCCATCCTCAGGAAATCACCTATACTTTGTGACTTTCATTGATGATTACTCCACGCATGCATAGGTGTATCCGCTTAAAGCTAAGTCCAAAGTCTCAAAGCAATTTCTAGATATGGCTGAAAATGTTTCTAAATGTACTTTGGGTACCCTCCATTTAGATCAAGAGGGGGACTATATGTCTCGTGAATTTAATGCATTTCTAGCTAGTCATGGGATAAAACACCAATGTACAGTGCCACATACATCTCAACAAAATGTTGATGTTGAAAGGAAAAATATGTCACTTACAGAGATGGCATGATGTATGGTCAAGAGTCAAGCTTTGCCACATTCCTTTTGGCTTGAGGTCATCATGTTAGCTACTTACGTACTTAACATGTGTCCTACAAAATCTTTGCAGCCTATGACTCCTTAAGAAGCATATCATGACAAGAATCCATCTATTGATCACATGCACATTTTTGGTTGTTTAGCTTATGCTTTGGTGCCACAAATGCAGTGCAAAAAATCGAATGATAAGGCTATTACATGCATTTTTGTTGGTCACAACATTGAAATCAAAGGCTATAGGTTATACCATCTCCAAACAAAATGTATCATGGTTTCACGAGATGTTGTGTTTGTGGAAGATTTTGTTCAGCCTTTGTTATCATGTAACAAGGACAATAATGTAAGCTCACAAGACATTTATGACACTTTGCTGCCTATTTTTTATGGTGGAAACTTGAATGTAAATTCCAATAAAGCAAACGTGCAACCTATAGGGGTTTCTAAAAATTTTACATATCAGCCTATTAGTGATATAGATGTACATGATGTACTTGATGTGGAAAGGGATGAGAGTGAGGAAGCTAGAGGAATGCCAAAATGGTTGGTGCATACTTTGCGTGATAGTAAAATGGATTCACTTGTGTCTAGTTGTACTTGTTCATATTCTTGCCATGCATCTCATGTGTGAGATTGTTATGAATTGGCTGTTTCTAGTCTATGTGATGAGAATGAACCTCTTTTTTTTGATGAAGCACATAATTCAGAAAATTGGATGGCTGCCATGCAATCAAAATATGGTGCACTTATAGAAAATGACACATGGACTTTATGTGATTTGCCTCTTGGAAAAACGGCTATTGGTATGAAGTGTGTTTACAAGTTGAAAAATAAGTTGGATGGTGAGATTGATCGCTACAAGGCGCGACTCATTGCAAAAGGTTATGGACAACATAAAGGTATAGATTATGAAGAGACTATTTCTCCCACTTATTGCATGACTAATATTTGTTTCTATGTGCATTGGTAGCTCACTTTGGATGGGATGTACATCAATCAAACATTTTTACTGCTTTCTTAAATGGTAATATATTTGAGGAAGTTTATGTAATGCAGCCTCGTGATTTTGTCAAGAAAGGACAAGAAGATAAGTGTGCAAATGTAAAAAAGATTTGTATGGGTTGAAGAAGTCTCCTCATGCTTGTTATGAGAAAGCTAGCACTCATTTGTTTAAATGAGGATTTTGTAAGAGTCCAACAAAAAACACTTTGTATGTAAAGCGTGAGGGTGATGTATTTGTCATCGTTATTCTATATGTAGATGATTTGCTGAATATGGTCCAAATGAGACACACATTGCTGAATTCAAGACCGATTTGAATGCTACTTTCAAGATGAAAAACTTAGAGATTTTGGATCATTCCTTGGGCATTTAGTTTAAAGTAGTGTGATGGTGGTATTGCCTTGTGTCAAACAAGCTCCATAGAGACATTACTATGTATGTTTGGCCTTGAGGACTATAAACCTATTGCTACTCGAATGGAAACATGTTTAAAATCAAGCCTTCATGATGTTGGTGATCCTACCAATGCCAAAGTGCTATTGAATGCCTTATTTATGTATGCAATACAAGGCCATATATTCTGTTTGCAGTCTCACAAGTTAGCAAAATTATTCATAGCCCACGGTCTAAGCATTGGTAGGCTATCAAGTGGACTTTTAACTACTTGAGTGGCACTTTACATCTTGGCTTGTTTTATCCCAAGGGAGGATCGTTGCCACTAGATTTACATGCCTTTTTTTAACTCAAATTAGGCTTGTTGTTATGACATGCAATTGTTCACAAGTGGTCACTTTGTTTCATGCTCAAAAGTTCATGCATATCATGGTTGAGCAAGAAGCAACCTACAGTGGCCACTTCCAATCGTGAAGCTGAGTATAGGGCAGTCTTCACAGCTACAATTGAGTGTGTATGGCTTAGACACCTTATGAATGATTTGGGTTTTTGGACAGGACACTACCAACATCATCTACACTGACAAACAGAGTGCATTGGTAGCTGTAAGAAACATAGTTTTTCATGCTTGCACAAAGCATATTGAGTTGCATTATCACTATGTCAAAGAGAGAAACTCGTCAGCAACAAGAGAACTCAACTTGTCTTATGTGCCAGCAGATGAAAATTTTGTGGACCTATTCACAAAGGAATTCCTTTGTGAGAAGCTCAAAGATTTTTGCCACAATGGGCTTACTCCCCAGTGTGGATTGATCATGTCTTCAGGGCATGGTACTTCCCTATACACTATGTGCCAACTCTCATTCACCGCATCACACCCATGGGGGATTTGTTACCATGTATGAGGTAGTGATGTATGGGAACACACTTAGGACCGTTGGGGCTTTTTTCCCCTCACTAGGAGGTTTTTTTCTTGTGCATTGTATATACACCCATCATTCTAGGGCTAACTCATCTTTTCATTGTGCACTAAGCAATACACTCTTTGTTGTGTGCCTTGAGCTTCTTCATCTTCTCCAAGATATGTGTGTTTCCCTTCAACCCTAATTCCAACATTTATTTTGAGAGAAGAAGCTAGAACAAGTCACAAGCACATCAATGAATAGAGAACTTTTGAAATGTCCCATAGATGATCCTTTGTACTTTAGTGTTCAGTAAAAATAAACATATGGTGGCTTGGTGCTTTTAGAATAGTTCATTTTCTTCCAAATTTGCAACTTCAATGAGTTAACTTTTGTACTAAAATTCTATGTTTAATTTCACATCACATAAGTATCAATCTTGCAGGTAAAGAAAGAGGACCATGAAATTTTATTTTTGGTCTTACATCAAACCCCTCTTCCTAATATAATTGATAGAAAAATGAATTGAGGAGAGGTTTTGGCCCTGCATGGAAGGGAAGACTATCAAGTCCAATGGCAGCTTGCAGGTGACCTCAAAATATTGAAGTGTATGTATAATTGTGGAATGGGTGCTATGGAAGGTCTCCATGATTTCTTTGCATGGATATTGCAAAGTGTGATGAACCCAAAGTGGTGGAGAAAGGCTCCTACTTGTCACAATGAAGATCCTAATTTTTGTCCAATTTTGCACATTCCACTTGTTAATATCCACATTTATAATATGCATGCTCTTTGCAAAATTGTGGAGAAGTTAGTATATCTTTACATTGGGTTTGCTTGGAAAATCAAGAAGTCAAGTGAGCAGCAGGTGGCTCTAGAAGCTCTTGAACTAGTATTGTCAGATATGGGTCTCCATGGAGGCAACATCACCATCCATCAAAACAAAAAAAGATCAATCAGCAACAAGGACGTGCCTTGCAAACGAGATAGTCAATAAGAAAAGTGAAGAAAACCAAGCAAGATAAAAAGATGAGAAAAAAATTCAAGCAAACAACCTTAAGCTTTCATAACACACCTTGTAAGCATTAAGGCTCTTACCGTGATATCTCTTGAATATAGATAACAACTTGGAAGCAAGATAGCACAAGCCATAAAGACTATTATAGTTTAGTTTCCTTGAAGAGAAATTATCCACCTACATTAGACAAATGGATACACTTACTACCACTTTAGATACATTTTTCAACATTGGCTAACTCAGAACTTCGGGGGATTCACCATGGAAAACTTATCGCACCACATAAGTGCAGGGGAGGGGTTTTTTTTAAAAGTTACATAAGCGTATAAATTAGGGGCAGGCCCCCATTAATTTATCTCCCAAGCTTAAAAATATGGGAGGGGGGGTATCACATTTACGGGGGGGGGGGGACTGACCCGGGTTGATTACTTGTAACTATTGGTCACTAGTGTGCACTAGAACTTGGATGAATTTTGGGGAAGTTTTTTATCATGTCACACATCAAATTTTGCATCAAGTTGGTCATAGATAAGGGTTGATTTAGAGCAGGTCCTCAAGGGTTGATTTTACACCTTCTTTGGATGGGTCAAAATTGGACGAGTAGCTAGAGTGCATGGTAATCGGGCACATAGTTTGAAATTCAAACTATGACACATTGAGGGTACATCTAGTTATCAATAGAAGTGGTTCCTTAGTACATTGGCAGTATCTATGCTGCACACTCTTTGACTATTTTTACTCAGTTAGATCATGTGAGACCTAAATTTTATATGTAAGATAGGGGTATGATAGTTTTCTTCAATGGTTGTTATATATGCGTAGAAAGGGGGGTCATATTCCCTAATATGAGTCGTATATAGGGGTTTTATCAAAGTTGTTCGCTCGCAAGTGGCGTCCTCTTTTGTATATAGAGTGAATCCCCCGGGCTCAGAACATGCTCACCCATATTCATTCTAATTTAAAACACTTTGTGTGCATGCACATAGTCTCGTGACAATGAGACTTTCTATCCGTCACAACTAAAAGACTAGCGGTAGACAACCACATGGGATCCATAATCTTTCCCTTCATATTATGCACACTCTAGGCTTTAGGAATAATATCTATGTTACTTCATACAAAGATGATAGTCAAAATTGTTGAATTGTTGATCTACTAAAGTAGTAATCAATTGTTCTAGGTGCTCACCCTCCAAGGGAGATTCAATCTCAAAACTACCACATGTAGAAGTACTACACCAATTTTTTTTTTTTGGCTAATTCCTTGGGCTCATAGTGTCATGCATTGTTGCTACATTTTTTGGAGTTCAAATAACATGCACCCTATATCATGTCATAGTCCACCTATTGCAATGCTTCTCGAGTTTACAAATGAGTTTCCAAGCTTCTTATATGAGACTAAGATTGGAAAAGCTATTTTCAATTTGTTTGGCCACCAGTGTTCATTTTTCAATGCAAAATCAAACCTTACATGTTTGCATCTAGCATCAAGGTGACATGTGGCAAGCTGATATCATAATACCTTTTTTCAAAAGTTCACATTGCATATAAAAGAAACTAGGAGAATACACCGGGTAACCTTATGGACCCTTTGAAAGCATTTCCTTAGGTTAGGATTCATAGGCTTACAAAATACACAAGAGCGTTGGTGTTGGTGTGATATAAATAGTAGATGTGCAATTGTTGTTTGCTGCATACATGTGGTGAGGGGTATTGAGGATCTCACTACTTCTCCCCCCTCAATTTTCCTCCTTTATTATGTGCACTTAGTGATTGCACCTCTCTCTCTCTCAAATTAATGAGTTATAATCAAGCATGTGTGGAATTGTAACATTAATGTGTTTCTTGTTCATTATAGATGAATGCTCAATCATTGCTTTTTCTTTCTAAAAATAAAGGATAAATTTAACTTTTGGCAAGTATAAATGGACTAAGTTAATATCTGCAAATAAAGGATAAATTTAACTTTTGGCAAGTGTAAATGGATTAAGTTAATATCTGCAAATACATAAATGTTAGAAGCTATGCATCAATAATGGATTTTCACATGAGAAACACATAATTATTTTAAGCAAAAGTTGTAGTTTCCATGAAAACCCTATGTAAAGCTGCGAAATCTTCTCAATGATTCTACACATTGCATGCAATGTGCACCGGTGGACATTTGAGAGGGAAACATCTGTACGTCTTAAAATTTTGGATCTTTAGAGTGTCTAGTTTGGGACTTGTTCCAGCTAGTTGGACTTGGCTTGTTTGCTATACCCATACAATAGATACAACGGCTTTTGGCATTGGCACCCTTTTCCATATTGTACATACACTTTAATGTCTTACCTATCACCAAAATCTTTTGTAATTATCACTTGCAAAAAAATTGTTCCCTTGGGTGTCATCCCAAATGAATCTTTAAAGTACTAGGATCTCAAAGTGGGCTATTGAATTATAAGAGTTTCAATACTCTTTCAAGGTAGAAAATAGTGTGTGTTCACAATTGGCAGAAACTCTTACTTAAAGAGTGCATGAGAAGGAGATTAAAAAACATGAAGTCAAGACCCTACCGTTGCCACCACCCAAAAGGCATACCTAATGCATTTCACTTGGTTCTTTAATGGATCTGTTTGATGAGGTATAGGTACATCAAGAGGAGGGCTAGTGCTGGTCAACTCAAATGGAGAAGATATTAAGAAAGAGAAGGTCAAAATACCAAATTTTACCAACAACAATGAAGCAAAGTACAACATACTACTCTATGGCTTGAAGATGTGTATAAGTTAAGGGATATAAAATCCCATGGTAAAGGGGATGCACTTCTCATTGTGAAGTAAATTTTAGGCATTTGGGCATGCAGGAATGAAATCTTAAAGACAAAAGTTCATGCCATCCGTAGGTTGTTTAATCAATTTGAAGATATACAATTGTATTATATTCCTAGGAAATAAAATGAGGATGCTGATTTACTTACACAACAAGAAGTTACATGTGTTGAGAAAGAATTGCAAGTCATCATGGTAGCAGCAATTCTCAAGAAACCGGAATGGAGTCACTCACTTCCATTGTTGGCTACATTTTGGAGAGCAAGTTTCCAAAAGGCCTCACAAAAGCTCAAAAGAGAGGGCTCATGAAGAAGACAAGTGTTGGGGTATGTGACACATTCGCACAACCACAAGTGAGAACCCTCTCTACATTCGAAGCCTACACATTTGACATCATTGCTTACATCATCTATTGCTCTCTCTCAACTCTATAAGAGAAGCCTAAGCTAGATAGTTTGTATCCACTTTTTGCATCCCCGCTCATTACCATCACTCTAGCCAATTTTGTACTCACTTACATGTTGGTTATGATTTGCTCATTCCATTAGTGTCTAATACCATATACATGTGGTAGTGATGTGTGTGAGCACACTTAGGACCGCCGGGGCATTTTTTCCCTCATTAGGAGGTTTTCTCCCCCGTGCATTTTATATACGCCAAACACTCTAGGGCTATCTTATCTTTCATTGCACACTAAGGAATATACTTTGCGTTGTGTGCCTTGAGATTCCTTTGTCTTCTCCAAGGTGTGTATGTTTTCTTGCAATCCTAATTCTAGCAATTGGTATCAGAGCAGGTTGCATCCTCTTGAGCTTAGTCGTCTAATTAGCTCCAACACATGCATGTTCACTTTCTTCAATTTTTGTGAGGTTTGGTGAGCATCAGCGAGCTTGGTCAACTCAAATTTTTTGTTTAGACTCATTTTGGCCTCCATTTCCCTATAGGCAAATAGACAATTCCTGGTTTTGAGGATGTAGGCAATGTTGTAGGTTTTGGTGGTAGGAATATTGTTCCTAGAGCTGTTTTGCCTACAATTGAGCAAGCTTGTTGGGATGTAAAAGGTGCGTAGGCCCATGCTTTGATTGTGTTTATTGTGAAGCACACCATTACTCCTCACATTTGTTCAGTAAAATTTGCAAAGTAGGCTTGGGATAATCCGGCTGGTCTTTATGCAAGTTGAGATGAGGCAAAAATTGGATTGCTACATAAAGAGTTGGAGTTGAAGATTATGAGAGAGATACCCCTCCCCAGGGGTCTATGCACAAAATATACAATTTTACACTTTTATACAATTTTCAATATACATTAGAGTTGCGGAAGAATTTGCATAGGGGAGGAGTTCTCAATGCCCAACCAAGCATGGAATTTAGGCCATGAGCCGGACTACATCCAGAGTTACCTAGCGACTAGTGCTACCCCTGAATGGGTGTTATGAATGAAAGCGTACTCAAGAAAAATATAACATTGTGGAGGGTGAATATATGTGTACATCACGTTGCAGGAAGAGAGAGAGAGAGAGAATATAGTGGAGGGTGAAATAGAGTGCACAGAGACATAAGAAATTGACAACAGAGAATCTTTAAATGCCCATCTAAATGGAACAGGAAACCATGTATTAATGCAATTACAAAATTTGGGTATACCATAACATCAAAAAGTTTATGACAAAACAACTACCAGATCACCGAACCCTGTGTAGGGATCAATCGGTCCACCCATCCACTTCCGCTCTACTATGGACAGAGAGAATTTCACTTCGCCGAGAGAAGGCCAGAACACCTCAAGCCTGAGCTAGACATAGGTGAGGCCGCTCCGTCTCCCTCCATGAACCCGAGCTCTGAAAGGATCTCAAATACCAGCAGGTGGTAGGGTATCAACACCAACCATACCAGTTTAGGCGCCCCGTCTCTTTGATGCCCAGCATCGGGTGTTTAGGCGAAACCGTGGAAAGATCCTCGATGTGTTATCCGTGTAGGTCATTCAACCCCCGACGCACTAATTGTGTAGATGAGCCTAACAAAAAGAAGAAAACCTAGGCAACACCTTCGATCCATCAAAGCCCCAAGTCAGTGACCCTTTAGTCTAAGGCTAAGTGATATAGGTGATCCTAGTCTTGTAGCAACGCTGCTATGAGAAACATAACACATGAGTCCAACCACAATAGCTCTTCCTAGATGCACAACAATCCTTTTCCAAACAGTTAGACTGTACAAGGTCTCTACCCTTACACGTCTACCATAAACCATCTTGATCACTTCATGATCCAATCCAAAAGCCATAAATCATAAACCATCCTTTTCCAAACAGTTAGACTGTACAAGGTCTCTACCCTTACACGTCTACCATAAACCATCTTGATCACTTCATGATCCAATCCAAAAGCCATAAATCATAAACCATAATCTAATCCAAAAACCATAAACCATAAACCATAATCCAATCACATCACATGGGTGAGCTCTCCACCCTACTTGGGTGAGGCACGACCAATCCTGCATAACCACTTTAGAACATAACATGGCTGCAAAAATTTTGGTAGTATTTTCGACAGCATAACCCAATCTAAAAAAAAACACCATAAGCCACACCGGCTTCCACCATAAAATATCAACCATAATCCATGAGGGAATCTCAGCCCTTAACCATAAATCATAATCACACTGAACCAATTCCCACACTTGGAGTTTGACACATCCCCTGCAATCAATCGGAGTCTACACACATATGACCCTTGAGATGTGATTCTTTCATGCATAAAAGAGTGCGACCAGTGACTAATCATGATATAAAAATCCAATTTTGACAACATCCAACCATGCAAAGTTGATGCATCACATCTGCACTCCACCACTCTAGCACATAGAGCTAGTTTTGACCTAGAAAGGTGGAAAGCAATCATAACCATGCATATGAGGCATTCACATAATCCATGAATTTCCATACATCATATAATAACATTCCAACACCATAAACATGATGCAAAACAACTCCGCCCTTTAGGTCAACCATAAACCATAACTTCACACGTATGCAAAAACAAATTTTTGACATTTTTGGGAGCATGCAAAACATGCATATGAAAGTGTTTGACCTCAACCCAATGCATCAAGTTCAGCTATATAATATAGACTATCACTCCATCATGTCACTTTGACCATATGGTACTCACACAACAAACGTTAACCCCAAAAGAAAGTCACTTTATTCATGCCTGCGTATGCGGTTCGAAATGTTTAACCATATACTCCCATGTAAGTTTAGGGCCATATAATAATTGAAATCAACTCACCAAAACAAACCATAAAACATATCAAAACGGCTCGGTTAACTCACGATGTCATATGGTATCCCCCTTTGATAGCACTCCTACGCGTGTAGGTTAAACTGATAATAGAGTGATTAATAACTCGCATTCTTGAAGAGATAACGGAGACATAAATACATTTATCATCAAGTTTCATGAAGATTTTCAATTGATTAAGAGGTTTTGCCCATCCAGTGAATCATATAGGAGTTAAAATTTTTGGTTAAGTGTAGTGGGCAGCAATCTGTTTTTTGACCATATCTCTTAGCTCGTGCGTGTTTCTCCCGTGACACATAAGAGAGGAAATGTTCTAAATGATGATGTGTTTTATCTATGGTATAAAGGGTTCGAGCTGATTCATAACGGTTTGTGATTTATGACCAAAACAGTATTCCTATCGCTTCTATGATGTGAAACGAAAAGCACTTTTTTATACACGCGCGTGACCATAACACATCATGTACATAAATCAACGTGTAAAACATGATGAAACAATCCTAAGGCAACCTTGTATGTACTTGGTTAATCCATTCATTCATGCACTCGTATGCAAAAAAACAATTATCGAGAGGGTGACTACGCAGAGAAACAACATAGAGAGAGAGAGATGATGGCTATGGAGTTTATGGTTTCTCACTGTGCTTTAGAATCGATTAGGGGTTGTCGAAAGGCTTCTTGCTTTGCCGCAAGAGAGTGGTGATGAGAGCTACGTAGAGGTATCCGCCATGAAAACTTCTGGAGAGCGCGTACATCGTGAAACGAGAGAAAAGATAATAAGCAAATAGAGCGAGAGTATCCTTCTTCTTCTTCTTCACGAGAGAGAAGAGTTTATGGAGATGGTGATGAAGAGCTTGCACCACTCTGTATAATAGATAAGTAATTCTGACGTCAAGGCAAGAGAGCTTTTGCGTCTGAGAGTGTATCTATCTCCCCAAGTGAAAGAAGAAGGTCTTTATATAGGCTCTCAAGGCCAAAAGCACTATCTAAGAATAGACTGAGCAAGGAGAGACAAGTTCGTTGTTTGGAGGTGATAACAACATACAAGTGCCCACCCAGTCAAGGCGCCCGTTGGGTCAGCCGGCCAAAGTTTTGATGTGGTCACATTATAGATCCGATGTTTAATACATCAAACCCTGTAAAAGGCTAATGACAATCGTCTATGTCAAGTCTAAGTCAAAGATGTAATTTTTCCAATGATGTATGTAAAGGTCCATGAGAGGTTGGCCGCCGGCCACTTTAGAAATCCCTAGGTATATAATACACTAAGGTTAGTGGGAAACGGAGATTATTTTTTGAAGATAAGTGACTATTACGTTACGCACAGAGAGCTGCCTCTTTGCTCAAACTTGTAATCATCGCTTCTGTGGCTACGGTAGTTCAAATTCACTTTTGTTTCTTGCATTGTGTTCCTCTTACTCTGCTCTTTCATTCAAGTGTAAGCATTCAAGATTCGGTGAAGGTTTCAAATGCATCCGTTTAGGCCTTAAATCGTTGTTTTGAGTGTTTATATGCATATTTTATGTTGTTTTGACCCTAGGAGAGGCTTTAGGGACCCAAAAACGACCCTTTAGGATCATCCGTTTACTATTTTTGCGTACTGTGGGACGAACGATCGCGATCTTTGTAACTCTCCAGAATGCTATGACAGTGATAGGGTATGTTCTTGATAGTCCCCTGTAGCTTCCCTTCAAGTTTCGTGCGATTCCGATATGATTTGCATGGTAAACGGGCGTGATGACTGTAGAGCTGTGTAGAAGGACATAGGCAGATTACTTGGCTTTAGTGTGTTTGATTTGCTTGTAGAGTTAGTAGTTGCATCTCTTCGAGTTCGATTCATTAGGATTGACACCCTAGTGAGTTTCCATGCTTCATCCGAGTCGCTTCCTCTGTATCGAGAATTTTATGTTGATGCTTGAGAGCTATGCTATGGACGTCCATCGCGGCGACCCGCAAACATTGGCGCCGTTTCCGGGGAATGAATCTTAGGTGATGAGTGACTGAGTGCGTATTCAGAGTTTTCTTATTGTTCCAAAAGATAATTTCCATTCCATTTACATTTCAGTGAAGCATTTAGACAGGGGTTTAGTGCTTAGTGGAGTCTAGGTTCGGGGGACTGGCTAGATCTACTCTTGAGAGATATAGGGAGTTGTGAGTGAGGTTGCTTTAAGCATTTTTTCTCTTCAAATTTCTTTGTATCGATTGAGTACTGATCCATTATCCGTCTTTTATTCTGTTTGTTTTGTTTGATTTATTTTCTTATGTTCTTTCATTTCTGTACTTAGGAGTAGGATAAGTAAATCACATTCTAGTCAGATTTGGGGCAAAAGATAGAGTCAAAAACACCAGAAAAACCATAAATTTAGCAAAAGGACCATAAGACTATGAAATTAGAGAATCTGACCAAACAGAGTTGACATTGATTCAAATCAAAAAGTGATAGCACCAAACACTGGGAAATACTTGTCAGAGAGAGCCTGTAAAATTTCATCAGATTTGGCCCAGGTACTACGATCCCGATCGGTGTACCTCAGTGTCAGAACTGTACAAGATTTGACATGTGCCTTCCTAATAAGATTCTAAACAAGTTTGTCTAAAGCAACCACACCCAGAAACATAAAAAATAAAGAAAATCAGGCCACTTGGACAAAACCAGCTTAACAGACCCAGAAAGTGCAAAATCTTGGCTTTTAGTGATCCAAATGCAAAGTGACTTGGGGAATAGCCTTAGAACACCTGTGTCTACAAGCACAGCAAAATTGGTCTGATTTGGCCTCTGTACTACGATCGCGATCGGTGTACCTCAGTACCAGAGTTGTACAAGATTTGACATGTGTCTTCCTGATAGTATTCTGAACAAGTTTGTCTAAAACAACCATACCCAAAAACATCAAAAATTAAGGAAATTAGGCCACTTGGGTAAAACTAGCCTGACAGACCCAGAAACTGTAAACTCTTGACTTTTGGTGATCCAAATGCAAAAAGACTTAGTGGATAGCCTTAAAACATCAGTGTCTACAAGCATGCCAAATTTGGTTGAATTTGGGCTCCAAAGTACGATCGTGATCGGTGTACCTAAGTGCCAGATTTTGACCAGATTTCATTTGTGGGATCCTCAGGTGTATACAAACATAAAAGTCTAAAGGACCTAGAGCCAAAAACCACAAAAAACTGGTCAAAACCATCTGAATACAGATCCAGGTCAAAAACTGCTAAACTGGCATAGAAATTGACTTTCAGTAGACCAAAACACATCAAAACTAGGAAGAAACCATACAGAGGGATAGCCTGTACACAGGACAACCCCAGATAGCTTTCAAATCCCAAAACAAACACCAAAATCAAGTCAAATTGACAGATTCAGGAAATTAGGCACTTCAGACCAAGAAACTGTAAATTCTTGACTTTTTTGAGTCCAAATTCAAAAAGATTTGGCAGGTAGTCTTAAAATAGCCTCGTGAACAAGCTGGTGAAGTTTCATCCAATTTGGGCTCCAAACTACGATCGCGATCGGTGTACCTTAGTCCCAGATTTTGACCATACTTTACCCACACATACACCTAGGTTATATAAGATACCAGGAGTTTTCAAATTTTAAACAAAAATCACCAAAATAGCCAAAAACATCAGACAGTCAGGAAACCACTGCAGCAGACCAAGATCTGGTAAAAAGTTGACTTTTTCTTGTCCAAATTCAAAAAGATTTGGGGAGTAGACTGTACACATCATTGTCTACCATATCCACAAGTTTCATCCAATTTGGGCTCAAAACTACGATCGCGATCGGTGTACCACATTGACATTTTGAGTTGAGACTTGGTGAGTAGGTAGCTGATAACTAGACAAACAACTTTCTCAAAAGAACCAGGGTCAAAAAACCAAAAGACAGATGTCAAATAGGGCAAACACTGATCACTGATCCTTCAGACCAAAATTTTGAGAAAATTCAAGTTTTTGTGATCCAAATGCAAAATGGGTTTGGGAATAGACTAATCATACCCATGTCTATCAACTAAAATTTCATGCAAAAAGGAGCTGGAACTACGATCGCAATCGGTGTACCCCAGTGACATTTTGGACTTAAAATTTATGAGTAGGTAGCTGACATCTAGTGCAACATATTTTCCAAAAAGAGCAAGGTCAAAAAAGCAAAAGAAAGTGGTCAAAAGTCCCAGTTACACAATCAGGCCAATAACCGCAAAACCACCTGGGATTTGGGTTTTCATTGGTCAAAACATCTCGAAATTCAAAAATACAAAGACACTTGGTATTAAGACATCAAGGGCTAGCTACCGTGCAAAAATCTTCCAAATCTGTGACATGGGGTCAATGATCGCGATCGGTGTACCTCTACGTAGTGGGGGTATCTGCCTTCATAAGTTTGTAGACCTACTTGAGTACATCCCAAATCTCAAGTTTGAGTGAAAAATACCCTCTGGAAGCCAAGATACAAGCCAAAGTTCCTGTGTGCTGGTCCTGAAACTGTTTTGAGTGTTGTTTCAAGTACAATTCACCAAAAGTGCTCTAACTTTTGATAGACAACTCCAAATTGAGTCAGGTATAGCTAGGAAGAAAGCTTGCAGGCAATAGCTGAATTTTTAGAGCTGAATTTTTCTAGGTTTCCTAATTCCAAACTTTTAGGGTACCCATAACCAGATTCCAGAGACCAAAAAGTCACAAATTCCTGACTTTTGAGAGACTTGACCAGGGGCAAAAAGGGATTGTGTGCACTAAGCCAGGGTGTTCTTATCAAGGACCATCTTGAGAGTATTGAGTGAGGCTTAAACATGACAACTCATCCATCATTAGGGTTTCCCACTCAACTCAGAGCTATGACACCTACACAAACAGCCAGAAATACTGCAACACCTATAACAAGAGGGTTGAGACAAGACCATGAGGCTTATCAATCATATCAAGCCAAACCTCAAGGCATGGCTCATGGATATTTTTCAAGTGATCATGTAGCTCCAATCAACTAAAATGCAGGAGTTTGAAAGAGCAAAAGTGGAAATTGCTGGAGATTTAGAGGAGAAGCATCCTCTAATCAACAAACCCAACGTGAGGTTCATCAAAACCAATGAAGACACGAGAGTTCTAACGGATTACACTTATGATGGCCTTTATAGGTTACCTATTGGGGATCAAAACAACTTCTACAGATGTTTAAATTCCATCATTGAAGAGTTGACAGACTACAAGAACCTCTATGCCTTCACATACACAGATGACCAGGGAGTGCAAGTTCTAATGGTAGACAAGTATGGACGAAAGTACAAACTTATCAGCCCAATTGAGCTAGAAAGATATACATACATGGGTACTGCAATCTCTACTTACTACTTTCAACCGAGTGTAAGCGTACCAGGGGTTTTTGAGACTGATTTGCAAGAAGCTAACATTGAAACTATGGGATCAAATGGACCTCAAACATCCAAAATAGCTATTCACGGGAGTGTAGCTCCTACCTCATTGGGTGGAACCAAGAGACCACCAATTAGACTTACAAATCCATCAACATTTCCAAAACATGTCTCAAACGGGATTCCACCAGGATTTGCTCCAAGACGAGAAGAAGGAACAAGGGATGTCTTTGTGGGAGACCCCAACACGCTAAGATACATGGTTGAACCAGAACCAATGAGACCATATCAATTGGCCAAACGTGTCACGAAGAAGTATGATGGAGTAAGGGATCCATATGTACATGCATCCTTGTTCAAACAAGTGTTAAGAGCCGAACAAGTATTTTATTTTCATACACAGTATGAGGGATTTGCCTTAACCTTGGAAGGGATAGCATTGAATTGGTTCCAACCGTTGGACAAAAATGCATTCTCAAACGTTGAACAACTGTTGCAAGAATTTGTTGTGGAGTCCTCTAAAAGGGGAATCAAGCATAACACAGTGTCCTAAATCTATGCATTCAAGCAAAAAGAAGATGAGAGAGTGAAGGAAGCATCGCTACGCTTCAAACAATATATAGAGAGATGTCCGGAATGCGAGTTACCACAAGATGAAAGATTATCAATTCTCTTCATAGAAGGTTTGAAAAATAAAACTCTCAAGAAATATTTGCACTTAAAAGGATGTACTTCCTTTGAACACGTCACGAGAGAAGCGTTATACCTAGTTGACAATTGTAAAGCCTATGGCGAGGAAATCGGTGATACAAAGATCACTATGGATAATGCTACTTTAGCATTTGGTGAAACCAACACAAGGCAAGTGGTTATGTCTCAATTAATGACCAACCTAGATGAGCTAGCAGCGCAAGTAGCACAACTAATAAAATGGTGTGCCATTGAGCAAAAATGGACCAATCATGAGATGAGTGAGTGCTACTATAATCAAACCTACACGAGGGGGACACTATTTGGACATCAAATATAAAAACAAATGCCATTACCAAATTATCCATTATTTCAAAATAGGGTTGTATCAAGGGCTATACAAAGAGCTGAGGTATCACAACCTAGGCTAGGGCAAGAACCTATGAGAAAACTCTATTCATTGAATGAGGACACTCTGATGTTCATAGCTAATCAAGAGTGTAGACCAGAGACCATTCTTGCTAAGCAAGAACAACCATCAATTGTGCCATCAGTGACTCAAAAAGATAGACCATGCTACAAGTGTGGAGGTAATCATTGGGCCAAGAATTGTTCTCGTGTGGAGATAATTGGATATTGTTTGGAGTGTGCCATTACACACGTTGTTCTAATTGTTCAAAAAACCCAAACAAACAAGGGAAAACAACAATGAATGTTGTGGGAGTGTTACCTTCTCCAAGTGGATCAGAGGCAGAACCCAAAATTCCTGTGAAGGTAGTGACTAGAGCCCAAGCAAAAGAAAATGCTGAGGACCAAGCTAATGAGGAGAAAGATCAACAACCCAAACAAGGGGAAACAACTAGTGGGTCAGTGAGGACTGGGAGAAAATCCTGGAAAGCCAAAAGAGACAGAATTAAAGCAAAAACAATTACAAATCAAACTGCACTACAAATAGAATTACAAGAGACAAAGGAGCAGTTGAAACAGGAACGAGAAAACGAAACGGGGGCGAGCGATAAGAAACTAAGGAAGGCGTCTTCCAGAGGATCTGTGTTGGTAGACAAAGTCCTAGAGCCATTAGATGTTGCACTGGAAGCATATGAGGCTAGATTGAAACCCAACCAAACCCTAGAGCAATGAGGGATGAAATATCCTCATGCTGAGGTAGAGACTGAGAGGTTGAAAATGTGTAAGGAATTGGTAAAAACTGCACATGCAATGATGGAGCCTGAAGCACCAATTCCACCTCCAGAAACAAAACCAAAAAATGTTGGATTTGAAATGCCTAAGGCAAAGGTTGTTGAAACATTAACTCAAAGAAACATTGAGCTAGAATCACAAAAGGATGTGCAAGCAAAGACTGCAACACAAGAAACCAACAACCTAGAAATTCAACTAGATGATCAAGTAGTGGCCAACACCACTAATGATACAAGGTCAAGATCACAATTTATGGCACCTATCCCAGAGATAGATGAGCCATGGCCAAATGAATTGTGGGAAGAAATTAGAAGTGCAAAAGATGGAAGTGCGACTTTCCAATCTGCACCCATAACTGAGGTCAATACAGGGCATGAAGTCTATCAGGGAGACATTCAATCTCTAAATGGAGATGCAGGGACGGAAGTTTCAATTGAAAGCAAACCAGAGTCCTTGAAGACCTTACCCTCATACATAGGAGAACATGAGGCAGACTCAGAGACTAGAGTGGTGCCATCTCAGAGGAAAGCCATATCCAAGATGATGGATACAAAGAGTATGCAAGAGTTGATGTCAGCTCCAATATAGTGCACCATTACTCTATCTAAACTGCTTAAAATTAGACCACATGCATGGGATGAAGTAGGCAACAATTTGGGGCAGATGGGATTAAAGATACCTCTTCAAGATCTACCCTCAAATGAACAATCAAACAAAACTCAACAAGAAAGTGCAAACGCTAAACCTGTGCCAATAAACAAGGTGAGGGAATATTGCGAAGGAGAAGAAGGAAACACCACCTTACCTGTGGAACACAAAGGAGTTAAAACATTGGCTATACTTGATAGTGGGGCTGGAGTAGCCATAGCCACAAAAGACATTTGGGAAAAATCGGATAGACCAGCGCTTAGGAAAACTAGAATGAAGCTGCAACTTGCAGATGGATATAGGGAAAAACCTCTGGGTCTCCTAGAGCAAATATTGTGACTTCTTGTGGAATTGAATATGAACATACATTTGCAATAGTAGATTTTGGAAAAGGGAACAATTTTGATATCATTTTAGGAAGACCTTTCATGCGTCAACTTAAGATGGTTCAAGATTGGGGCTATGACTATATCTACTTGAGACATAAAAATATCACCACAAAAATAAGCATAAAAGACCATAGCTATAGAGATGTGAATAGAACTCCTTTAGAAGAAATTGACTCTACTATAGTCAATGGGAAAGAGATACCTGCGTGGCTACAAAGCAAACAAGAACTTTGGATGTGTGGTGCTTCAAAGTGTGGAAGCTTAGTGAAGGAGGATTGCATCCTAGAAAGATCAATGGACGATGAAGCTTACATACCGGAACCCTTTTCAGAGCAATTATTTGAGCCATTTGGATGGACTCAAATATTGGCAACCTTGGATGTGTGTGTAAATGAGCTAACTCCAACCAAGTTTTGTAATGAAGAAGGCTACGACCTAGTTTCATGTTTTATGTTGAAATTGTTGAAGGAAGCTAATGAAGTTTGTGAGTGTGAAAGCAGAAAAAGTGAGACAGATAGCTACATCCTAGAGCATGAGGCAAAATTGAAAATGAAGGAAGCAGAGCAACCACAAGAATATGTCATTATTGACATACCTAAAGAAACAACAAAAGATGTTTCAAGGAAGCCGACTCTAGACAAAGTGCAATTAAAAGTAGATGAAGGAGAAAAGCTTCCAAGTTCAATGGAAAATATTCAACAAACACAAGATCAAAAGAAGAATAGGGACAAGGAAGAAGATGGACTATTTCCTACGATGATCAAATTCAATTTATGCGGACAAATAGGGCTCAAGGTTACATGTTCGGTCGTAATAGATCCAGAAGCAACAAAGAATCTAATGACTTATGGAACGTGGATCATGATGGGAAATCCACCAATCAATGAGCTAGAAGAAACAATTCACACAAATTCAAAAATGCCGATTCCTAGCTTTGGAGTGGCAGAAGCTGTACTCAAATTGAGTACCAGGGAGTATAAAGATACTTTCCACATAATCAACTCCCATCATATCAAAGAGAGTCCGGTCCTGACAGAAAGCTGGAGGAACATCTTCTTTCGACAACAATCAAAAGCTTCAACAACAACAACAACGGTAAGACTTCATGAAGCTTCTCAAATCCATGCAGAGAAGAAATCACCAACCATCGAGGAAAAAGGTAAAGCAAAGGTAAACATTGAAGTATATCAACCTCGCCAGAAAACTTTACCTTCAACGAGCTTCCATAAAATTTCCCACGAAGCCTCTACGTCAAGAGCCACACCATCAACAATGGAATGGAAACCAAAGCAAAAAGTCTATCCACCAAAGTTTCCATCAGAAAAAATCATCCAGAAGAAGCCTAAGAATGTCAACCAAGTGTTGGTATCCAAAGTGCACTTCCAAGTCAAAGACCTAGTCTGGATACATGAAGCACGAGTTCAACCACTACAGCAAAAGGTGACAGGGTGGGTAGCATCAAATGAGTCAATCATTGCTCAGGGCTACTTCCAAGGAAACGCTAATCTGTGGGCCAAAAAGCCTAAAGTAACAGCCTGGACCTACCCACCTCAATCAACGAGTTCTACAAGGAACAAAACGTGCTATCAATGGAATACAAAATACTCAGGCAAGCGAAAGAACACCAACAAAAGGCAAACAAAAAGACCTTCGAAGCGGGCAATGCGACAAGTTTGGGTACCAAAGCCACTCGCTAGTCAAATTACCCAACGCAAACAGGTGAATCAGCGAATAATTTCAGTTAAGCTACTCGAAGTACAAGGATTTTATGAAGGTAACACACAAATATGGTTACCAAAAATTGTAGCTCAATCGGGAACAATGAAGAGAAATCAAGCAACACAAGCTCCTACCCAAAGCAAGCAATGACAACCAAAAGCCAACAGAAGCCAATTACAACCAAGGCTGCTGCAATCTACAGATGGATACCTTGTCATCAATTACAAAAGCAAGGCTTTTACAACAGAAATCATTAGGTTTGGATACCAAAGCCTAGTGTCCATCAAATTGTAGAAGAAGGTAAAATGCCAAAGACGGTCACACAAGGACCAAAAACAAGATGGGTTCCAAAATTGCTAGTGGAAACTCAATCAGAATCCACACATCTCAACAATCGCTTCTCATGGAAATTAATGCAAAGGCTACATCAAGCCCTATCAGAGCTGAAGGACTTGTTTTACAAAGAAGTATCAACATACAACAAGCAAGTCAAGAGGAGCCAAAATATGCCAACCTACTTGACAAGATGGTGGCATCCAAAGACCAACACAATGATAGAGGCCTTAATCTCAAGAACTTATGGATTTGGTTTTCAGGCCATGAACAGTTATGTCCAAGTTGACATTAAAAAATACATGGCATAAAAGTCAAGAGTCGGGCAGCTGAGCCACTAAATGAGCAAGGCATTAGTCCCAAAGCTTCAAGTAATATTCTCTGTGGTCTAAGAGTCTTAGCTATTCTAGGTACTGCTCAAGGTGGAGGAGTTGAGCATATTTATGTTGTGTCACTCATGCCGGTATAGGTGAGCATAAGAGTCCAAGTCTATGTATTTTAAGTTTGGTAAAGTGAAGAAGAGAGTCCAAAAGACACTCACGCACTATACATAGTGAGTAATGAGTGGAGAAGCTTCAACATCAAAAACCCTTCTTGGAAATGTGGAAGCTATTGAGATGTCCTTGGATATCACATGTGCTACATTTGTTCCTTGAAGCACCCAACAACTCATTTTTCACACCGCATGATTTTCTTGAAAGAACTCTTGTGTGCATATAGAGTGTCCCATAATTGGCACTTGCATTACGCACTCTTACTTTATTTCTCCCAAGCACTCACCTTGCATGAACAGGTACTCAACTTCCAAGTGTTCAACCCCAATAGAACGTATACCAAAGGCATTTTTTCCCACTGGGTTTTTTCCTTTAGTCATTCAGGTTCTAGACCCTAATTTAGAAACACCCATCACTATTCTATTGTATATATTCCTTCCATCAAATGAAACCAATAAAGAATTTGCTACACGATCTCCAAAGAGATAAAGTGGGGCCACATTGTTCTCAACTACGCTTCGACAAGAGCAGCTCTAATCTTCAGAGATACCAACAAAGCTCTATCGACAAAGTGGCAAAGAAAATCAAATTGGAGATGCCAGTGCACACATGTCAAAGTCTCAAACATTTTGAGATATGAGCTCCAATAAAAAGTCAACTGCACCAGGAGGCAAAGTATCCAAAGAAGTAGGTATCATCGACCAACTGCACAAATGGAAAGGTAAAGCAGGATGTGCAACAACATGCACAAATGCCTCATCCACAACATCCAAATCACAAAGAACACATGTTCATCAATCAAAGGCAAATGGGCACCCCATTTAACAAGCAAAACATGCTAGATATAACTCAATCAAGGAAGGGGGGAGTCTCATCAACAAGAAGACCAGACTACAAATGGTCGTATCAAGGGACGACACAAGCTAGGAAGGGGGGAGTGTTTGGAGGTGATAACAACATACAAGTGCCCACCCAGTCAAGGCGCCCGTTGGGTCAGCCGGCCAAAGTTTTGATGTGGTCACATTATTTTTCCGATGTGTAATACATCAAACCCTGTAAAAGGCTAATGACAATTGTCTATGTCAAGTCTAAGTCAAAGATGTAATTTTTCCAATGATGTATGTAAAGGTCCATGAGAAGCTGGCCGCCGGCCACTTTAGAAAGCCCTAGGTATATAATACACTAAGGTTAGTGGGAAAGGGAGATTATTTTTTGAAGATAAGTGACTATTACGTTACGCACAGAGAGCTATCCCTTTGCTCAAACTTGTAATCATCGCTTCTGTGGCTACGGTAATCCAAATTCAGTTTTGTTTCTTGCATTGTGTTCCTCTTATATGCTCTTTCATTCAAGTGTAAGCATTCAAGATTCGGTGAAGGTTTCAAGCGCATCCATTTAGGCCTTAAATCGTTGTTTTGAGTATTTATATGCGTATTTTATGTTGTTTTGACCCTGCTAGGAGAGGCTTTAGGGACCCAAAAACGACCCTTTAGAATCATCCGTTTACTGTTTTTGCGTACTGTGGGACGAACGATCGCGATCTTTGTATCTCTCGAGAATGCTGTGACAGTGATAGGGTATGTTCTTGATAGTCCCCTGTAGCTTCCCTTCAAGTTTCGTGCGATTCCGATATGATTTGCATGGTAAACGGGCGTGATGACTGTAGAGCTGTGTAGAAGGACATAGGCAAATTACTTGGCTTTAGTGCGTTTGATTTGCTTGTAGAGTTAGTAGTTGCATCTCTTCAAGTTCACTTAATTAGGATTGACACCCTAGTGAGTTTCCATGCTTCATCCGAGTCGCTTCCCCTGTATCGATAATTTTATGTTGATGCTTGAGAGCTATGCTATGGACGTCCGTCACGGCGACCCGCAAACATTCGTGCACGTTCGCGGCTCACTATTTTTTTAAAATATTTTTTAAAATTTATTTATTTATTTATGAGGACATGGATTTTGATGCGCGATTTAGAGACTCTAAGAAGAAGCTTGGCTTCCAAGAAAAGAGTTCTAAACTAAGCTCCTCCTCTCTTTTCTAAAAGGACTCTTTCTTTCCTAAAAACAAGCCTTTGCTTTTGGTGGTCAACTCTCCCACTGTTGGACGGATACGCCGCGACGGACGTCAGCACAGCGAGAACTCACCTAACATATAATGTCATCTAAGGACGAAGCTCGACCCGCAGGCGCGTGGAAGCAAGCATAAGGTGTCAACCTTTTACACTCGACCGACTCCTAACTAATTCCTACAGAGGTCTCTACCAATTGTCTAAGTCACAGCCTTCAAGAGTGCATAAGAGGAAACTTCCTACAACGCTTTCTAGAGCCGAACACCCATCAAACAATCTCGAAACACCATAGAACTTGAAGGAGACCCTACTAATACCAATAGGTTGCTCTCCCTAAAGTCTATGAACCAAAATCCCAACCCAAAACACATGGTGCAGAAACATGTAGGATGTCTGACCAAAATCTGCAGGTCTTCATTTCCGAAATCTAAAGTGCCTAATGTGTAGTTCTACTCAATGTGAATGCATGGATATGCTGCAATGAAAAATCGGACAATGTATGCTCACCCAAACACTAGATGAAGCTCGTAGAAGGAGCTCGCAAAACCGGACCGTACGCGCGCAATGTAGGTATCGGCGCGTAGCTCTCGTCGGGGGCAACACGTTGCACTTCTCCGCACTCGATTCTGACCACCGGAGCACACGTAGCGTCAAGATGAAGCTCACACACGTTCTCTCGTACACAGTACGCTCACTCACAGACTTCAAAACTTGTTTTAAAAAATGACAAAAGGGTCTTTCATTAAGGTCAAAAAGTGGTATATATACCTTACAATTTCTCAAACCCTAGCATTCCAAAATCAACCATCTACTCAATCTAACTATCAAAAGTGGGATACAATCTGGAAACTTCTGTAAGTCCCAATATTTACAAGGTGAAAAATCAGGTTTTCCTCAATGAATGAATAATTACAAAAAGAATAATCTTCCGAATAGTTAGATGCCGTGGGGTGTGTACAACTTCTAATACTCCCCCCCTCCTTGCTCATGTCGTCCCCGACATGGCCGCTGATCTGCTTCTTTATCGTATCGTTTCTCACATGTTTAGCAATGATTCATATCTTGCATGCAGGTTCATCATTGTCGGGCCAAAAATGTCAGTGTTGATGGTGAAGAAGCATGTGTAGAACGCTTCTTCAAAAGCCTGGAGGTGATAGGATGGTAGAAACATTATCCTTTGATACAAGGCATGTATCACCTCCTTGGAAGGCTGACCAGACAGATCATAAGCGCATCTGTATGTATCTTGGAAGAGAAAGACGCTGTCGGTCACCTGGCCTGGCTTGAAAGTCTTGAACACTGCTAAGATGGTTCTACAGATTTTCCTCATCATAATGCATGTAAGGTCAGGTGAGCCAGTGAACAACTTTATGGCGCCCGTTAGGGTTTTCACCATGTATTGGACACTTATTCTCTCACCTGCCTTCAAGCCCAACAACTTAGGGTAGTTCAGCCAAGTGGGTTGGCTCCTTTGCAATATTTCCTGCGCTTTCCACGTCCTAATCCTTGGTAGAGGACAAAAGCTGAGGTTGTCTCTGATATATTTCGGTGCCTCTACCAAGTGGATTAGGTATTGTGGGTACTTTGTAAGCCAGGCCTTCCTCCACTTTGGCTGAGAATCAACAATGAGCTTGACCCCTTCTGGTTTTGAGGTATCTGCATTGTAAAGGGGTACGGTTTCTCTGATCCGCTTGTTTATGGTAGCTGCCTCATATTTTAGCAATGGATATGGGAGAGAGGGTTGAAACCACTCACGCTTGAGGTTTCTGGCGTCGATCTTCTGCATGGTCATAGTCTTGAAGACCCTCTGCTCCCACTCCAAGGCTTCCTTTGTGGTTTCTCTGAGGTCCACCTCTATTGCTTTACGCAATTTTTCTTCCTCTTCCTGTGTTAGATCCTGTGGCTCTTGAGAGGATCCTTCTAGGATTTCCTCTTGCATAGGCGTGTCCACCGGATCTGCCACATTTTCTAAGTCAATGTCCTCATTGGCCACTGGCCTTGTGCTCTCTGGCTCTCCTGCTTGCTGTCCTTTCAACTCCTCAATTTGCCTCAGGAGTTTTTGTTTTTCCGTTTCCGCTTCTTCGCCCATATTCACGAGGAGGTCATCAAGTTCGGCGTTTATTCTTTCCGCCTCCTCGAGCTTTCTCTTCATGCTTTCTACTTCCTCTTGTAGGGATTTTTGGCCTTCTTCCATTCTCGTTTGCATGACTATAGATCCTTCTGCCATCATCAATCTCTACTTTTTCTCTAGAGTCAGCTCTTTCTGAAGTTTTTGCATTTGCTCTTCATAGAGTTGACTCTCAGTCGTGACTTGAGTTGAGCTAGTAGCTTTGACTCTAGCAGGTGATGCTCGCAGCCTCTAGATGGTCTGATCTTTTACTTTGAGTTGGTCCTTGAGCTCAAGGACCTCATCTTGGCTTGCTTCTTGATCTATCTCTGCTCTTTCCTTGGCGTTTCTCATGTCTTCTACTTCTTTAGATTCTTCTGCCAGCTGTAGTGTCAAGTTATCTCTTTCCTTCTCGGCATCTAGCAATGATTTGCTGAGCTGCTGACACTCTTCTTCAACTGCTTGCATTCCTTTTGCGGCTGCTTGATTGGCTTCCTCCATTGCCTGGCAGCTTTGTAGTGCCCTTGCTAGGCTGGCTTGTAGCTCATCTTCTCTCTCCTTTTGCCTTTGGCTTTGTCCTTGCAGAGCATCTACTTCCAGCTTAATCTTTACTTCAGTGGCCTTGAGAGCTATCATCTCCTTTTCTGAAGCCATGGATTGCGCTCTCAATGCGGTTAGATTTGTCATCAACACATCCCAGTCGTTGGAGGGCGGGTGCAGGTCCACTGTATCTGTGGCAATTTCCTTTAATTCAACTAGCCTGATGCCTTGCATCTGTTCTTTAGGCCCTGTCCTCGCCAAGTTGAATGCGACTGTGGCGGCTTCTTCCTTCGTGTATCCTGAGGCTAGCAGGTCCAAAAATGCATAATAAGAATCTTCTAATTCTTTTTGCTCGCTTTGAGGCTTAGCCTCTTCTTTTGGCTCCGGCTCTTGTCCTTGCTCTTGCTCTCCTATTTTTCGTTCTTCTGCTTTGTCTTCAGCCTTCTTATCTTCTAGTGGAGGGCTGCTAGGAGGTGGCGAGGGCAGTGGTGAGGGTTGTGGGCTGGGTTTAGGGCTGGATGGTAGAGATGCAAGTTTGCCCTTTAAGTCCCTGTCGGCTTTAGTTTTTCTTTCTCTGTCTTGGATTTCTTGCTCATCTAGCAGTTTCTGCCGTATTTGCTGTACTTCCTCCTCTATGAAAGGGACATGTGGAATGTTCTCTGATGCAGCATCAAGAATCTCAAAATTCTTGATATAGTCTTCAAATCGGTCCCTTTACACTCTTCTGGATGATCCCGACATAGACTCTAGAGAAGGCTTCCAGAGTTCACTTAAATCACCCTTGAGGGCTCTCTCTGCTCGGAAGCTCTCCATCAGCCTCTCTAGTCTTGCCGCTTTTTGTGACCTTGTTTCTTTGGAAGGCACTTGGGCAAATTCCTTCTTCCCTTTCTTTTTCTCGGGCTGCTCCTCTTGAACGGGCTTTAACCATCTTTTTAGTCTTGTTGCCACCCTTGGTGCTCTTTGCGGCTCATCTTCCTTGTCTTCTTTTAGCCTTAGCTAGTCGTTCTGAGACGGGGGGTCAGGCCACCTTCCTTTTGCGTGTAGTGCCCCATAAATCACCTTGGTGATTAGTTCTCCTGGACCTATATAGGTTGGCTTCTTTTTGCCCATCTTTACTAGGTTGTCATGCATATTGCCCACGTGAATGTCGTGGCAATTGCACTTGGCGACATCCTGTACTTTTTTGGCCTCTTCGTGCACATGTGGAAGTACTCGTTGTATAACTGGCTCATGATTGCCACTCTTGGGTTGGCAATGTCTTCAAAAGTGTAATTCCCCTTCTTCTCATGGTACACCTTGACCTCATCCCTTCTTTTTGTTACACTATCTCCCTAGAACTAATGCAAATGGGGATTAATAAGCCTAGGTATGAGCCATCGACTCTGATACCACATGAAAGAGAACTGCACTATGGTAGAAATATTAATGAGATGTTCATATTGTGGTCAGTATGCTAATTACACAAGAGAGATTAGAGAGAGAGAGAGATTGATACTGTTGGAATTAGGGTTGCAAAAAAAACACACACAGCTTTATCACCAAAATTCCCAAATGAAGTGCTGCCAACGAAAGCATTAGGAACAAAAGATTTTTCACTCGCAGAAGAACCATGAGAACTGGTTACATTGCTATTACCACATTTTTTTTTAGCAACAATAAAATCATATTCAACTCCACATTGTTTAGCCCTATTTTTCTGGAAAGTGGCTCTTGCAACAACAATGTGGATAATGTATCAAACTTGACAACTTCAAGATTTCCTTGGGTCATAAGTCTCCAAGTACTAGCAAAAGTCCGATAAGAATCTAGCAAAGCATCAAGAATAGTCTCCACAAGGGAACTCTCAAAATGACTTCACCTACAAATAAATTGCTCATTTGTATCCTTGACACTAGCAAGGAAAGTGTCCATTTCATCTTCCTCATGCATAATGTAAGATCCCCAATTTTTGGGTCTCTTCTAAAAATAAGAAAATAAACTTTCAATATCTAATTTGTCGAATTTTGATTGACAGTATTGGATAGTCATAATTATGTCGGGATGTTACGGTGTGGCGTAATCTAGCTACGGTTTTCATTAGTTGGTTAGATACTACTCGGATGGTCAAATTTGATGTAAAAATTGAATGGTAAGTGGGTGTTAGAAGCTGTACACACCCCACGGCATCTAACTATTCGAAAGATTATTCATTTTGTAATTATTCATTCATTGAGGAAAACCTGATTTTTCACCTTGTAAATATTGGGACTTACAGAAGTTTTCAGATTGTATCCTAGTTTTGATAGTTAGATTGAGTAGATGGTTGATTTTGGAACGCTAAGGTTTGAGAAATTGTAAGGTATATATACCACTTTTTGACCTTAATGAAAGACCCTTTTGTCATTTTTTAAAACAAGTTTTGAAGTCTGTGAGTGAGCGTACTGTGTACAAGAGAGAGAGTGCGAGCTTCATCTTGACGCTACATGTGCTCACGTGGTCGGAATCGAGTGCAGAGAAGTGCAGCGTGTTGCCTCCGACGAGAGCTACGCGTCGATACCTACATTGCACACGTACGGTCCGGTTTTGCGAGCTCCTTCTACGAGCTTCATCTAGTGTTTGGGTGAGCATACATTGTCCGATTTTGCATTGCAGCATATCCACGCGTTCACATTGAGTAGAACTACACATTAGGCACTTTAGATTTTGGAAACGAAGACCTGCAGATTTCGGCCAAACATCCTACGTGTTTCTGCACCAGGTGTTTTGGGTTGGGATTTTGGTTCATAGACTTTAGGGAGATCAACCTATTGGTATTAGTAGGGTCTCCTTCAAGTTCTATGGTGTTTCGAGATTGTTTGATGGGTGTTCGGCTCTAGAAGGCGTTGTAGGAAGTTTCCTTTTATGCACTCTTGAAGGCTGTGACTTAGACAATTGGTAGAGACCTCTATAGGAATTGGTTAGGAGTCGATAGAGTGTAGGTTGACACCTTATGATTGCTTCCACGCACCTGCGGGTTGAGGTTCATCCTTAGCTGACATTATATGTTAGGTGAGTTCTCGCTATGCTGACGTCCATCGCGGCGTATCTGTCCAACATTGGTGCCGTTGTTGGGGACGAAAACCTTAGGTAGGTGACCGAGACTAATCCTTGAGGATTGGGATTTTTGGCTTGCCAAGAGTCTCATTTTACATTTAGATAGGATTAGAGGGTGGAGGACTCTCTAGGTCTTAGAGGGAGTCTAGGAAGCGTGTGTCTGGCCTAGATCCTCCGACTTAGGTAGACCAAGGTAGTTTTAGGTAGTAGTCGAGTTCTTGAGTAGGAGTGGGAGTGGTAGAAGCGGTGAGAGGAGAGCTTGAGAGTCCGGAGAGGCCAAAAAGCAACCAAAACACCATTATCACCATTTCACATGATAAGTAGGACATCATGATTCAGTATCTAGAGCATTTCATGCATGTACACTTGCTTGGTAAAGTCATCACAAGTTTGTAAAAGACGCAAAAACACGCAAAAGTGTGTTTGAAAGCCTAATTGAAGTCCAAAAGTTACTGTGAGTGTTTCTGATAGATCTACAGAGCATTAGGAGCATTTCTGTCAGAAAAAAATTAATTTTAAGCCAGGAGACATCCTACGTGTAGGATGTCTACAGGCTAATCTGGTGGGAATTTTGGGATTTTGAGTTGACCAGTGTGTTCAGAAGGTAGGGTTTACCCTAATTTCAACTGGAAAGTGAAAATTTGACCATATCTTGACACGATAAGGCCAGATAGACTGAAATTGCCAGACATCCTACCCAAATTGTGCCAAAGCATTATTTTGAGACCAAAACCATAAGATGGTTGCATGAGCATGTCTTGCATGATATATTGAGTGACTGAGAGGGTTTTATCTCATTTGGGTGAGAAAATTGGGTTCAAAGCAGACTTTAGCACTTTTGACTGAAACAGGCAAGAACAGCTAAAATTGGGGACTTTTGAAATCCAAACCAAAATCTAAGCATACCACTGGGTTGCTGACATCAAGGGGAAGCTGTGGGACAAGTCTGGGGTCAAACAGGCCAAAAAGACATCCTACACGTAGGATGTCTTCTGAGTGATTTTGGACTTCAAACCAAAATTTGAGTATACCAAAGTGATCAGGAACTCAAGGGGAGCCTGGGCTTTGAGTTTGAAGCCATTCTGATGAAAAAGACATCCTAGGCGTAGGATGTCTAAAGCAAGAAATTGAAGCCAGACTTTGATAGGGAGCATAGCCAGGTGTTGTATAGCCTAAGGCAAGCCTCCTAGTCAATTTTGGTCCAAATTGGAGTTGATTAGACTGATCAATATCAGCAACAGGCTGTCGGAACAGATTTCTGACTCAATGACCAGCTAATAGGTGTCCAAATCAAAATGTAAAAGCAGCTGTAGGCTCAGCACATCAAGGGGAAACCACAATGCAAAAATCCAAGCAAAACAAACCAGGAGACATCCTACGCGTAGGATGTCTATTGGGGCATACTGCAAAGAAACTTTGACTGTGCATAGACAGTGAGATTCCAATTGGCTTAAAGGTTCCAAAACTTCTTTCAGAAGTGAATTTGGACCTTGTTTGCCCATTTGACGGAGCAAAGACTGAATTCAAACTTTTTCGCGTAAATTGACCAACATCCGAGGGAAGTACAGTTTCAGATTTGCGACCTAATCCAGAACATCAGCAATGTATAAAATACAGTAGTGGTTGAGATTAACTCTCCAGTTATACCAATCATTACTAAGATAACCTCTAGCAGATAAATGCTTTGACTCGATTGCCGAAATTAAAACGCTTGTGTACAGGTATATTCAGCAACAAAGCAAGAAGTTGTGTAGAAACTGACACTTTGCCAAGTGAGTGATTGGATTTGTGATAAATTGCATCGATAAGTTTGATGAATTTAAGATCAGGAAGATACATTGTTAGAGACCAGAAGGTGGTAGGTGACCAAGGTAGCTTAGTGTCCACTGAAGAGAGTGTAACTTAGGCAAGGCTAGATCCGCTAGCACCGATTATTGAGGAAGGTAGTGATACTGTCACTTCGTTAGACAAATCTTTCTTCATGATGGGTAGTCAACAGCTAGGAGGTTTCACCTATGATGGATCTATGCGAGGAGGAAGCACCTCCCAAAATCGTTTGAATGATTCCAAGCTCACTGTGATCTTCTTAGAGGGAACAAACTGGAGAGAAGCCCTCGTCTATTCTGACTATCGAGGATGCAAGTGCATTTGTATCGAGGAGAGGCTAGCTCAAAGATTGGAGATAATCCGAGTATATGATGATGGAGATAGAAAAGGGGAACCACTATCTAATAGTTAGTAACCCTGAAGATTAGAACAAATATGGAGATAACGTGGGGAAAGGAAATATGGTTTCAGAAACTCAAGAACCGCCACCAAACATTGATCGGCCCGGAGCTATTTTTATGTATGATAAGAACACAACCAGGGTTCCAACTTATAACGAGAGCTTGGGAATCTACAAGCATGAGAGTGAGGGTATAGTCTCTTACTTTCGCAGCAAAGAACCATACGTAAACGAATTAAGCAAAGACAAGGTTCTTTACTTATTCTCTTATGAAACTGCTACGGGGAAGGGTATAGTTTTTGTTGATAGATACGGACGAGAATATCAACGTATTCTCCCAGAGGAGGTGGAAAGGGAAACATGTCCAGGAGCATCAGGATATGCCCCTGAAGAAGTGCCAAGAGCCACCTACACCCCAAGCAAGTCAACGAATCCTTTTTCAGATGAGTATGACGCTACCTCACATTCCACCCGACCGCCAGCATTCAACAACCAAGACCAACCGGCAAACCAGCCATCATTGCAGGCATGGCTTCGACAGAGTGCAACTATGGAACCAGACCTAAACCAAGATGGTTATCAAGCCGCACGAGGGCTAAGGGATTTTCAAGAACCACCACTCTATTCAAGGTATCAGGGAGAGAGTAAGCCAAAGACTCAAGGGTCAACAGAGCCTAGAGGACCACCCATAGAGCGAGTTCGAAGAGATGAACCACCTCCAGTGAGAACCGTTAGAAATTATGGCTTAGGAGCACCACTGGGAGAGGAACCAGCCTATTACAGAAGAGCTGATGAGGTATATCGATTAGGACTTGGAGATCCAATGATGAGGTTTGTAGACCATCGGAGAATTAGACCTTCTCAAGTGCAAAAATGGGTAAACAATAAATACACAAGAAGCAGAGACCCAAGAGATCATGTAGCAGCCTTTGTGCATGTAATTAGAGCCGAAGAGGTGTTAGACTTTCCTACCCAATTTACAGAGTTTGGACTAACGCTAGAGGATGATGCTGCCACTTGGTTTGACTCTGTAGAGTGTAGAGACTTTGAGTCCATGGAGGAAGTGTTTGACGAGTTTATCGAGGAATTCTCACAAAGGGGAATAGCTCATAATACCGTCTCACAGATCCATAAATTCAAACAGAAAGATGGAGAATCTGTACGAAAGGCAGCCCTAAGACTAAAAAGATATGTTAAGTTCTGTCCTGTTGAAGAACTGCCAACTCAGTCCAGACTTATGTTGATATTCATCCAAGGACTAAGGAATGTGGATCTCCAGAAAGACTTACATATGAAGAGGAGCACGACATTGAATGAGTTGACCAAGGAGGCTCTTTACCTTGTGGACAATTGTGCAGTCTACAAAGAGGGGGAGTTCAAGGACCTTGATGACAATTCGTCTTCACAACAAAGTGGAAGCAAGTCTTCTAAGACAACACCGAAAGGAGAAGTAGCTGTAAACCAGGAGTAGCTTGTAGATGAAGTTCTAAAAAAGATCAACTTGTACGCCAAACCCCAGGCTAAACAGCCCAAGTGGTGTGCTATTGAATAAAAATGGACAAACCATGGGACCGAGAAATGTTATTATAACAAGGGGTATGTGAGAGAGAGACCTTACGCTCCCCAAGTTTCGGTAGCTTCTCCTCAAGTTCCACCAATGTCTAGATATCAAGCAGGCAACCTACCAGGACTTGTAGGTGTAGAAAGACCACAACCAGTGTTGGGACAACAACCACCCCTACCAGGATTACGACCAGTTGGTATAAGATACACACCAACAATAACTGAATCAGAGGATAAGGCTTTGGTGCCTATGCATGCATATTATGAAGATCCCAATGGATATGCGGCAAACCCTGTCTATTTTCCACCGGAAGAAACCTCGACACCAGAACCATGGAGTATGATTGGAAATACAGGACCACCAACTGCTGCACATGCAGCAGGAGAAGGAAGATATAGCTTAGATGAACGAACACTGATGTTCATAGCCAATGGAGGCATGGGCGGACAGAGACATGCTTACCAACAAAGAGGAGCTCAAGGATGACCTCAACAACCCAAGGGACCCTGCTACAAGTGTGGTGGAGACCATTGGCTGAGAGACTGTCCTCATGATGAAATCATTAGAGTCAATGCGTATTGCCCAGAATGTGGAATTACTCATTTGATTCCCGATTGCCCTAAAAACCCGAGCAAAGGAGCAAAAACCACCTTGAACATGTTAGAAACAGTACCTTCCAGTGGAGGATCGGAAAATGAAACAATCATACCCATCCAGGCGGTAACACGAGCCCAAGCTCGAAGAAGGAACCCATAGTTGAAGGACCAAAAACCGACGCCCAAAGTTCAGAAACAAGAAATCAGAGAAGCACTTGGAAAGCTAGAAAGGCGCGTAGGAAAGCCAGCAAGGAACGAGAGCAAACAGCTCTATCCGAGGAGTTAAAACATACAAAGGATAGATTGGAGTGGTTAGAGGATCTAGCTAGCTTAGGCTCACACACCACAACAACCATAGCACCCAAGGAAATAGCAGAGCTCAAAAGTGCAGGATCAGGAGGATCTGTACTGGCAGACAAGGTAAATGAGCAGTTGGATGCGCTTCTAAAAGCTTATGAAGCTCGACTTAAAAAGAACCAAACCCAGGAGCAAAGGTGGATGACTTATCCATATGCAGAAATAGAAAAACAGAGGTGGGATATGTGTAAAAAGATGATCGAAACAGCTCAATCATTGATGAAAGACCCGCTGGGTAAACCTGCAAATTGGCATGAGGCACCAGCTCCAACCCCTATCCAACCAACCTTAGAGAAACATGTAGAAACAAAGGAAAGACTCACTAGTGCCTATGAGTCCAGAGGAGAGCCTATCATAGTGCCAAATACCACAGATGGGACAAGTGACGGGGGTTCCAGCCTAAAATATTGGCAGAAATGGGTAAGGACTATAACGGTCTAGACGATCTGTGGAAGAAAATCCGTGAGGCCAACAAGGCTAATAGGATGAGTAACCACATGAATAGCACGAGAAAAGAAAAGAATGTGATCTTACCTCCTATTGAAGAATTTGAGGCGGGATCACAAATGAACTTTGAGATACATTCACAAGGGGGAGACCAAGGATCAATTAGTTCGGGGCACAGCCAACCAGACTCGCTGAGAACTTTACCCTCTTACCTAGGACAGTATGAAGCAAGTCGAAAGTGAGAGCAATCCCATCTCAAAGACTTTCTTCTAACAAAGTGATGGATTCACAAGGATTGATTGAGTTGTTGTCCACTCCGGTGGCATGCACAATCACATTAGCAGAACTCCTAAGGTTACGACCAAACATGTGGACCACAGTAGGTAAATGCCTAGAAAAATTTGGAGTAAAAGACCCCAGCTTGAGGCTTCAGGAAGGGATCAGAGAGTTGGACAGGTCTCAACTAAACACTAGTCCAGTACCATTGAACAAGGTTGGAGAGTATTGCTAAGGGGAAGATGGAAACACCAGGCTACCGGTAGAATTCCAAGGAGTAATTTCCAAATCTATTCTCGACAGTGGAGCGGGAGTTGCTATCGCCACCAAAGAAATATGGAAAAAATGGGGAAAGCCAGCTTTAAGGACTACCAGGATGAAACTGCAATTGGCAGATGGGTTCATGGAGAAGCCTCTAGGACTCTTAGAAAAAGTGATTGTCACTTCGTGCGGAATCGAGTATGGGCATACATTTGCAATAGTCAATTTCGGCAAAAAGAAAAATTATGAGATCATCTTGGGACGACCATTCATGAGACAATTGAAGATGGTCCAAGATTGGGTTTATGACCACATATACCTCAGACATGGCGAGACAACAACGAAAATACACATGAAAGACCATAGTTACAAAGATGTGAACCAAACACCTGTGGAAGAGTTTGATTCAGCTACAGTAGTAGGATCAGAACTCCCAACATGGTTAGGGTAACCAAAAGAGCTATGGATGTGCGGAGCTTCACATTGTGGAAGCTTAAGAAGAGAGGAATGCATCTTAGAAAGAGCGATAGAGGACAAGGAATATATTCAGGAACCTTTCCCTGAAGATTCCTTGGAACCTCTCGAATGGGAACACATACTAGCAACATTGGATGTCTATACCATTACAGACAGTCCAACAACAAAATTTTGCGATAAGGATGGCTATGATGTGTTACCCTATTTCATGGTAAGCGTTATACCAGGAGAAAAAGAGACGGTAGAACCACCACAACAAGAAGAGTTTTACAACTCCTCTGAACATTAGGAAGTAAATGATGATGCAGATAATGAGTGTTCAGACACCTCAAGTGAGCGTGGAAATGAAACCGAGAATATCAAGTTTTATGATTTTGCTAATCAACACCCTAGACGCCAAGAACGCTATAGGAGGAAACAAGCAGGAAACAAAACAAGAGAGAACCTGATGCCCAAGATAAAAGGTAAAACTCACTATTTGATGCTTGTAAAAGCAGAGGATTGTGTAAAAGATCACATATCAGGAAGATTCTCAAAAGATCGAAAAGAAATAACGCAAGAGGAAATAAAACAGGTACGAAAAGCTAAAACCGAAACAAAATCACAAAAATCTCAAAAATAAAAAAAAGAAACAACAAAAGACCAAGAGTGGAAGAAACTGGAGCGTAAACAGAAATACCAAGAACTTAAACGGTCTTTACATGAGATATGGACTACTGAAGAAGATAGTAATGGCAAAGGGGAGTCAGAAAAGGAAAACATGAATGTACCATCACACTATCGGAAATTTACTATCCAGGACAAAAAAATCATCATGACACAACTAGTCAGGGAAAGAACCAACCAAGAATCTTACGATGGGCCTGAAAATTCAAAAAAGATAGACCTCACAGAACCAGGTGAAAAGCCTCAGCTAGTCTATATAGCTAACGATTTAGAGCCTGAAGAGGAAGAACGGCTAACACAACTTCTCAAGAAGTATAAAGATGTATTTTCTTGGTCCTATAAAGACCTCAAAGGAGTTGATCCATCGATATGCCAACATACAATTCCTTTGAAATCGGATGCAAAACCTAGCAAACAACGTCCTTATACATATAATGACACATTCGCTAAACGAATCAAAGAGGAGATTGATAAACTGATGGAAGCTGAATTCATCTATGAAATCGAACATACAGATTGGGTGTCACCCATTGTGGTAGTTCCCAAAAAAGAATGGAAAACTGCGAGTGTGTATAAACCTCAAAAAGGTAAATGCAGCCACCATAAGGGATAAGAACATGTACTTGAGCGAGTGACCGGGAAACGGGCTTTTTCCTTTCTGGATGGGTTTTCAGGATACAACCAACTGGCAATAGCAAGGGAGGATCAACACAAAACAGCGTTTGCCACAGAATGGGGGATTTATGCTTATCGAGTTATGCCATTTGGCTTAACTAATGCCCAAGCCACTTTCCAAAGGTTAATGACTCACGCATTCAAGGAATACCTAAGAATATTCTTAGAAATTTACATGGATGATCTTTGCGTACACTCTCTTCTACGAGAGGAGCATATCGACCATTTGCCAAAGGTCTTTGAAAAATGCAGGATGTATCGAATCTGTCTTAACCCAAAAAAGTGTGTATTCATGGTTAAGCAAGGCCGCATCTTAGGACACATTGTCTCAAGAAATGGCATAACCACATACCTAGACAAAGTCAAAGTCATTGTAGACCTACCCAGGCCTACTAATGCGAAACAAGTGCAATCCTTCATGGGACACTGCGGATATTATCAAAGATTCATATACATGTATGCGGTTATCGCACAACCTCTGTATCGTTTGCTAGTCAATTTTGATTGGACCGAGGAGTGTGAAACTTCAATTCAAAAACTGAAGGAAAACCTTATATCAGCACTTGTACTGAAAGCATCAGATTGGGAAAAGATATTCCATGTTCACATTGATGCTTCAGTATATGCCATTGGAAGTATTCTGGCTCAACCTGGAGACGAAACAATGGATTTTCCGGTTTGCTATGCGAGCCGACAGTCAAACAGTGCAGAAAAGAACTACACAACCACCGAGCGTGAAGGGTTAGGAATGATTTATGCTATAAAGAAATTTCGGCATTATTTGCTCGCAAATAAATTTGTGTTCTTCACAGATCATCAAGCTCTTTTGTATCTGGTAAATAAACCTTGCAATACAGGGAGAATCATACGCTGGTTTATTATATTGCTAGAATTTGACTTCACAGTGGTGGTAAAAAAGGGTAAAACCCATCTACGAGGGGATCATCTTTTAAGGATACACAACGGGGAAGCTCCTGAAGGAGTAGATGATGACATACCAGATGCTTATCTTTTCAACATTGAAATGGTACCCAAATGGTCTCAGGAAATTGTTAGCATTCTTTCATTGGGAAGTGGGTTTGATAATACGGAATACAGATCCAAACAGCAAACAATTTGACAAACAAAAAACTTCCAGTTGATAGCAGGACGGCTGTATCATCTTGGATCAGACCTAATCCTATGATTATGTATAAATACGGAAGAATTTGAGTGCTACCTTGAAGAGGCACATGTCCAAGATTGTGCATTTCATTGTTCAACAGTGAAAACACACCAGAGAATGAAACAGTTAGGGGTTTATTGGCCAACTATGTATGCGGACACACATTCTTATGTTACCAATTGTACTATATGTAGTGACAAAAGACCAGTGGATCACGCAACTTTGTTTCAGGTAAACATAGCACCTGCATGGAGTCAATATATCATTGACTTCTTAACCACTAGGATGTTCCCCGAGAACATCACAAGAGCATGGAAAAAAGCTATAGAGCTGGAAGCTCGTGACTTTCAGTTAATTGGGAACCAACTCTATAAGCGAGGAAAGGACAATCAACTTAGAATCTGTGCAACCTGCTGATTCTAGAACATGCACATAGCGGAATAAGTGGAGGCCATTTTTCGGGTGATAAGACGACAAAAATTGTCTTAACCGCAGGAATTTGGTGGCCTACATTGCACATGGATGCTGAAGAGTTTGTAAAGCGTTGTGACGCATGTCAACGCACCAAGGTGCCAATAAAAAGAGATGAGATGCCATTACGGCCAATGATGGGAGCAAGAGCATTTTCAAAATGGGGCATTGATTTTGTGGGACCTATATCACCGCGTGCATATCGCACCCATACCCAATATATCATAGTGGCTACGGACTATCTCACTAAATGGGTCGAAGCCAAGGCAACACAAAAAGCGGATGCACGCACCATTGCACAATTTTTGTATGAGAATGTTTTTGTACGTTACGAGTTACCAATAGAAATTGTCAGTGATCGTGGGACACATTTTCCTAATGAAGTCATCGAATATCTGCTAGAGGAATTCATGGTCATACATAGGAAATCTGCACCATACCATCCACAAGCCAATGGGCAAGCTGAGGCCACAAATAAAACACTATACACGGTTCTCACTAAAAAAGTTTCAGAATCAAGAACATATTGGGATCATCAGCTACACTCAACACTATGGGCATACAGGGTAGCTTACAAAACATCAATCGGAACAACACCATACAACATGGTGTTTGGACTAAATGCTATACTACCCATAGAGTTTTTAATTCCAACTCTACGAGTAGCAAAAAGCTTAGAATGGACAGGGCATGAGCTCTCTTCAAGAATAAATGATCTTGAAAAGCTAGATGAACTCCGCTTACGAGCCGTCGCTTCAATCTATGCTAAAAAGAGAAGACAAAAAGAATTTTTTGACAAACATGTGCGCACTAAAGAGTTCAAAACAGGTGATTACGTACTTGTTGATACCTTGAAGCAACATGCCAAGAAACTTAAAAAGCGAGGGATGGGATCATTTGTGATTAGTGATCTATCACAAAGTGGAGCTGTCAAGCTTGCTACATTAGCATGTGAAAAAATGCCAAACTGGATTAGTGGATGTCGATTGAAGAGATATCACCTACCACTCACACAGGAGATGCTCCAACAAATTCATCAAGGAAAACAAAGAATGAATGAAAAACAGAGAATACGAGAGGAAGCTCAAGCAGAAGCACAAGAACGCATTGCAAAAAGAAGACTTCTGCGACAACAACAACAAAGTGGACCACCATTGCGAATCAATGCCATTCGACTGACGAAGTTGGATGAAGAAACATTGGAGCCAATAATTGCGGTGAAAGTGGGCAGCAATCAAGTTGAATCGACAGCATGAGCTCAGGCAAATTTGATCTCTTACGGATTATACCAACAGCTCAAAGTCACAGGTCAACTTCATCCTACTCCTCAAGTGTTGGAAAGTAGCACATCACACCCGTTGAAAACATAGGGATGGACTATATTGCATGTACAGATAGATCAATATATTTACCCACACAAATTCTATGTGGTAGAGGATGAAAGCACACAACACCCAATGATGGTGGGACAACCTTGGCAAAAAGAGTACAATGTGCAGATAGATTGGAAAGCAAAGGAAGTCAAAATTCAGCATGCACATGAACAACAGGTGATAGCCTTTGCTCAACAATACCAGAATGATCAGCTGCAAGCCATGCAATCACTGAAAAAGCCAAAAGCAAAAATGCCATCAAAGAACAACCGGATACCCGAGACCAACAATCAGGTAAAAGCCAACCATGCTAATTACAGACATATGAAGTCACCGGCCGCAATGCAAAGATCTAGGTTACCAAAACAAAGGAAACAAGTATGGATGCGGAAGGACAGAAATGCCATGGCGGACAAACAACAATGCAACAACAGAACTCCAACAAAGCACAAACCAAGGGCATAAAACAGATATGGATCCCAAAGAAAATGCTTAGCCATAACCCAAATGTCACTCACATTTGGATACCAAAAGAAAAGCAAAAGGAACTCCCTTCAGTACAAGCAACAACGGAAGGCAGACAACTGCATTTGAACAAGGAAAACCGACTTATGTGGGTGCCAATCAACAACAAACCAGAGGCAAACAAGGAAGGGCCAAAACATCTAAGAAAACGGCAGAAACAAAATACCAATGGAAAGAAAAGGTAATACGGCCCATAGTCATTCTGGCCCAACCAATTCTCTCCTTAGAAATAGCTACGGCTCTATCAACAGTGTTGGCAGAGCAAGTGCCTTTTGCAAAAAAGACAATTAAACAGAGAGCAGTAGAGTTACAACTGTTACTTGCAAAGAAAACAGGAAACCTCGACGGCGAATGCCAATAAGCATCTTGCGTATTCCCTTCTCTTGCACAACATTAATTTTTCCATGCATTGACCGAGTATGCATAGTAGGGCCACATTAATCGGCCAAGCATTAGCACAACTTTTCAACCTATGCACGACACATACTCCGAGGCGATGCCTTGTCATCCGGGAGGACTCTGGCTAGGAGGGGGGGAGGCATTCTCATGGCATTCTCAAATGCGGAACCAATAACAGAAACAGCAAAAAAGGGCATGATTTTCGACTATTTTAAGGGTTATTGTTTGATTGCGAAATTTTCTGGAGTAACCCAAGTACATATGCCCTTATACAACAAGTATCTATAGGCATATGGGGCCAAACGCCAAATCAAGCCCCTAGGTGTGTATATAAGTAGAAATAGCCATTTTTCGGACAAAATATTGGTAAAACGGAGAAATCCGGCCATAAAAATTGCATGCAAGTGTATATAATGTTTTGCGTTGATGTTTGTGATTTATTATGTTTTTTGGGGATTTTCTGGGTTCTCGATTTGCTATTTTCCTTTTAATTTTGCTAATTTTCGACAGAAAAACTTCAAAAATACTAAAAGCAGGTGAAAAACAGTCGTAATGAAAAACAAAAAATATGGGGATGATCAGTGACTATAGGACAACCTATGGTACAGTAGGGGTGCAATTATGAGACTGGAGCGAAAAGCGTGTTTTGGCCAGGTTTTGATCGAAATGCCAAATTTCTGGTAAACAGAGCAAATGGAGTCCAAATCAAGAAATTTTTGAGCCTAAACCGCATCTCGCAAGAAGATAGGAGCACATGTCAAATTTCATGAAAAGTGGTTCGGGGACCTCCATTATAAGAAATTTTCACCTCATTTTTACCTCATTCTCACTATTTTAACTTTGTGGAGAGAGCTTCTGCCACCTAGAGCAGACCGACCTTCCAGCAGCTTATACAACACGCACGACTACCTGACGAGCTCCAGACATGAGAGGTAGGCTCACCACCTTGAGCTTTTCGCGCATGTTTGTCATTATGTCGCAAAAACTAGCGTAGGGGTCACACACAAAGCGGGCGGTAGAGACCTACAAGTAGAGACGGCGGCCTAACGGCTAACCCAAAAGCAACAAGACTTCATCGGCAGATTACCCTAGCTTAGGAGACCAGTCCTGGATGTCCAAAGGTAGGAGAAAACCATCAGGAAAAACCCTCATTCCCAGAAACCCGCAAGAGGCCACCAAATGGGAAATCGGCGAAACGGCGACCAAATGCTACCAAAATTCATGGGCAGGAGCATCTTTACATGCTCGACAAGTCTATATGACCCGCATGACCAAAAAGTGACCCGAGGCGGCACTAAACTTCAGAAACGGCATAAGACACACAAAGCGTCAAATTGCTCTTGCGGCCAAACCGCAAGTCCGTTTGCCACCAAACTTCACGAGCGGCTTTCCTAGACCATCAACAACCAAGTTCTATGGTGGTAGACCACCACAAATCATCGAAGGTATGTAAACGCAACCACGGGTGCTTCTAAAGCGACAAATTGCCAAATGAAGCTCCGGTGAAGCCAAAGTCGACAAAAACCATATGGCAAGGATCCCCAAGGGATCGGGAAGCTATGGAGACCAACATCAAGAAATTTCATCGCCAAAAAGCACTCCAAAAGTCAGAAAACGGCTCGGAGGCTCTGAAGTCCACACAAGGACTTATTCTCTATCCATTTGACTTTTTTGTTGAAATTAGGCTCAAAAGGGACTTAGGGGGACCAAGGGCAAGCACTGGGAGCAGCATCCATGAAAAAATCACCAGGAAACATCCTACACGTAGGATATCTCAGGGGCACTTCTGGGCACAATCTCCAACACTTTTCATCATGCACATTTTCTGAATGACATTTACAAGCTATCCACCAAGTCTCATCACATTTGGACAGAAATTGACCTCATATGCATTAAAAAAATGCAAAGTTAGGGCATAGAGGCAATAATGGACCATAGACCTACCAAATCTTGTCCAAATCCAATGAAACTTGCACAACACATTCACCAACACATCAACAACCAATCTGTATGGTCAAAAGCAAAAAATGATGAAATAGACATCCTACACATTGTCGTGTTGTGGCACGTATATAGTGGGAACATGCATTAAACGATTTATCTTGTGACTTTTTGACGCATAAGTATACTTCATATAATACTCATATGCATAAATAAAAGTTTTCTACCATACCTTAGTATTACCTTTGAAGTAATATAAATGTACATTACTATTAGAAAGTACTGCAAGAGAAGTATCAATGATTGTGCCTCTTTTTGTCTGGGGGAAAAGCATTTGTATATTTCTTTTAATATCTCAGCTATACCCTACCATATATAAATTATTTTATTCTTTTCACATTTATTTAATAATATAACCCCTCAATAATGCATACCTTCTTGGATACATACAAGAGGGAAGGGCCTACTAGAAGACTTTATGAAAAGGAAGATCCAAAGCTTCTTGGACCATCCCAATTTGAAAATCCCGACCTAAGAGCGTGGAGAAAAGGCCAAAACCAAGTCAAGCTCTTTTAGTAGGCAAATTTTTCCTTTTGAATCATGTCAATCCGAGTTACAGGTCAAAAGTTACAGGGAAACCAGTGAAAAACCCTCTCACAACTACATTGCAAGAAGAGATGGTAAACAGGTGAATCAAGTGAAAAGAGGTAATCTTGGTCTTTTTCCATAAAATAAGATATTTGGAGATAAAAGACACAAGCATGTGAATGTGACACCTCAAAGATGCCTTGAAGGACAAGACACACAAGTTGGGACCCCCTGCTGGAGCCACACAGAAGATGCCTAGGTCGGGCCCACATACATCATGCACCCACATGGAGCCTCAACGACCAAAAATGCTGAATTTCATGATATTTTGAGTCCTAATATTGCCCACTTTAAGAAATATCCAAAGAACATTTGATTTGGGCTAACTCTTTAGCCTAATCAAGTGATTATGTAAAACATGGCTCCCTCACCTATAAAAAGGGCAACCTTCTCTTCATTGGGGGCAAGTTATGAGTGAGTGAGAATAGCTCAATTCCATAGTGACACACTCATCTTAGTGCCATACTTTCTCTTGAAGAAAGGCTGAAGTCTTGCCTCATCTTCTCTCTCCATTAAGGTCGTGGCGATTGCTCTCATGTAAGATATATGTTGCTAGTTTTTCTTTCATTTGCATATCTAGTCCAATACTTGTCTTTAACTCCTTCTCTATCTCTCATTATTTATCTTTAATACCACCACCAAACTTAGATCTATCTCTAATTCTATCTTTACTCCTCCTTTCATCTCTCTTGTTGTGTCCTAATTGTTTCATTGGAAGGTATTCAAGTAGCAATCTTGTCAATGTAACGGGCACAACGTTCTTGCGGGAAACAATAATGTGCACAAGGTTAGTAACCATATCTTCATCTTTCACAAGCACCTCTCTCTCTTAAGGTTCTCATTCTCTTCCACACACTCTAGAATCTCCTTGCTACAGGTACTTCTCTCCCCGCAGTATCCTTATTGCCTAAGGGCAACAATAGGGCTTGGGAGAGAAACTCTCTTCTTCTTCTCCTTTCACTTCTTTCACACCTTTATCTTTGAACATACTAAGTATATCATCGATGAATAACCATAATCCACATAGAGGCGATTTCTTTCATTTCCATTCTGTGCAATCTATTGGGGTCAACATTTGGATTAGTCGAAAGATTCACTTTCAGCAACGCATAGTGTTTCTATTTGGTCCTGAAAGGCTCAACGAAATACTTCTCTCACCAGATCCCATCATACTACCTATTATTGACTATAACTTCTCTTTTGATGTGAGTGTGGTTATTTTATTATGAATCAAGAGGATTTGTACTCACAACTAATCCCCATTGCTAGACAAAACATATACATTATAGTAAGAACAAAGCTACAGTTCCAAAGAGCAATCCGCAGCTTATTTGGACAACAAAGATTAAATATCATTAACTCATCCATTAACCCTTTTATCCTACCCATGATACGATATGATCGTAATCTCGATGTTTTCATTTTTGTTTTGTTCTGACTATCTTTCATGAGTTCTCTCTATCACGTGTGTGTTTGTAAGGAAAAGTGAGCAGCTTCTTTGGCTACATTTCTTCTTTAGCTCTAGAAGCTATGTTATCTACATCTTAGTTCTTTCTCATAACCCTTGAGCTTCCTCACAAACTCTCACAGCAAGAGGCCCGGTGCCTTCCTGGCAAGACCGCCTACTTCTTGACAGTGTAGGATGTCTATTTGACTTTTTTGACCAGCAGGGGATGTTTGATCATTCGAGATCCAATCACTTCATCATCAGGAGCCCATGTATCAAGTTTGAAGCCATTCTAATCATTTTTGACCCCCAACACCTTCAAGATACACTTTTTGAGCCCAAAAACACCACACATGCCCTTACAAGCATCAATCCTTGTCCAAATCCAAATCCAAGGACATGGACATGGCCATGTTCCATAGGCCAAGGACTACCCACAAGACAAGTTTCATGTCATTTCGATGAAAAAGACATCCTACGCGTAGGATGTCTCCAGCATAAATTTAGCCTTCTGTGCAAAGAGTGACATCATGGGAGCCAATACCATGGTGCAATAAGCCCATATACCAATTTTCAACCCATTTGGACATCAATTGCTACCTATGATGGACTTTCTACCCAAATTGTGACCTAAAGCCTTAATCACCCCAAAAATCCACTTTTTGATATCCAAATTCAAATCCAAGCATATATCCATGTTCCATGAGCCATACACTACCAGCATATCAAGTACGAACCAATTCTGATGAAAAAGACATCCTACGCGTAGGATGTCTAGATGAAATTTTTTGGCCAGATTTGCACTATGAGCACATGCACAGCTTCACAAGTTCCTTTTAAGCTTTATTTTCAATTTTCAAGTCATTTGGATAAGTAAAACTCAGTTTTGCAGCTAATATGAAAAAAACACTAACTTCGGACTATCGAGTGCAACAGGATATATGGCAGCCGCGAAGTCGCCGGCAAAGAAGAAGAGACCTAAAGATCTACCAAGGAGTGTTCAAAGACACTGAAGGCAATGTTATAGAGCTACCAATGCTGCTGCGAGAACTCAATGACTTCGTACAAAGCAAGATGGCCGGATACTTGGAGAAGATTGATCTCCACAACTACTTTGAAACAATACCGGTAGGGGTGGACATCAAGAGAGTCTGGGAGTTTGTGACAACCATCAAAGAGGATGGAGTGGCCAAAGTATGCCTAGTTCTAGATCTTTCACTTGTTTTCATGTCGCTTTTTATTGATCTTATTGCACAAAAAAAGTCTATTTTATTTGGGTGAGATGTTCAGCTGATAGACCTCTACATAAGCTTTCAAGAAACCCCCTAACCTCTCCTATTAGCCTTGATTAATGTTCCTTATTCCTTGCTATTTTTGGGTGTGTGTAGCCTCCCAACGTCTACAACTTCAAGATTACATTGCCTAGTTTTGAGAGCCATTGCACTTGGAGAGTGGAGTGGTCATGGGTGAATTAACCACTCACCAAAAAGGCTTTGGCACAACAGTAAAAGGTTTGAACTCAAGACACCTAGCACCCAAGGCAATTATCTCAACCTATACACCAAGCCACTTTGGTAGACTATCGAGTGTCAACAAAAAGCAGAATTAAATCAAGACCTATAGCTAGTGCTATTTGCGACCAACTTTAGCACCATTTGCACTATGCTACCCCAAGGTGTCCCCATGCCCTTCCTATCCACAAACCCACACCATAGCTACAATGTGTCTACTCACGGTGTACCAACCCCATAGCACCTTAACTCTACGCTTTCTTGTCTCAGCATCATGAGCACCTATCTACAAGTTTTGTGGTTGCCTAGTCATCAATTGCTATGTCCAGTAGTTTTTTGTTGCCTTGTGCACTACACACAATAATTTCTTGAAGTCATGATCTACCATGTCTCATTGGTGGATGTTCTTGCTCCCACATAGTAATGATATTTTGAGGCATCCCCAAGAACATATTTTTTGAAGCCTATATCTTAAGGAACTTATCACATAGAAATTGAGAGACTAGTCCCTCTTTGAAGGTCTTTCACATAGTTTTGAAGAAGATAACTTGCACAGAGTTTTAAAGCATATTTGTCAACAATGCAAAAATAGTTGGGAGGAGTGTTACATTTTTGAGAAATGATTAAAGAACTAGGCGGCTTGTTCATCCATACTTCAAGAAGGACATTTTTTGAAGGCCATCATCAACAAGCTTGTGGATTTTGATTTGTATGACACACATTTGTACAAAGCACTCACACACAGTTTGCATACACACAAAGTAGTATGTTTTGCATGACATGCCACCTTGGGTATTCAAGATCACTTTTTGATGACTTAATCTAATCGGAGGAGAAGCAACAACAACAAACAGGATGGCACCAACACTTTGCAGTCAGCATCAGCAACAAAGCACAACAGCAAGTACATTAACTATTTGCAATATGACTTCATCTTTGATCTTCTACATTGAAAAAGGCCCCATTTGTATTTGAACTACCACCTGGTTGCCTACCATTCTCCAGGGGAGGTTTATTTGACATACACCCTTCTATTGAATTCTCAAAGGACATGTGTCTTTGATCCTACACCCAAATGAAAAATCTCTAGGAGGATGTTTCTACTTTGGTCCTACACACTACTGTTAAATTCTCTAGGGGAGGATATTTTTGTACTTTTGGGTCTACTATGACACACACAAGGAGGCTTGTTAGGGTGTGTGACACATCGGCACCACCACAAGTGAGAACCCTCTCCACATTGGAAGCCTACACATTTGACATCACTACTTACATCATCCAATGCTCTCTCTCAACTCTATAAAAGAAGCCTAAGCTACACATTTTTTATCCACTATTTCCATCCCCACTCATTATCATCACTCTATCCCACTTTGTACTCACATATATATTAGTTATGATTCTCTACTTCCATGAGTATCAATCAATCTCTCTCTCTCTCTCTCTCTCTCTCTCTCTCTCTCTCTCATGTAATTAGCATACTAGTCACATTATGAAAGGCTCATTAACATTTTCACCATAGTGCAATTCCCTTTCAACAAGTTTGTATCCCTTCCTAGAAGGCATCCTCTATCAAAGAGGAAAGGATCAATTGTGCAAAACAATACCAAAAATATCAACCGTTCTAGGATTTTTGCATGAGGAAGCATGTGGCGGTCATTTTTCTCAAGAGCTAACCATGAAGAATATTTTTCTTGCGGGGTATGTTTGGCCAAGGTTTCATGTGGATGTTCAACATAGGTGTAGAACCTATCACAATTGTCAGGTAAATGGAAATAGAAGGTTGGGTGCATGGTCCAAGGCAATTGGTGCTTGCAAACGGGCCTTTCAAAAAATGGGGTGTTGATGCTATGGGTCCATTGTCTGGAACTAAAAATGGAAAACTCTACAATATAGTGGATGTACAGTACATGACTGGGTGGGTGGAGGCACAAAGCGTGGCGAGGGTAAATGAGAGTACGGTTAGCAAGCTTATCTATGCTCATATTTGTTGTAGATTTGGCATACCTTTGGAGATTGTTTTTGATCATGACCCAGGATTTATAAAAGATTTATTGATAGAAGTTTGTGAAGAGCTTCATATTTTACATCATCATAGCACACCCCACTATCTTTAGTCAAATGGGTTAGTGGAGAAGGCTAATGGTGTTGTTCCAAGAATCATAAAAAAGATAGTGAAAAAGAAGACAAACTTGTGGGATAATGTCTTGGAAAGGGCATTGTGGGCTTATCAAACCACTTATAGGGAGGCCACATAGTTCATGTCATTTCACTTGGTCTATGGTCAAGAGGCTTTGCAACAACTTGAACTCAACATTCCAGTAATGCGGCTCCATCAATGAAAAGGTCAAGGACAAGGGTATCAAAGAAGGTGAGCTAGTTCTAAGGTACAAAAATTGACTTGATAAAAGGTTTGATGTCAAATTCAATGCCAAGTGGCAAGATCCGTAAGCCTTTAATTCAAGCTACTTTGAGACCATGGATCTAGATGGCAAGGAGGACTCTAAGAAGGTGAATGGATATCCTCAAATAAATCCATACTCGAGTTGCATTGTACCACTGGGTCTACAAAAGCAGGACCAAAGTGATACATCATCATGTAAGTTTTGTTGTCTGACTCATGTGTGCAACTCAAGTAAAGATGCCAGTGGGCTACAAAGCAAAGATCATGATGAGCCAAAAAAGATCACCAAGAATCTGAAACCACCTTCATTGGAAGAGAGGCTTTTTGATGGTACATGAATGGGCCATAATCCAGGGAAAGGGATAAATGAAAGCTGTTTTTTGGCTATCCATATTTTTCATAGTGAGCTACCTTGCCCAAGAAAAATCACCTAAACATTATGGCCATCATCAATTTTCACTATACATAGGCGTGTGTGCATTAAAGAATTTATCCATATCCTAAAAAAAATATGCGTTAGTTACGTATCTCGCTTGGTGAACCAAAAAAAGGTAAATTTTATAAGAAACTTTTTTGCGTGTAAATAGTTTTATCAAGCATCATGTCGAGTTTTTCTTCCATGTACCCTTTCTCCACAACATTCATGGCCCTACTGGAAAAGTAGATGGGTCGTATCCTGGTAGTGTGGTGATCTTGTTGTAGAAAAACAACATCATTTGTTTCCTTTCTAGCACTAGATCTAACAAACAATGTCTACTCTTAACAAGGAGGTATGAGCGTTGGTAATTCTGACAAAATGTCACATAAATACTCTTAAAGCTCATCTGACCATGTAAGCTCTACTTCTTGTGACAATTTTTGGAAGGAGTGAAGTAACTCCAAGGCTAAGTGAATGAAACGTGACATGAACTTCACCTTTTGAATGAAGAAGATAACCTCCTTGAGACAATAAGAGCCTTTGCCTGTGTAGTAATTAAAAAACACGAGAAATGGGTGAATGCAGTGTGGAAAGTGGAATTATGCCTACGGATGCGTGGACCCAATTAGTCAGGTCCTTTTCACAAGTCTACTTGTTAGATAAGAATAAGTATCATATCACATATAGGACTTTATGAATGGTGGTGGTGCCTCTTAAATGTTGAGAAAAAATGTGTTGTTTATAGACCTTAGGTATGTCAATGAGATTTTATTCTTGCAATATAGGCTCTAGCTCCCATCATAACCTTTGATTTATCAACCTAGCTTGTGGTGTATGATCCTTACATTCATGATCACGAAGGATAGATGACTTCCTCTCTTCTATTGCTCGTATCCTTGCTTCTGCAAATTGGAGCAAGGTGTCATCAATAGAACTTGAGAAAATGAAGGTCAACTAGCAAGTCATCCTAATCATAAGTTGGGGACCTAACAATTGGTATTGGAGCAGTAGTACTAGTCTTCTAATGGGGTACAAAAGTGGCTAGAGTCCTAAAGTGACTCATGCCTAGATTCTAGTATTTAAAGCATAACTTTTGCATACGACATAAAAACTTCATAAAAATTCTTGAGCCCCTTGTTAGGATGTGTCTAAGACTCTGAGAGTCATGTTTGTGTTAAAAATGCTAAAAATAAAACTATTACTTTTTTAAAAAGAGCCTTCTTGAAAGGTCCCCAACCTACTGACTCTAAAGTCGTGATGGTGTCCTTGATAGGTCTCTAGGTCTAATAAAAATTAGAGTGTTTAAGCAAGAAAAATCTAGGGAACATGCCCTTACCATTGGCAATGGATTAGAACTATCGCCCTAGAGAAAGACCTAGTCCTATCTTGCAAGCAAAAACGGGACAAAATCTAAAACACCTAAAACTCTTCCAACCCTATATCCTCTAAGGAATCCTCTTCCAACACTTTTTCCCTCTACGGCATGAATGAGAGCACAATTGTTGGTAGACTCCTCTTCCACTAAAGAAGTTTACTAAACCTTAATACTCGAGAATGGATAGTACTCAACTAATCGGGTCCACCCGTCCATGATCAAAAACCTTAGTCAATCCCCACTTATTGTCCACATTCACACATTACTCTTTATTCTCTAATTAATATCACATTCTTTTAACACTTAAAATAATGGTTCCTTTCAATTTCCAGTAACATCGATTCCTTAAAACAAGTATTAAAAACATTCTTTATCAGATATCTTTAAATTTAAGACAAGGTACTATCAACCAAAACATTGACTATAATAACCATGACCAATACTCTTCTTGTCTCAAGATCACCTAAGGGTGAAAAATGACACCCATTCGTTATTCATAATTTGGGTTGAAAAAATATCACCTAAAATTTTGGGGCGCCCATACACCAAACCAATTGCCCATACAATTAGGCAGCACCCCTAGGATAAGAAAATAGTAATCTAATTTATGTAGAAACATCAAGACATGAATAGAGTATAAACTCATCGTTCATGGGGGATGGACAACTTAAAAGTGGCCTTATAGCCATCCTTATTTATCACCAAAAGTGAAAATATACCAAGGAATCACTGTCTTAATAATGATCAATTAGATCTTTCCTAGTTCAATCAAACTAACCAAAAAATTTCTTTCTTAGTTTATCAAAAAAATTCATGATGTTTCTTGGAAGGTATCCTTCCGTTCTCAGCTAATTTAATATTTCCTAAGTACCTATCTACTTCTTAATAGATGTAATGCTATAACTTGAAAATGATTTAGGATACTTTTAAACTTGATTCATAACCCTAATAACCCACCTAGGATTGGTCTGGAATCTGGTGAGGCTGGGGGGTACAAACACTCTCATCCGTTAGAATGCTACTTGGACTGACCTCATGGTCGTGAGTGGCTCTGACCCTCTTTGTATTGATATCATCCTCTGATTGTTAATTTGCACAAGTTCTTGTGGGGACCATAGTATTTATTCTCATAAAAGGATGCTTAACCATGAGGTAAAGTATCAAAACTCAAAACTTACTATAAGAATTTCCACGATACATTTCCATCAATTAATTTAATTCCAATTTTTCAGGAGTCTAAGTCTTTTTTTGGATTATAGTGTTATAAATAGTTTCCTTTTTGTGTGATATCATTATCATGGATTCCCGATACCTTGAATATATGGATTCACACATAATCAAAAACTAATCCGCTAATTTTTCCCTTTGGTACATAGTTGTAGTTACTTTTTGACACAAAAATTTCTAAACTAAATATTTGGGCAAGGTATTTTTATCCTAGCTTCCTCATGGTGTATTTAGGATCTAATAATTATCTTATTACTTTTTGGGTTAATTTTCTAATTTCTCTCTTTTAATTATTATAAAAAAAGATCATTTTAACTTAATAATTGGTAAAATTAGATACATGATAAAGATATATTTATCCCAGCTTTCTAACATGTATTATAACTTTGAGCGTTATCTTAAAAGTGTCTACGTTGATTTGCTAATTATTCCCTTTATTTTTTTTACTAAAAATAGAGAATTTAGAGCATAGTAATTAGGAAGCTAATTAACTAAATCAAACATAATTATTACAAGTTTTTGATAGTGTAATATAGCTTTAAAAAATACCTCATGAACATCTAAGCTAATTTACTAATTATCTCACTAAAGCTTCTGCTAAAATTAGAGAATTTAAGCAACACTAATTAGCAAAACTAGTTATCTAATTAAAATATTTCTATCATAGGTTTTTAACAGAGTAATGTAGTTCTAAAATGTATTTCATTAATTTCTAAGCTAAATTACTAATTATCTTACTTATTCTCTACTAAAATCAAAGAATTTAAGCAATAATAATTAGCAAAACTAACTATATGATTAATATATAATTATCACAAGTTTCTAACAATGTAATCTAGCTCTAAAAATTATGTGATTTACTAATTATCTCACTTAATTTTCTATTAAAATCAAAGAAAATGAGCAAAACTAATTATCTAATTAAGATACATTTATCACACATAACACAATAGGGGCACCACCTAGCAAGATATGCGGCTAGGATGCATACATATATACAATCAAACATGCCATGGAAAACAAATTCAAGATCCATGCCCAAGTGTGGGATGGGGTGGTTGGAAAACAAGATGAGAGGAATGGTGAGTGAGCGAGAATGGGTTTGCTACTTGTGCATGTACTAAGGAAGATGAGGAGGTAAGGGAGACATGCAAGTATGCTCACTTCTCATACCAAAGGTGGTAAATCCGCACACCTTAAGATGCAAGTAGCAAGATAATAGGAATATGAGAGGTAGAGATTGTGTGTGTATGGTGGCGAATCCGCACACCTTAACATGAGCAAAATGGAAAGAACAAGCATAAACCATACTCACAATGAAGTATATCCCAAACGACACAAGGTATGGCACCAAGATGGAGTGTGTTGATTGATTGCAAAAGATGAATACAATAGGTAGCATAGGGAAAGAAGATGAGAAGGGCACAAGACCGTAGGAAGCATAATGGAGGGACGGGAGTTGATGGCGAGGAATATCATTAGTGTAGCCATCATTCTTCTTCTTGAAATCATGTCTTCAATCCTTTATTACAAGTGTGTGGAGATATGGTGCTCATTTTGTGCATGGTGATGGTGATAGTGATGGTGTTTTGATTATGTGATTATGATTCATGCTACTTGCATGTAGCACAAGGGTGTGTATGTGGGTATGGGATAGTGTGCATATGGGGTAGTGTGTGTGTGTGTGTGTGTGTGTGTGTGTGTGTGTGTGTGTGTGTGTGTGTGTGTAGTGTGTCCCCGTTTATAGAAGAGAAGGCCTCATTTTATAGGCCAAGAGAGTGATTAGGGAAAAGATTATGAGCAAGAGGAGTTATTACAGAGTAACCTCACTTAGAGACATTCCCCCAATGAGAGAGCTTTGTGTGCCCTTCTTATTGACCAATTTCCTCCCAATCACCTTCATCATGGCAAGCTTTGTCTCCATGCCACCTTCCATAGCTTGAGTCCAAGAGCTTTCTTATGATATTTGAGAGAATCTTGATAAAATAAGAGAAAATAGAGCAATAATGGTGAGAAACCTATAAGAAATTATGTGTGTGGAGTAATCATGACTTCTTTCCATGTGCACAGATAGGCTCCACCATTTTGGCCAGCCTCCCAAATTGTAGCTCCAAAAATTATAAAAAAATATGGACCAAAAGATCAACTCAATGCCTACAACTTTGCTTCTGGAAACGTTTTCCAATTGGAAATAGAAAAAGTAGAGAAAAATCCCACAAAAATATGTGTTTGTCTTTTCCCTTCCAAAAGTCTTCCAGGTGGTCCCCTCTTGACTTCAGTGCAAGCCTTGTGTCCACAAGTGATTTATGCTTGAATTTGATAATATTTTGTTGACTCCAACTCCATAATGCATAAGATTCTCATTCCCTTTACTATTGACTTTTACTCTTCACCTGTAGTGATCATCGGGTAGAATCAACATCCATTGATTTTTTCTTTTCATAGGGTTTGTTCCTACCTCTCCTTATTTTGAGATCCAAATGTGTCAAAACCATAGCTATGTACAAAATAAATACATAGTTTTTTTTTTGTGATTTTCATGCATCAAGTGCATACGAAGAGAGAGGTGGAGAAAAATTTGAAAAACGGACCTCATTAGCCCTCCCCCTAAATGCCTCTAGCTCTGTACTAGATTCTTCTTCAGTTGAGATGGAGGAGTCTCCCTCCTCATGTATTTCCATCATAGGTGCTTGACCAAACCTCAAAAAGTATTGCTTCAACCTCCATCCAATGACACATGTTTTGTGGAGCCTACCATCTGCATTTATTAACCGGTAATTGCCTTTGTTGTAGCGCTTTCTAATGACAAATGGCCCCTCCCATCTGAGTGAAAGATTTTTATCCTTTTGAGTGTCAAACCTGTTATCATACCTTAGGACCAACATACCTTTCTTGAGACCTTTTTCCCTAAGTCCCTTGTTGAAGGTAAGTCGATGTTGCTCTGCCTGTGCTACATAATAGTTGATAGCATCTTCTCTGTCTAGTTGGAGCCTCTCTAGATAAAAAATGTGGTTGTGGAGATGAGAATTAGGGCGTTCCATTTGCCCATCTAGCACCTTGAGACTAGCATAGTATACTTCAATGGATAAAATGGCCTCCTTACCATACACCGAGTGATATGACGTGAACCCAATGGATGTGCAAAATGAAGTGGGATAAGCCCAAAGTGCAGCCATAAGATGCTTGTCCCAATCACTTTTGTGATTGTTTACATGTTTAGTGCTTATCTTGCAGACCATACCATTTACCTTTCCACCAAACCATTGCATTGTGGGTAGTAGGGAGTTGAGTGTCGTCGTGAGATACCCAGCTTCTCCATCAGCTCTCCTACCAGGTCTCCTCTAAAACCTGGTCCCCTGTCAGAAATTATTTCAAGAGGAGTGCCAAAATGGAAACAAATGTTTTCAAATACAAACTTAGCCACTTCCTTAGCTATAATCCGGGTGGTAGGACTTGCTTCACCCCACCTGGTCATGTAGTCCACACCCATGATGATATACAATTACCAGATTGTTTCCTTGGCAAAGGTGCAATGGCATCAATTCTCTATTTCACAAACGGTCCATATGAGATTATAGGAGTATGTGGCTCATACGTGAGCCTCCTATCACCAGCCTTCTGACACTCTTTACATGTGTTACACCAGTGATGCACATCTCTCTATAAACTAGGACACACAAACCCGGCTTGTAGAACCTTCCTATTGGTGATGTCAAGTGCAAAGTGCCCTCCACAAACACCATCATGGAAACTTGTAATTAGTTTTGTGATTTTTCTAGAGAGAGGTACACGCCTGAGAATTTGATCCTTACCCTTGCAGTAGAGGTCGTTATTGATAAGGTAGTATTTTGTTGCCTTGCGCACAAGCCATTGCTTTTGGTCCTTAGTAAGATCTTTAGGACACTTTCTTCTGTCCAAGAAACTCATGATGTTAGGCATAGCATTGCTACCTTGGAAGAGAGGCAGATTCAACTTGATAGCATCCACCACTGGAACATCTTGTAGGTTCTCTCTAGCTAGAGCATCTGTTTCTTGATTTTCTACTCAAGGGACATGATGTAATTGTACAACTTGAAACTTCCCCAAAAGTTCCTTAACCTTGCACAAATGGCCTAGCAAGCTATGATTTTTACAAGCCCAAGTTCCTTGTATTTGTTTTGTTAAAATCATGGCATCACCAAATACATTTAACCGTTGAATACCTTGTGTCACACACCACTCTAACCCAAGAGTTAAGGCTGCATATTCTGCTTCATTGTTGGAGTGGGAATCCAATAGATGCCCAATGGAGAATACCTTTTCCCTTTGTTCGTTGAAGACGATGATGCCCGCTGCAGCTTTTCCATTGTCCTCTTATAGGATCCATCAAAGAAAATAGAATGAGCCCTCTCTATCTTAGAAAATTCCAACAATAGGTGTTACTTCCTTGTCACTAGTCTTGATTTTCAGCTTCTTTTCATAGTGGAAATGGGTGAAAATGCCTCCTAGACTGGCTCTTGTGGAACTCTTTACTTGCATTGTGTAGTCAAACTCTTGCAACCTTGTAAGCCATTTGGAGATCCTAAAAGAAACATCCATGTGCTGCATTACATAAGGAAATACTTCTTCCATTGTTAAGATTATGAACGGTCTAGAAAATAAATAAGATTGAAATTTGGTGGTAGCAAACACTAATGCAAGCACCATGTGCTCCCCTACCGAGTATCCCTTTTCTGATGGAGTCATCATGCAACTAGAGATGTAGATAGGACACCTGAAAGAAGTTTGAGGATCCTTTTGCATCAATACTGTCCCAAGTGTGTCATTGTCCACACTAGGGTTTACATAAAATGGCTCATCCCACTTTGGAGGTGCAATGGTGGGAAGTGAGGCTAGAATTTGTTTTACATCATTGAACTCCTGTTCATTTTCTTCACTCCAAGTGAAGATCTCTTGATGGGTAACTTGTTGTAAAGGGAGAACCATTTGAGAGAGCAGGTGAATGAACCTACTCAAATACCTCACCTTTTGAAGAAAAGAGACCAATTGCTTTGTTGTGGTGGAGAGGTAAAAGCCACCAAGGCTTGAACCTTGCTTGGGTCAACTTCAATGCCCTTGGCAGAGATCACATGGCCAAGAAGAGTAACCTTGCTTTCACCAATGTGGCATTTCTCCACATTGAGTTGGCCACCCAAAGCTTGCAGCCTAGCTAGACCTTCATAAACTTTCTCCAAATGAAGAGAGCGGGAGCTATAGATACAAAAGTCATCAATAAAACACGAATTGATTTTCCAAAGAATGACTAAAAAACAAATGTCACATAGCGCTGAAAAGTGGTCGGAGCATTAGTGAGACCAAAAGGCATAAGTTTGTAAGCAAAACATCCCCATGGTGTGATAAAGGTTGTCTTCTTTTGATCTTCAGTGATGCTAATTTGGAAGAAGTAGCTTGAGTAGCCATCAGATACCGTGTAGCACTCATGTCTTGCCACCTCATTGAGAATCTCATCTCGAAAAGGAAGAGAAAAATGGTCCCTCTTTGTGGTTGCATTAAGGGGCTTGTAATCAACACAAACCCTCCACTTATCATTCTTCTTTGGTGTGACTACGACTAGAGAAACCCACTCTGAGTCTTCAATATGGTAGATGAAACCTGCTTCTAGTAGTTTCCTCACCTTGTTGAATTACTCCTAGCCATCTGAGCTTCTGTACTACAGGTTTACTTCCCTCCTTGAGCTTAATGTGATGTTGAACTACTGTGATGCCAGTGATTTTATCATATTAATCAATGAAGAATGTGGTAAATTTACTTAGCATCAAAATATAATCTTCATGCTCCTTACAACACAACTCACTAGAGAGCATTCGATGTAGCTTACTTGCTTCTACGAGAGGTTGTATACCTGGTGTCTCTCCTTGGTTTGATGATGATACATAATGTTGATCCATCCTCTTAGGGTCCTTGAGAATGACCCCCATCACCTCAATGCTATTGTCGCTTTCTTCAGTTATTGTTGACTCCTCCTCCGAAGTGGTTGAAGAGTCACTACTAGAAAACTCATCCATAGAGGTTTCTAGATCCATGTCGCGTTGCCGACTTGTCTTCATGTTGTAAAGTATTGGCTTCCCTTTTGCATCCTTCATTTGGATTATGCCGGTGGCCCAGTCCTACTTAGGTTTCATAGCCATAAGCCAAGGCCTCCCTAGAATGATAGGATAGCCCTCCCCTTTGTGTGGCATGACAAAGATGTCCACATCTACCTCGGTGTTGAACGACTTTATCCTAACTGCATTTATAACACCAACACATTTAAATTTTACATTATTTGCTATTTTGGCTTGGCATGGTGCCGGCCAACTCACCTCTAAACCCAAACAGTGCATCATTTTTTCACTCATGATGCATATTTGTGTGCCACCATTGATGTAGATATTGGAGATGTGTTGCCCTTTGATGTGAGCATCCATCACTGGTAGTATGTCAACTAGACTTATCTTAGAGAGATAGCCCCAACTATCTTTGGCTTTGGTCTTCTCGTGCTAACCATCTTTGTCCATTGTCTCCTCACCCTAGGTGATAGGTGGAGTAACTAGGGACAAGTGATTTTTGGGCCCTGCATTGAAACATCTTGAACCAAATCATATGGTTTAGAACATTCACCCAAAGAGAAATCTACAATGTCAATATTACATCGTGACTTGGACGGCTTTTTGCTAGATTCCCCTTTAGTTTTTATCTTTTCTTCCTTTTGGGAAGATTCACCATGCCTAGCAAGCTTTACCCCCATGGAATCTACTCCTTTAACTTGGTCTCACCTTTCACTACTCCCTTGATATCCTCCTCCACTTTCTCCTTTCCCTTACCTTCAAGACTGATGACACTTATTGCTTGATTGCCAACTGGTGGTGGGGGTAAGGGTGGATTGAGAGGTTGTGGTGGTGGTGGATGTGGTTGAATGGGTGGTTGTAGGATTTGCATGGGTGATTCTTGTTGTGGTGCCCTCAGTGGTGGTGGTCTTGCTCTCGCTGGTGAAACCTGATTTTGTTTGGCTCCTCTGTTGAAATTTTGTCTCCTTGGGTGTGGGTAGTAATACATGCCATGGCCAACCTCCCCACAATTGTAGCAGTGGTATTCTTGGTTTTTCCTTTGTTGTCCTCTACCTTGATCTTGATTGCAATTGTGTGCATGCCCTTGTTGCACCAAATGCATAGATAGATTCTCAAGCTGAGTAGTAATGCGAGTCAACAGGTCTTACTGCTCTTCTGATGCCTCTTGTGGTTCTGTTCTGTAAGCGCCTGTTGCAGTCACTGGGGTTAGTCGGATTGAGTTTGATTCCTCTAAATCATTGACTCTTGCTTGCATGCGCAACTTCTTGTCTTTAAGGTGACATACTTCCACTGCCAACTCATATGCTGTAGGGAATCTCCCCTTCACCTTCTCTTTAAGCGGAAACCACAAGCCATCAATGAAATGGTCTTTCTTCAAGAGATTAGGTGCTCCTTCACCTTCCTCTAGTGAGGCAACGCATCGCTCTCACAAATCCACAAACTTGGATTCATAAGTGGCATACTCTAGCAGACTTCCCTGCTTTAACTTTGTCAGCAGCTACCATAACTTTTCAGAGGTTGTGCCTCCACCAAACCTCTTCACAAATGCAGCATGTAATAGGTGCCATGCATCCTTAGTAGCTTGGGGAAAACATTGTACCAAGACATGGCCTCTACTTTCATGAGTAGAGGAAAAATTTGTAGCTGTGAGGCATCGTCATCCTCGTTGGAAACCACACAAGCGATGTCAAAGTTATCCAAAAAATTGGTGGTGACGTCTTCTCCCTTCTTGCAACTGAATGTGGGAAAAGAGACACTTGCCATGATAGTAAATTAATGAGCAGACAATTACAAACTTTTTTTTTTTTGGAATGACTTAGTGATTCAGAAAGGTTTATACATAGGTGAAAAACTTGAGCAGGAGCTAAGAAGAGTGCAAGGCTAGAATAGAATAAAGATGCTTACATCAAAAGAGTGGTAGTAATCAAGAAGGGGCAAGATGATGGGACGTGGGGATCTAAGGATTTCATCAAGCATCTCTACTTAGAATAGGAAAAAATCCTTTTGTTGGTAGAATATCTTCCTATCAATGTACATGTTTACATGCATGTGTTGCAAGAAACAAAAAGGAAAGACTTTTGGTGGCCTATTGTTATTATCCATGTTGTGTGTAGGGCAAGGCTTTGACCACTAGATTTGCATACCTTAAGTGTTGACAAGGTGACACCTTCAACACACGCCTCTACCTCTTGTTGAAGTCCACATAATCCTCCATATTGGGTTCAAAACAGACTGGGCAAGAAGAGTCTACCTCAATTGGCTTTCCATTTTGCATGCGGCGATGACGCTTGGATGGTCATACTTGAAGTCTTGAACTCTTTAGGCCTAGAGAGAGCGTATGCCCACTTGCTTCCACCAAATGCTTTAGGCTTTGTGGCTTCGACTTTGTGGTTGATATAGTTGATGACTCTTCTCTGACGGTTAGAGAGAAAACACTTGGTGCTACACAAAATCTGACTGATGTGAAAGTGCTTATGTGATTCTCAAAAGAATAACTCACCATTCTTTCTTCATTGTTTTTGTCGGCACTCATTGATAGAATGCTTTGGTTGATAGTAGTGATGACATTTCGTAGCCCGCCCTCTTGATGCTCTTGATTGTGATCATCACGAGCAATCAGAGATGGTAAGCTTACCTCTTGGATATCGACAATGCTATAACCTGGCATTAGCACTTTGATGAAGGCCTTGAGTGCTTCTATAATCTCCTCTTGAGTCCTCCGGTTTGAAGAATCTTGAAGCCTCTCATCCATGATTGATGGCATGCATGGTTACTCTTTGTTGAATGCAGGTCTTTGCAAAGCCCTCCTCCATGGGGGCACCAAATGAGAGGCGGAAGTGCAAAATAGACCTGGTGGACTCTACACCAAGACTATGCACAATGGCCTCATCGTGGAAGATACACAATATGGGCACCACCTAGCAAGATATGCGACTAGGACGCATACATATACACAATCGAACATACCATGGAAAACAATTTCACGATCCACGGCCAAGTGTGGGATGGGGTGGTTGGAAAACAAGATGAGAGGAATGGTGAGTGAGTGAGAATTGGTTTGCTACTCGTGCATTTAGTAAGGAAGATAATGAGGTAAGGGATATATGCAAGTATGCTCACTTATCATACCAGAGGTGGTGAATCTACACACCTTAAGATGCAAGTAGCAAGATGATAGGAATATGAGAGGGAGAGAGAGTGTGTGTATGGTGGAAAATCCACATACCTTAACATAAGCAAAATGAAAAGAACAAGCATAAACCATACTCACAATGAAGTGTATCCCAAACGACACAATGTATGGCACCAAGATGGAGTGTGTTGATTGCTTGCAAAAGATGAATACAATAGGTAGCATAGGAAAAGAAGACGAGAAGGGGACAAGACCGTATGAAGCATAATGGAGGGGCGGGTGTTGATTACGAGGAATATTATGAGTGTAGACATCATTCTTCTTCTTGAAATCCTGTCTTCAATCCTTTATTACAAGTGTGTGGAGACATGGTGCTCATTTTGTGCATGGTGATGGTGATGGTGTTTTGATTATGTGATTAGGATTCATGCTACTAGCATGTAGCACAAGGGTGTGTTTGTGGGTATGGGATAGTGTGCATATGGGGTAGTGTGTGTGTGTGTGTAGTGTGTCCCTGTTTACAAAAGAGAAGGTCTCATTTTATAGTCCAAGAGAGTGATTAGGGAAGAGATTATGAGAAATAAAGAGTAACCGCACTTAGATACATTCCCCCAATGAGAGAGCTTCAGGTGCCCTGCTTATTGACCAATTTCCTCCCAATCACCTTCATCATGGCGAGCTTTGTCTCCATGCCACCTTCCATAGCTTGAGTCCAAGAGCTTCCTTATGATATTTGAGAGAATCTTGATAAAATAAGAGAAAATAGAGTAATAATGGTGAGAAACCTATAAAACATTGTGTGTGTGGAGTTGGATAATCATGACTTCTTTCCATGTGGACAGATAGACTCCACCATTTTGGCCATACCTCCCAAATTGTAGCTCCAAAAATTATAAAAAAATATGGACCAAAAGATCAACTCAATGCCTACAACTTTGCTTCTAGAAACGTTTTCCAATTCGAAATGGAAAAAGTAGAGAAAAATCCTACAAAAATATGTGTTCGTCTTTTCCTTTCCAAAAGTCTTCCAGGTGGTCCCTCTTGACTTCATGTGCAAGCCTTGTGTCCACAAGTGAATTATGCTTGAATTTGATAATAGTTTGTTGACTCCAACTCCATAATGCATAAGATTCTTTTCATAGGGTTCGTTCCTACCTCTCCTTATTCCGAGATCCAAATGTGTCAAAACCATAGCTATGTACTCCTCAATTGTTATCATGTTCTCTAAATTCTCTCTCTTGCAAAAGTATTGTTCATGCCAAGTTGACTAAATACTGTGTTTATGTTGCTACCGTCAATTATGTTATGCCGCTATGCTCACAAAGTAATTTCACAAAAGTACTCTCTTCAATTTTTGCTACTCTCAAGTTAATAGGCCAACACCATTACATTGGTATCAGAGCATTTGGTTTCTCTTTTCTTGCTTAAGAAGAGAGGTTCTTAAGTAGCCTTGATTTTGTTAATTATATTAGGGTAAGTGGAACTGGGATCTATTATTGGTTTTGTTCAGTCCACTATGTGGGATATGGTGCACACCTTGGGAGATTTAGACTTATTTGAGTCTTTTTAGACTTGCCTACGACTTTGGAGACAAGGGCTTTATGGAGTCCTCCAAGCTATACCATGTAGCCATGCACTTCCAAAAATCAGCCCATCACCGGTGGGCTAGCCTTCATGGTAGTAGCGAAGCCCCAAAGACGTGGAAGACTCTACAAGTTTCCATCATGAAGAAATAACTTGCAAGCAATGTAAAGGACAAAGTGCTTACCGAATGGTGCAGCTTGAAGCTTCTCTCTCATGAGTCTATCCACAAATATGTAGACAAGTTTTGGGATTTACATCTCAAGGCTACTGTCTTTCAAAAGATAGACTTTGCCAAGCAAAAGCAAGAGTTTTGTGTGGGATAACCTGAAGAGATGAACGAGTATGTCAACTCTCAACGGCGTAGTTCTATCACCGAAGTAATGCATGACACTATGGTTGCTTCACACATCAATTTCCAACAAGGGGCTAGATGAAATGTCAAGCCCATGGAAAACAAAGTGTAATGTACCCAACATTTACCCTTATAAATCATTTCAGATATTTTACAAAGTAACTGAAATTCTAAATTTTGTGAGTCATCATGAGTTTATCAGAGCAATCGGATCAAGAATCGGGTTCAGAATCTATTTATTTATGATCTTTCTTTATGTGGAACCATAGGTTTATGTGGGAACCTAATCTATGTGTGAAGAAAAAGCTTGGAGATAGTATTTTTAGGAAAGAAAGAGAGGTGAGTCAAAATTAGAACACTTCTTTCTTTCTCTCTTTCAAAATAGAATGGGAACTTGTAAGTATAGAGCTTTTTAGAATCGCGCATAGGATTCGCGTACCCAAAAATAAAAAAAAAATAAAAAAAAAAAAATATATATATGTGTGTGTGTGTATTTTTTTAAAGAGACGCGACGACGCACGAGCTTTTTTTTTCTCCTATTCTTGAAACCTCTCAGTATTCTTAGCACCCCGTAGGGCCTATATAAAGGACCCTTCTCCTCTCACTTTGAACACACACATCTAGAAGCTCTCTTGCAACGACGCGCCGGAGGAAGCCTCTCTCTCTTAACCCCTCACCTTCAAGCCATCTCCATCTCCAATTGTCGACGTGCCGTCACCAGATTTGTGAATCACCGATTTGTGGACTCTCTCTCTCTCTCTCTCTCTCTCTCTCTCTCTCTCTCTCTCTCCAACTACGCGCTTTTTTTTCTCCATTCCGAAGCTATGGCTCCGAAGCGTGTAACACGAAGTTCCAAGGACGCCCATGCCATTTCACCACCAAGGAAAGTGGAAAGGAAGGTGTCTACTCCGAACAGAGCTCATGCGGAAGTATCAATCGAAGAAGAAGTCGAAGCCGTCCAACCTCTAGCACAGGAGTTAGCCGCACGTGCTCCAAATCCGGTAAAACAAATTTATAATTCTGCAATGGTATTCATGTTTGACTTGGGAAGCTAAGCATAGGGAACCCCTTAAACCGTCCGAACAACGTGATTCTATCACATGAAACACACACATGTTTTCATAGACTAGTGAAAGGACTGTTTGATAAATTGTTACTGTTTGTTGGATTGTTATTGTTTAATCAATTGTTATTGTTTGATAAGCGGTTTCTGATTGATATGGAGAATTGGTTGATCATGTTTGATGAATCATTAATGAGATGAATTGTTGAAAGAATATATTTTGTTCTCGCGAGTAGCGAGATGATTCCGCGGATAGTGGAGATTAAGCTGAGGTTATCGGCTCTCTATTGTTCCTCGTGGTTAGCAAAATGCCTCGCGGGTAGCGGGATGTCTGATGATTAGCAAGATGCCTCGCAGTTAGCGAGATGCCTCGCGGGTAGCGGGATGCCTGGCGGTTAGCAAGATGCCTCGCTGTTAGCGAGATGGGAAGGTTGCGCAATTCGCGGTTAGCGAATAAATCCTTTGCAAAGGCTCTGTGGTTAGACAGAGAAAGTCCGCGGGTAGCGGCAAAATCATGAGAAATTGGAAAAGTTGTTTTTGTTGAATAATAGGGTTGCCTTCATTAGCATTGTTTGGATTGTTTTGGTATTGTTTGAAGGGCTGTATAAAAGAACCAGTGTTTGGAATTAATTAAGGAAAACTGTTTGTATATGTAAAACAGTGTGGAAAAAAAGTGTACGTGTGGGGTGGAAAGTGGGGATTGGCTCAAGTTGCCAGCCAAGGATGGGTGGACTCGATTAGTTGAGTACTTTTCACTATGTCTCAGTGAGTTAGAGATTTATCTCATGTCATATTTTGGATTTAAGGATGGCGGTCGTGCCTCTTAAACGTGGGGAAAAAGGCGTTGTTTTTGGATTCCTAATATGTGAAAGAGATTTCTTCTCTTATAATGTAGGATCTAGAGTCCATAGAACCTTTAATCTCATCGACCTGGCTTGTGGCGTAGGGTCTTGCAACTACGAACACATTAGGTAGAAGTCTTCTTCTCTTTCGTTGCTCGTATCCTTGCTTCGCATTATCGGAGTAGGAAGTCCTCAACGGATTTAGAGGATAAAGAAGGCTATCTTCCAAGTCGCCCCGATCTTTTAGGATGGGGACCTGACAGTTGGTATCAGAGCATAGGTTAAAAAGATTTAGTTGGCTACTTCAAGCTTCTTCATGTGTATGGTTTTCTATACCCATTATGAGACTCACAAGGATATTACAATAAGGTAGAAGTATCCTCACTTTTTCTCGAGATGAGGACATCTCGAATCCTTAAGTTGGGGAGATTGTAATGTACCCAACATTTACCCTTATAAATCATTTCAGATAATTTGCAAAGTAACTGAGATTCTCAATTTTGTGAGTCATCATGAGTTTATCAAAGCAATCGGATCAAGAATCGGGTTCCGAATCTATTTATTTATGATCTTTCTTTATGTGGAACCATAGGTTTATGTGGGAACCTAATCTATGTGTGAAGAAAAAGCTTAGAGATAGTATTTTTAGGAAAGAAAGAGAGGTGAGTCAAAATTAGAACACTTCTTTCTTTCTCTCTTTCAAAATAGAATGGGAACTTGTAAGTATAGAGCTTTTTAGAATCGTGCATATGATTCGCGTACCCAAATAAAAAATAAAACAAAAAATTATATATACATATATTTTAAAGAGATGCGACGACGCACGAGCTTTTTTTTTCTCCTATTCTTGAAACCTCTCAGTATTCTTAGCACCCCCTAGGGCCTATATAAAGGACCCTTCTCCTCTCACTTTGAACACACACATCTACAGAAGCGGAAGCTCTCTTGCAACGACGCGCCGGAGGAAGCCTCTCTCCCTTAACCCCTCACCTTCAAGCCATCTCCATCTCCAATCGTCGACGTGCCATCACCAGATTTTTGAATCACCGATTTGTGGACACTCTCTCTCTCTCTCTCTCTCTCTCTCTCTCTCTCTCTCTCTCTCTCTCTCTCTCCAACTACGCGCTTTTCTTTTCTCCATTCCGAAGCTATGGCTTTGAAGAGTGTAACACGAAGTTCTAAGGACGCCCATGCCGTTGCACCACCAAGGAATGTGGGAAGGAAGGTGTCTACTCCGAACAGAGCTCATACGGAAGCATCAATCGAAGAAGAAGTCGAAGCCGTCCAACCTCTAGCACATGAGTTAGCCGCACGCGCTCCAAATCCGGTAAAACAAATTTATAATTCTGCAATGGTATTCATGTTTGACTTGGGAAGCTAAGCATAGGGAACCCCTTAAACCGTCCGAACAACGTGATTCTATCACATGAAACACACATATGTTTTCATAGACTAGTGAAAGGACTGTTTGATAAATTGTTACTGTTTGTTGGATTGTTATTGTTTAATCAATTGTTATTGTTTGATAAGCGGTTTCTGATTGATATGGAGAATTGGTTGATCATGTTTGATGAATCATTAATGAGATGAATTGTTGAAAGAATATATTTTGTTCTCGCGAGTAGCGAGATGATTCCGCGGATAGCGGAGATTAAGCTGAGGTTATCGGCTCTCTTTTGTTCCTCGCGGGTAGCGGGATGCCTGGCGGTTAGCAAGATGCCTCGCGGTTAGCAATATGGGAAGGTTGCGCAATTCGCGGTTAGCGAATAAATCCTTTGCAAAGGCTCTGTGGTTAGACAGAGAAAGTCCGCGGGTAGCGGCAAAATCATGAGAAATTGGAAAAGTTGTTTTTGTTGAATAATAGGGTTGCCTTCATTAGCATTGTTTGGATTGTTTTGGTATTGTTTGAAGGGCTGTATAAAAGAACCTGTGTTTGGAATTAATTAAAGAACACTGTTTTTATATGTAAAACAGTGTGGAAAAAAAGTGTGCGTGTGGGGTGGAAAGTGGGGACTGGCTCAGGTTGCCAGCCAAGGATGGGTGGACTCGATTAGTCGAGTACTTTTCACTATGTCTCAGTTAGTTAGAGATTTATCCCATGTCATATTTTGGATTTAAGGATGGCGGCCGTGCCTCTTAAACGTGGGGAAAAAGGCGTTGTTTTTGGATCCCTAATATGTGAAAGGGATTTCTTCTCTTATAATGTAGGATCTAGAGTCTATATAACCTTTAATCTCATCAACCTGGCTTGTGGCGTAGGGTCTTGCAACTACGAACACAGTAGGTAGAAGTCTTCTTCTCTTTCGTTGCTCATATCCTTGTTTCGTATTATCGGAGTAGGAAGTCGTCAACAGATTTAGATGATAAAGAAGGCTATCTTCCAAATCGCCCCAATCTTTTAGGATGAGGACCTTACACAAAAATAAAAATGATGAAAAGGGAAAAACCAATGCTCAAAATTCTTCCCAAGGCACTCCCAACAACAACAACAACAATCGGTCCAAGGAGAAGGGAGTTTACAAAGGCAAAAAAACACTCTCTGCTGAAGAGCTTGAAGATTTTCGCAAGGACCATAAGTGTTTCAAGTGTGGGAGCAAGGACATGGCTTTCATTCTTGCCCCAAGAAAAATGCTTGCAATGAGACTCCTAGGGCTTCCACCATCGAAGCTTCAAAAGAGGATGATCATTGCCTAGGATCATCACTTTTCTATGCTTGGGGAAAGGTAAGAGAGCATGATGCCCTTATCTTGTTTGACCCTGGCTCTACTCAAAACTTCATATCATTGGAGTTGGCCACCAAGATGGGAGATATTGTAAAGGTTGACACATATTTCAAGGGACATCAAGCCTTCGTTACTCCCTTGATTGGGAAGTTGAGGCTTCATGTCCAAAGCTATGTCAACAAAGAAGATTTTTTCATCTCTCCTCTCCAACATGAGGATACTATTCTAGGGGCATTGTGGTTCAACTGCATGGCTACCAACAAGAAATTCCCTAAAAGGAGAATCTAATTTACCTATAGGGAAAAGAGCATGTATATAGATGCTAGTGAGTCTTGTTGTACTATACGACTTGTAAATCCTCCTGCTTTTGATAAATCAGATATCCCTATGGACTTACCCCCAAAACAAGGGGATGATGACCATCAAATTGAGCTCCTTCTAGGAAGCTCACCGCCTAACAAGCCTCCTTATTGAGTCTCTCAAGATTAGCAAGAGGAGATCACGAGGCAAGTACATGAATTGGTAGACAAAGGGACGGTGAGGCCTAGCTACTCCCCCTTTTGTTCTCTAGTACTTTTAGTCCATACCGTATGTGTGTGGACTATCGAGTACTAAACCATATCACTATCAAAAACAAATTTCCCGTGCCTCGGGTAGAAGATCTGTTTGATAAGCTACAAGGCTTTACCTAATTCAGTAGGATTGACCTTAAAAGTGGCTATCATCAAATAAGGATAGTGGATGAAGATATCCTAAAGACTGCATTTCGCACAGTGTTTGGTCTTTATGAATATCTAGTCGTGCCTTTTGGCTTGACTAATGTGCTAGCTACATTCAATCGTCTAATGGAGAAAATTTTTAGACCTTACCACAAATGCACTGGACTGTTCTTTGATGATATCATCATCTACTCCAAGTCTTCGGAGGAACATAAGCAACATCTCCAAGTGATTTTTCAAGCATTGAGGGAGAACAAGCTTTTTCTCAACCAAAAGAAAAGAAAATTTGTCCTCCAAGAGATTCAATACCTAGGTCATATTATCTCTCAAGATGGTATCTGTATGGATCCATCAAAGTTAGAGGTAATAAAAGCATGGCCTAATCGGGGATATGATCCTTAGATGGTGAGTGACCTAGTGCATATTTAGCACTAGGTTGGTAACCTAACAGGACATAAAAGTGTCCTTTCAGGGTTTTGAAAAAAACCTCCAAAACCATAGTAGATCCACTCATTTTGTAAAATCCTTTCATGAGGTTATAGTTCAAGGCCTACTACACATGGAAAAAATAAGAAACTTGTAAAATTTCTTATCGTTTGGTCACACCAAGCCTCCAAAGTTGACGGACTAGTACATTTTCATCAAAACAATCATTTCTTACGTTTTGTTGCATAAAAATAAGATTAGGGGTTTTTGTAGGACTTGAGATGAATTCCCTAGTTAACTTCAATGGGTTGGTGATCAGAACATATGATTGCTTCTCACTCACTATTTTTTGTTTTGCCAAAAGAAATAGGTACTAAAAAGTTGAATTTTTACCATTCTGCAAACCTATCATCAAAGTTTCTATAGCAACGCTCAATACAAATAATATATCCATGTTTTCTTAGTTCCCTATTGTCCTTTAGGTTCATAAGGATCCATGGAGCATGTCAAAAGAATAATACATCTCTTACCAAGGGGAATCTTGGGGACAAAGATGAAGTGCTAAATATAGCAAACATGAAAAAACTGGGTTCAACATTATGAGTTGTAGAATCCCATAGAAAGTATTCAATATCTAGCCAAATTTTGATCCTTATGACTACATATGGTTACTACCTACAAAATGCATGTAGTTGTCACAAGAAAGTAATAAAAATTGAAAAAGCTATACTTGATATACTAGAATGTTTCGTTTTCTTCTATAATTGAAAAAATCAACCATCGTTGTCTACTATGCAAAATAGGGTATTAGGTGCCCCAAAACTCAAGGAATATTATCTTTATGTTACAATATGCGACATAGAAAATCAAAACTGCATTTGGATATCATGAAAGCCACCAAAAAAATCATAGAAGAGCTAAAATTGGCTAAAAAACAGGATTTGACAATTTTTGTAATTTGGTCATAACGTACAACTTTAACATTTATTTCTCCCTAGAAGCATCAGTACATGTTCAGGACTACTAAAGATAGTTCTCTAGAATTATAGACCTCACAAACATGAATTCTAGAGTGGTATAGTTGCAAAAAGTTGAAAAAAGCCAAAAACAGGACTCGTTTTTTCACACAGTTTAGGTTGTGAAATGTTGTGCAAGGACAAGGTTAAAGATGGAATTCATATTCCAAAAAAATGTCGAGTTTTTTTCAGCTCATGAGACAAATTTCTAGACAGATAGCACCTCAAAATCCATTTTGAAACTCTTGACATAATTCAAGGAAAATGGTCACTTAACAGGACATAAAAGTGTCCTAGGACATAAAAGTGTCCCATTACCAACCTAGTGTTAGAGCGTTCTTTTTTTTGAAGATTTGTCTTCCATTCCATTTACACCTTAGCAGTGAAGCAGCTAGACACGGGGTTTAGTGCTTGATAGAGTTTAGAAGTGGAGGACTTGCTAGATCTATTCTTGAGAGGTAAAGAGGGCTGTGAGTGAGATAGCCAAAAACATTTAGTTCTTCAATTTTCGCTATGCTTTCAGAGTGCTGTTCCATTTTGTGTTTTGACTTTATTTTATATCCATTTTGTTTGTTTTTGTTTCACGTTTCATTTTAGTACTTAGGAGTAGGCTAAGTAAAAAATACCACTATCAAATGGGTTAAAAGGTTGAGGGAAAAAAGGGTGAAAACCATATTTTGGCCAAAATGACCATAGCTCTGAAATTTTTAAAACTTGATGGTAGAGATCTCAAAAGTGATCCAAATTCAAAAAATTGTGGATCTAGGCCATCAACATACTCTCTAGAAGCAATCTGGAAAGTCTGGCCAAATTCTGTGGAGGAACATGGATCGCAATCCATGTACCTCAGCGACCACCATTTTTTATGAAAAGTGATCAGCGACATTGTACATCATTGGGAAACTTCTCTGATAAGTTTGCTTAAATGAAAAATTCAAAATCACATCAAAATTGGTTGTTAGGGCAAAAATAGTAAAACAAGCATTTCATACACAAAATTTGGGATTTTTCAACTTTTTGGCATCCAAATTCAAAAAGGGGTGAGATTTGGCTTCTACAAGGAATAGAGAACCAGCAAAACAAAATTTATGAAAAAAATGTTGTCAAACATGCGATCCATGTACCTATTGACATTTGGGGCTGATATTTGACAAGTACATCCTTGATAACTAGTGGAACAACTTTGTAAAAAGGGACCATAGCCAAAAATTGAAAAAAGTTGATCAAAACACCAAAATTTTGCAAGATAGCCAAAAACCGCAGGACAAACATAAGAACTTGCTTTTGAATGAAAAAAAGTAGTTCAAATCCAAAACGTTTGATACCATAGCATCTAATGAACATGCTGATCCTAATGGTACCAAGAAAAGTCAATTTGGCTTCAAAACATGGATCATGATCCATGTACCTTTTTTGAAATTTTGCACCAGAACTAGACCAGTATATAGGGGATACCATTTGGAACAACTTTCCCAAAAGAACCATATGAAAAAAAGTTGTAAAAAGTGGTCAAAAGAGCCAAAAACAGAACATTGTCAAAACTGTCACAGTAACTGTAGAAGTCAGTTTTGGTTGGGTTGCTCCCTATCTCTATAACTATGATCTTTGACACTAATTTTTGTAGTGACCTCTTTGTGTCTCAAGTAGATATAGTCATAGCCCCAGTCTTGTACCATTTTGAGACGACGCATGAATAGTCTGCCCAATATGATATCAAAGTTGTTGCTCTTGTCAAAATTCATTATGAAAGAGGTGTGCTCATACTCTATGCCACACGAGGATACAATGATTTGTTTTAATATTCCAATCGGTTTCTCCATGTATCCATTTGCTAATTGCAATTTCAATTGATTTTTTGTAATAACAGGCTTTTTCCATTTTTTCCATATTTTTTGGTTGCAATGGAAATTCCTGCCCCACTATCTAATATAGCAACCGTCTTTACTCCTTTTACTAAAGTGGTAAGGTGATGTTTCCTTCTTCTCCTTTACAGTAGTCACCCACCTTGTTTACAGGTACTGGCTTTATCTGTGGCTTCTTAGGCCAGGTGTCATCCATGTTTTTGTCCGCAAGTTGGGATTTTCAACCCCATGTTTTCCAGGTTTTTGCCCATTTGGCCGCATAGATGTGGTCTAATTTTTAGTAGCTCTGAGAGATAATGTGTGCATTGTATGGGACAAGACATCAATTCGTGCAAGCTCTTGGTATCCATCATTTTTGGTGTGGCTTTCCACTGAAAAGGTACCATTTTAACCTCCGATGTTGTTTCGAGTTCTCCTATGAAAGATGGAAAAGACTGTAGAGGGTGTGGTTTACTCTCTTCACATGCGACCAGGGGAAGAATTATACTCCACGACTCAAGAGGAAAAGGAGGTACCCCTGCTTGGTTGCAAAGCAAAGCACACATTTGGAAGTGTGGAGCACCAAAATGCGGGAGTCTTAGAAAGGAAGATTGCATCCTAGAGTGTTCAGTAGAAGATGAAGTTTACATTAAGGAACCATTCCGAGAGGAGTTATTTGAACCCTTTGGATGGGATCAACTACTGGCGACTCTTGATGTCTTCTTAAATGAGGTGACCAACACCAAATTTTGCGATCAAGATGGCTGTGATATAATTCCCTTATTTACGATAAAGGTGTTGAAAGAAGCTAATGAGGTTGGTGAGTATGAAAGTTGAAAAGGTGAAACAGATAGCTATGTCATGGAGCATGATGCCAAAGTGCACATGAAGGAAGTAGAGCAACAAAGAGAATATGTCATCATTCACATATCTGAAGAATTGACAAAATTTGTTTCAAAAAAGGACTCCAAAAACAGTGCAAAAGAAAGCAGATGAAGGAGAAAGTTTCCAAGTTCAACGGAAAATCTTCAACAAATACAAGATCAAGACACAAACAAGAATAAGGAAGAAGATCAACTGTCTCCTATGAAAATAAAATTTAGCATATGCGGAGAAACAAGACTCAACATCACATGTTCAGCTGTGATAGATCCAGATACGATGAAGAATCTAATGACTTATGGAACGTGGATCATGATGGGAAAGCGACCAATCAAAGAGCTAGAGGACATTGTGTACTCAAGTTCAAAAATGCCGATTCCTAGCTTCGGAGTGGCAGAAGCTATACTCAAGTTGAGTACCAGGGAGTATGAAGGATACTCTCCACATAATCGACCCCCATCACATGAAAGAGAGTCTAGTCCTGATAGAAAGGTGGAGGGACATCTTCTTTCACCCACAAGGAAAATTTTCAACAATACCATAAAAAGCCCCAAAGACAACGCAGCAAAGGAACAACCAACCATAGCAGAAAAAGGTAATGCTAAGGTACACTATGAAGTATATCAACCTCGCAAGACAACTTTACCCTCAACGAGCTTCCATTAAACTTCTCTCCGAACCTCTACATCAAGAGCCAAACCAGCAATAATGCAATGGAGACCAAAGCAAAAAGCATATCAACCAAGGTTTCTATCACAAAAAAGCATCCAGAAGAAGCCGAAGAATGTTGACCAAGTGTTGGTATCCAAAGAGCACATCAAAGTCAAAGAACAAGTTTGGATACATGAAGCTCAAGTTCAACATCAACAACAAAAAAGTGACAGGGTGGGTAGCATCAAATGAGTCAATCATTTCTCAGGGCTACTTCCAAGGAAACGCTAATATTTGGGCCAAAAAGGCTAAAGTAACAGCATGGTTCTACGCACCTCAAGAAAGAAGTTCTACAAGGAGCAAATCGAGCTATCAACAGAAGACAAACAACTCAAATAGGAGAAAGAAAAACCACAAAAGGCCAAAGAAAAGACCTTCCAAACAAGCAACATGACAAGTTGGGTACCAAAGTCAATTGCTAGTCAAATTTTCAATGAAAGGCAGGTGAAGTAGTAGATGATTCCAGTGAAGCTACTCGAAGCACAAGGATTTTATGATGGTAACACTCAAATATGGTTACCAAAAGTTGTAGCTCAATCCGGAACAACCAAAAGAAATCATGCAGCACAAGCTTCTATCGAAAGGCAAGCAATGACAACCAAAAGCCAACAGAGCCAATTGTAGCCAATACTGCTGCAATCTACAGATAGATACCTCATCATCAACTAAAAAATCAGGGCTTCTACAATGAAAAAAATCAATTATGGATATTGAAGCCTAGTGTCCATCAAATTATAGAAGAAGATAAAATGCTAAAGACAATCATACATGGACCAAAGACAAGGTGGGTTCCAAAATCGCTCGTGGAAACTCAAACACAAAGAACCCACACACATATTCAATTGCTTCTCATGCGAGATAAAGCAAAGGCTACATAAGTCACTGGACAAGCAAGTCAAAAGGAGCCAAAATATGCCAACCTACTCCCAACAAAATGGTGGCATCCAATGACTAGCACAATGGAAGAGGCCTAAATTTCCAAAACTTATGGAATTGGGTTTTTGGCCTTGAACAGGTAAGTCCAAGTCTCTATTAAACATACATGGCATAAGATTCAGAGTCGGGTAGCTTAGCCACTAAATGAGCAATGTGTTAGTCTCAAACCTTCACGTAATATTCTCTGTGGTCTAAGCGTCTTAGTTATCCTAGTTACTGCTCAAGCTAAAAGAGTTGAGCATAATTACGTTGTGTCGCTCATGCTGGTACAAGTGAGCATAAGGGTCAAAGTCATTGTAGTATAGTGTTAAGTGAAGGAGGAAGCCCAAAAGAAACTCACACACTCATCACATGAGGTATGAGTGGAGAAGCTTCTACATCAAAAACCCTTCTTGGAAAAGTGGAAGCTATTGAAATGTCCTTTGATGTCACATGTGCTACATTTGTTCCTTAGCACCAATTAAATCCCTCTTTTGCACTGCATGTTGGTGTTTCAAAATTTCTCATATGCATAAAGCGTGTTCCATAATGGCACTTGCATTAGACACTCTTCCTTTGTTTCTCCTAGGCACTCACCTTGCATGACAGGTACTTCAAGTCCAAATGCTCAACTACCTGGTTATCTAGGTTTTAAGACCATCATCTAGAAACCCTCATCATCAACTTCTTGTATATATATCCCTTCTACATCAACAATAAGGAAATGGCTACCCAAGTCATTTGTAAAAGAGAGAAGCAATTGTAGGTCTCCATATGCTTCTCCATATGCTTATCAAGCATCTTTTATCTTGAAGGGTGACAACAAAGCTCCATCAAAATATGGCCAGTTAACAAATGGCCTATAATGACAAGAAATGATGACATCAACAAGAGATCTCTCAACAACAAAACATAAGGAGATCAACAATGTTGAAGCTAATGAAGTATTTCAAGTCAACCACAAAGGCAAACACATCAAGAGAAATCTTCATGGCCAAAAAGGCACCAACAGGAAGAATGAGAAACATATGTAAAATTCCCTCGAAAATTGAAGTCCAACACACACAGAAAAAAGAACACATCAAATATGAAGAACTCAAGGAAGGAGGGAGCGTCATCAACGACAACACACTTTCCAAGCTAAAGACCAACCTTGAAGACAAAGCTGAAGACAACCCTGTGACAAGAATGCACAAGGTCGTGTCAAGGGACGACACGATTTAGGAAGGGGGGAATGTTAGGAGACAAACCAAACGGGCACCCACCTGGCCGGACACATAGCCGGACACCACATTTGTACTCTATTATTGTTTAGTGATACTCTGTGTAAATCCTGATTCCAGAGTAGCAGGTCAATTTCTTGAGTTGTAATGCTGTCATGACATTTGTAGAAGTCCATGTGAAATGGCCACTGGCCATTTAGAAAGCCCTAGGTATAAAGGTCAATAACTTTAATGTGAAAAGGAAGCTTATCTTTAGAGAAGAAGGGAGCTTCAAAAACGAACGCTCAAGCTACGAAGCAACTCCAACTTGTGATCATCGCAACTAATGATTGGGTAATCTATTTTCAATTTCAGAATGTGCATTGTGTTCCTCTCTCTTTGCTCTTTGATTCAAGTGTAAGCATTGTCAGTTTTGTTGAGGTTTGCGACTACGCATTGATGAGCCTAATCATTAGGTATGAGTTCTTAAATCATTGTTTTTAGTCATTTTGACCATAGGAGAGTGTTCCTAGATAGGGCTAGGACACCTAGGTCTAGAAATCCTCCTAAATTTTTCATGACGCAAGCCAAGCTTTCCGACAAACAAATGAGGTGGAAAAATTTTCTTTTGCAATTTAATTTGCATATTGCTCACATTGTTGGTAAGCACAATCAAGTGGCCGATACACTTTCATGACGACCAAAAGTTAACGCAGTGTCTATAGCTACTCACAATGATCTATCTTCTATGATAGATGAGTATGCTACTGACCCTAAATTTAGAGACATAATGTCAGCCCTTGCTTTGGGGAAGAACGAGGAACCATTCACCTTGCATGATGTTTATCTTCTCCACAACAATAGGCTATGTATTACCCATTCTCTTTGTGAGAAAGTTATGTATAAATACCATGCTCCTCCCTATGCGGGGCATAGAAGAATTCAACCTACTCTCCAAGGAGTAGAAACGTACTTCTATTGGCCTACCATAAAAGTGGACATAGAAGAGTATGTTTCAAAATGTTTAGTATGCCAAAAGACTAAGTATGATTGAGGGAATAAACCAGGATTACTCCAGCCATTTCCTATCCCACATTCACCATGGGAGAGTATATCCATGGATTTCATCTTTGGATTACCCAAGTCTATCCATGGGAATACGGGAATATGGAAAATAGTCGACAAGTTTAGCAAGCAAGCACACTTTATTCCTGTCAAAAAGACTATTAAGGCACACCAAATGGAAACTCTCTTCATATCACAGATTTTCAAACACCATGGATTACCATAATCCATCATGTCAGATAGAGATCCTAGAATGACTAGTAATTTTTGGAAAGGTCTCTTTGAAAATCTAGGAACAAGATTGAAGTTCTCTTCGGCCTATCACCCACAAACGGATGGCCAAAGTGAGATAGCCAACCTTATGATACTCGATCTACTAAAGAATTATAATACAAAAGTAGATCAATGCTCACAATGGGAAAAGTACTTACCTCTTGTAGAGTATGCCTACAATAATATTGTACATACCTCTACGGGAAAATCAACTTTTGAGATCATAGAGGGAAGACCAAAAAGTCCCTTGCTACTTAAAGTACATGCGAAGATCTTTGCTATTGATGAGTATAGCGCGTGACCTACAAGACATTAGGAAGAGGATAGGGGTCTAGGAGGGCCACTTTATTTGCTATGAGATTCTGGAGGTGATTAGCGTTTTGAAAAATAAGTTCATGCCATGTGTGCAAGAATGGTGGGTGTGTAAGAGAGGTGTAAGAGTGGTCAAAGGATGCACCTTTCCCCTTAAAAAAGGGGAAAACAACTGTATGATTTTCGGACTTCTATAACTTCTATATACTACCTCCGATTTGAGTGGAGATTATAAATCCATAATTTACATGTCGAGCTCTTTCCATAGATATGTTACACGATATGGTTTTGCCCGCTAGATTTTGAACTTCATTTTGGGGGGTAATGTGAATTCAAATAAACTAGCCGTTTTGTCTGTTTGAATCAAATAACTTTTCTTTGATTGATTTCTTAATACTAGAGGTTTGACTCCCTTAAACTTCCAAATAAAGAGGCCCTCATAGACCCCATTCTCTTCCTAATGATCTTTTCAAAAGATTAAGGAGGCTATATCCATCTCTCAGCAAAGGCAAAAACCTGCTACTGACAAGCGCATAAGAGCCTTAATGTTCAAAGAAAATCATCGAGTCTTACTTAAGTTTCCTTAGGCTCGATGAAGTAAAACAACGAGCAAAAATCCTACGGGCCATCAAAAGTATGATGCTAAGCTAGCAAAAAGATACTATGGTCCTTTTCAAATCTTGAAACCTATCAATAAGACGGCTTACCAACTCAAGTTGCCCAACCATTGGCTCATACACAATGATTTTCACGTGAGCCTTCTCAAGCCCTACAAAGGAGATCCACCAAGTGAACCAATTATTGAAGACCTTCCCGCAGTTGAAGACCAAGAAGAGGTGCTACAACCCAAAGCTATTCTTTGGCATGAAGACAAGGTACTACAACATGGTAAGATTATCCGATGGTATCTTATTAAGTTCAAAAACTATCCTTTTGAAGATGCTAGATGGATGCAAAGAATACAGCTTAAGGATAGTATGAACCTTGTCAATGTTTACAATGCTAAATTAGAGTAAGAAAATGTACAAATTTCTTTTAAATGACCCATGTTTTTGTCTTATAAGACTAGTTCTCTTTGATTTGTGCACAAATTCAAATAGTATGCATGCTTAGAATCATGTTTGTGATGACGACGTCTCTCAAATACCAAATAGAATTTGTCACTCTACTTTGGGAGAATGAAATGGACTAAAGATTAGATGTGCTTGCCGTAGTTATGTCTCCCAAGCACCAAATGGACTGGTCATCCATCTTGGAAAGTTGTCGTAGGGTAAAAAGGGATCCTCTACCCGCTAAGTAAGATTGACTAATGACCAAGGCTTTATCTCTTCTACCTCATAATTGAGGACGACCATGATTTCAAGAGAGAAATAATTTCATAAAATCTAATATCTAACCAACCCAAATGATTTTCTCATATTCAAATGATCATTTAATGTGGGAGAATAAACGGGAACAGGGTTATGATATAGACATGTACTTATAGATCTATCTCAACACGAGGCCAATGGTAATGGGACCCAAATGAGAGATGGTTTATCAAAGAGCAAGGCTAACCAATGGAGCATAAAGACCTTAGGGTTAGCTTCATTGAAGACCTCCAATAATTAGTGTAAAAGTCCTTTGACCTTAGGTTGAGATGGGAACCCGACCCAAGCTTAAGGTGCTTGAGGTGCTTGTCGTGCTTGATGACTAAGGTGCTTGAGGTGCTTGATGATCGAGATGCTTAAGGTGCTTGAGGTGCTTGTCGTGCTTGATGACTAAGATGCTTGAGGTGATTGATAATTGAGATGCTTAAGGTGCTTGAGGTGCTTGATGACTGGGATGCTTGAGGTGCTTGTCATGATTGAGATGCTAGGGTTGTACTTGAGGTGGGAACCCGGCCCAAGCTTGAGGGGCTTAAGGGCCAAGCCTGTGGTGGGAACCGAGCCCAATGTTGAGTGGCTTGAGGTGTGCAAAAGTCAATACCAATCCCTACAAGGAGGGAGCGAGCCCTACAAGAAGACAGATGAGAGAGAACACACACACACACACACACACACTCACACAAGACATGATTGGTACAAAGAAAGAAAAAGGGACACTTGTCAAGTTCCTCCTCATGTTGCCCTCATGGTGTGCCTGAAGCCTATTGGCTGGCCACCCAAGGGGTCCAATGATAATTTAGAAGATTTAACTAATTGTTTTTACATTTATCAAGTCGTCTCTCTCAAAGGGGAAAGGGCGACACTTGTTCCAAGGCTACCCTTGCTACTTGATTTACCTCCTGCTTGTGATTGGCTAGGCTTGGAGGGGTCCAATGAGCTTCAAGAATCATCTACAAGGGGGGGTTGACCAAGGAAGCTAGGGGCCTGCTTAGGGGGTATACTCTTCCACACACACTTACACACACTCTCATTGTGTGAAGTGCAAAGTGCAAGAGATCCCTCTCCTTATCCAAGCAAGTAGAGAGGTTGAGAGCCTACACCAACACTCTTGGCTATGGAGTGCAAATCCAACCAAGAGCCATGCTTCAATGCTTAAGCTTGCCATCTTCTCCATCTTCATTACTATGCTATTATGTATGCTAGCAAGAAGAGTGATGATAAGTGAGGAACTAGTTCTTTCTCCTATGAAATGTTTCTTCTTCCTCTTCCCTACCCTCATTCCCTGCTAGCTCTCTCCACCTTTGAAGGTGTTTGAGGTCTTGGGACTGAGGCTTGGGATAGTTAATGCTTTCTTAAAGTTTATGTTATGCTCGTGATGCATGAAGATTTCCATCTTCATTGCATCATCTAGGTCACAAGGAACACAAAGATTGTATTGTAGTGAGTCTCTCTTGATGGGAGAAATCATAATACAAATGCCCATTGGAGGTAGGACTAGCTCCACATCAATCCGGTCCTCAATTGTTGTCATGTTCTCTAAATTCTCTCTCTTGCAAAATTATTTTTCATGCCAAGTTAAGTAAATGCTATGTTTATGTTGCTACCATCAATTATGTTATGCCACTATGCTCACAAAGTCATCTCACAAAAGTACTCTCTTTAATTTCCGCTACTCTCAAGTTAATAGGTCAATTCCATTACATTTGGAATCAAAGCCATTTCTCCTTTAGAATTTGTGGTGCCCAACATACACATTGTGGTGTTAGAGCGATTGTTACCTAATGATTTGGTGGTCTATAGGATAGACCAATTGTTGAAGTTGGAGGAGAATAGGTATAATATCAGTTTTATGCTGATGCATGAGTTATAGAACAGAAAAAGAATGTAGTTCAAGATATTCAATGAAGGTGATTTGGTGCTGATGTTCAATTCTCGGCAAGGGAAACATAAACAAAGCTATGATTATAGTGGATGGGACCCTATCTTGTTCAAGGAAGTTCGAGTGAAAATGCATTTCCTTTGTGGAATCTTGATGGGGCTATAGTTTCAAGTCTGATTGATGGATTAAAATTGTGGCACTATGTTGGGACGATGCCCTGTACTCATGAGGAGATTGAGATGACTGGCTAGATCTTGATAATTATTGTAATAATGCTGGCATATAATCATGAAGGTGGCATTAAGTCTTGTGTGAGGTACCCAAGGTATGATGAGTAGGATTTTGTAATGAGTAGGGTAATTATAACAAGGGATGGTGGTTCATTAACTTTCACATTGTGAATCCGAGACCCGATGCATGGCATGCGGTGTTTGACATGCAAAATGAATACTATATAAGTACGAAGAATTCTTTAGTTCCACTTCTACTTACCATTTCCCTCTATGTTTCCTATCTATGTGCTCTATTTAGCTCTATGCACTTCTACTTGTTGCACAACTTATCGTAATTCACCGCTTTCTTTGTGCAATTCCTTGAGCTCTTTGTATACAACCACCACATAATGGCACCACTTAGCGTAATTCAATGCTTTCTCTGTGCAATTCCTTGAGCTCTTTGTATACAACCACCACATAATGGCACCAACTATGGGGTCTACGAGCATGAAGGCTATCCACACCCTCAATCATCAAATGATGAATGAAGGTTTGGCTAGAGAATAGAGGATTGCTGGAGTATACATTGATTAACTGGGTGCAGGTACAACACCATCCCCGTACTCTTTTGATCATGCAAGAGTTAGTAGCGAAGGACATCCAAGAAATTGTGCATCTTCATGGTGAGCCCCATCAATTATCGACACAATTGGTATAAGAGAAATTTTGTCTACTTCCCACTAGTGTGACTATCCCTGTAGAGAAGATGACTATGCATGATATAATTACTGCTTATGGGAACATAACCAACAACAATTTTTGTAATGGATTTGGCCTATGAACTTTGAGAGTAGTGGAATTAGGGAATTAGATAAAGCACTTTTGTGAGGTTACTTTATGAGCATAGCGGGTGAACTTAATTGATGGTAGCAACATAAACATGGTATTTAGTTAACCTGGCATGAACGATACTTTTGTAAGAGAGAGAGTTTAGAGAACATGACAACAATTGAGGACCGGATTCCATACGGAGTCGGCAATAGGTATTTGTATTATAGTTTTTCCCATTAAGAGAGACTTGATACAATACAATCTTTGTGTTCGTTGTGACCTAGGTGATGCAATGAAGATGGAAAGCTTCATCCATCACAAGCATAACATAAAATTTGTAGAAAGCATTAACTATCCCAAACCTCAGTCCCAAGGCCTCAAACACCTTCGAAGGTGGAGAGAGCTAGCGGGGAATGAGGGTAGGGAAGAGGAAGAAGAAACATTCCATAGGAGAAAGAAATAGTTCCTCACTTATCATCACTCTTCTTGCGAGCATACATAATAGCATAGTAATGAAGATGGGGAAGATGGAAATCTTAATCATTGAAGCATGGCTCTTGGTTGGATTTGCATTCCATAGCCAAGAGTGTTGGTGTAGGCTCTCACTTATCACAAGCTTGGAGAAGGAGGTGGAGTTCCTCTACTTTCACCAAGTGAGAATGAATCCACAAAATGAGTGTGTGTGTGTGTGTGTGTGTGGTGTATATCCATTCCTCAACACATCCCTTGCTTGCTTGGGGCGAGTTCTACCTTTTTCTCATACCTCAAGCTCATTGGACCCCTCTCCCCCTAGCCAATCACATGCAACATTCATTTCAAGTACATGGGTAGTCTTTGGACAAGTGTCCTCCTTACCCCTTAGAGAGAGAGAGAGCTTGAAAATATCTACATATTTGCTGGATGGAACTAGAAGCTCATTGGACCCCTCTTTAGCCCAAACCAATAGCATTCAAGCACACCATGTGGCTAAGCATAGGGAGAGTTTGACATGTGTCCCATGTGCCCCTTTAGAAAAGGGGTGCCCTTTGGGCGAGTGGGAGGTTAAGTCAAAGATTCCCCTAAATTTGGGGCTTTCCCCCCCTTTGTAGGGTCTCTTTTTTGACTCAAGCACCTTACTCCCCATGCATGGGAATCTTCTCAAGCACCTTACTCATTAAGCATGACAAACACCTCAAGAACCTTAGTCATCAAGTAGAACAAGCACCTCAAGCACCTTAGTCATCAAGCATGACAAGCACCTCAAGCACCTTAGTCATCAAGCACGACAAGCAAGTCAAGCACCTTAGTCATCAAGCACGACAAGCACCTCAAGCTTAGGTCGGGTTCCCACCTCAAGCTTAGCCCTAGCTTGTTGCCTAAGATCAAAGGAATCTTAACACTAACCATTGGAGGTCTTTAATGAAGCTAACCCTAAGGTCTTTTAAGCTCCATTAGATGCACGTTGCTCTTTGATAGACTACCTCCTTTTGGACCCGTATTGAGATGTAACCATCTCTCCTCTTGGTCCCCTGTTGAGATAAGTCTAGAAGCACTTATTGCACGTTGCTCTTTGGTAGACCATCTCCTTTTGGATCCCTATTGAGATGCAACCATCTCTCCTTTTGGTCCCCTGTTGAGATAGGTCTAGAAGCACATGTCTCTATTCTAACTCTTGTTCTTGTTTATTCTCCCACATTAAATGATCAATTTAATATGAGAAAATCATTTGGGTTAGCTAGACATTAGATTTTATGAAAATTTACGACTACATGGGTGTCAAGTGTCTAAGTACAAGAGGGCATTTGATGGGTGCTGGAAGGAGCATGGATGATGACCAAGGTCTATAATATTTCTTGTGCTGCTGATGCCATGGTCTCTACTGCTAAGTCGCCTGGGGTGTAAATTGGGCAGAGGTACTCATCCATCAATTATTTACTAAAGCCAAAAATGTTATTGGTATGATGGATGGAGGGAAGGCAGTCAATACCAATGTAGGATAGATTTGCAGCTCCTCTTTCTAGAGCAAGGGTTCAAGGGCCCTACCTTTTGGGTTTTTTACCCTACTACCACATACATGCCTTTGCCTGTTGTCGATGTGTCGATGAATTCACCGTTGATTACTTCCAGACAAGGTGAATCTAGCCAACTGGGAACAGTGGGTTGTGGTGTTACTTTTGCATCTGGTTCTGTTGCGGCCACCACAATAACCTAGTTGTCATGCTAACTGGTGGCTGAGTTCTACTTGGACTTGGCTACACAAGGGTGGCTACACATGGGTGCATAGAGGCTCCCTTACATCTATATAAGGAGGACTTCTCTATGAGCCATTACAGAACACACACACATCCTTATTGAAGGATAGCTAGACCCTTGTATTCCTACTTGCTCTAGTTGTCTAAATCACCATCTGTGCTCTACCTTGAGAGTGCATGGGTGGATGATGCTATCATATTGTAATAAGTGCTAATCTAGATTTTTGACTTCTACTAATCTATTTTACATCGTTTCATATTCATGTAATCACGTGTTTTTTTGTGTGATCACAATGTCAATTAACAAAATTCTCAATTCACAACTCTTCACATTCACAAAGAGCATGTGACCTGAAGGCTACCAGAAGGTCAAGTCATTTTTGCCCGTTGGGCAAAAACCCTGGCTCCTTGAGGCACTCTGAGATAATTCCCTAGCCCTCGGAGCCCTCTGGGATACAACCTTGGCCCTCCATGCAACATGAGGGGCCCTCCGAGAAGCATTAAGTGCCCTTTGGGAAACATGAATACACCAAAAAAAGTTATATATAGGAAAAAAATAAATCAAAATAGTGTGAAATTGGTGTAATGATGATGAGTGCTCCATTCCAACAATAGAATTAAGTCCCAAGCACTTGCACCACCTAAACCCTCCACGAGGATTCTTCCTACCCAAATCTGTTTTTAGGCGGCGGATAGACACCCAGGGGAGGTAACTAGTCATAAAATACAAGAATTCTAGTGTGGTGCTCCATTCCAACAATAGAAATGATCCCCAAGCACTTGCACCACCTAAAATCTCCATGAGAATTCTTCCTACCTAAACCTGCTTCCATGCGGATAGACACCCAAGCGAGGTAACTATACATGGACATTCTTATAGGAAAAAAGGACGCAAAAAAATTACAGGATAATACTCAAGGATAAACCTCAAGTTTGAGCTCTAGTAAGGACTCTAGTGAGTGTTCCAAAAGGGGTTCCTAAGAGGATGGTCCATTGTTTATATAGACCCCTCCAAACTTGGTGCCTCTTCAAAAATTTGGAGGCAATTTTGAGCCCTCCATGCTACTAAGGGGGCCTGTCAGGGCCCGTTGGGCAAATTGAGTATCCCGACTGGCAAACAAAAATTCTCAATTTCAACAAGTCAATGTGAATTTCATGTTATTAACATTCTCATGGGGTGTTAACAACATGAGTTATTACCACTTTAGACTCCCATGGGGTGTTATTAACACTCCCATGGAGTGTTAATAACATGAGTTATTACCACTTCACACTTCATGTAAATCCGTGAATGAAATCCCTAGCTAATAGATCCTATTGTGTTTTGCATTTCTTACGCGGTATTAGAGCACTAGGTGCTCGTATCTAAGAAAATACAAGAAGTACTTGTATTACTGTGAAATATCAATCATGTCAGCATCTTCGAGTGCTTTTGCCAGTGCTACTCCGCTTTGCATTCATCCACCAGCCTTCATGGAAGGCAAGCTTGATGGCACCAACTACACATTGTGGATTTTGTTTTTTTGCAATTTTGGATTTGTATGAATTGCTGGATGCAGTGTTGGGGCCAAATGGTGCTGAACCGGAGCCCATGGAAACAACTTTGTATAGTGGTGCATCTTGACATATGACTAGTAAGAAATACTGGTATAGTTCCTAGAAGCCTCTACAGGAACCCAACAGTGTAGTTGCCAGGAATAATGCAAAATGTCCAGCCAAAGGGTCTGGGACAATTTCTTTTTTAGAAGATACAGGTGAAACTAAGAAACTCTATGATGTGTTGCATGTGTCTAAAATAAAGAAGAATTTTCTCTCAATATTTCTACAATCACTGATTGTGGTCTTGAATTTCATTTCAAGAAAATTGAAGCATAAAACTTGGATTCTAAAGGAAACATAATGGGAAAGGGTGTAAGATGTAAAATCTTTACAAACTTTCTACACTTAAGATAACTATAGGAAAAGGTACAACTCCATTATTGAATGAGAGATTTGGTCACCTAAGCATTGATGTGCTAAAAGAGATGCAAAAATCTGGGATGGTGACACACATGCCTCAAATATCAAATATGAATGACGTATGGAGGCTTGTATGATAGGCAGGCAACGAAGAGAGGCATTTCCATGAGAGAGTAGTAATCGAGCTCAATATCCTCTAGAGTTGGTACATGCGGATCTTTGTGGTAAAATGTCTATGTTTACTTTGGGTGAATCTTTTTATTTTTTGCTGTTAGCTGACAAATTTAGTAGAAATATGTGGGTGTATTTCATTCATGAGAAGTTTGAAGGTTTTGGAAAATTTAAAGTGTGGTTAAAGCTTGTAGAAAATGAAACAGGAATAAAGGTCAAGAAGCTTCGCACAGATAGAGGAGGAGAATTCATCTTAAATAAATTCAACAACTACTCCAACGAGCATGGCATCAAAAATCACCTTACTAATGCTTACACACCACAATAGAATGGAGTTGTGGAACTTTGCAATTGAACTACGATAGAGATGGCAATATTCATGCTCAAAGCCAAGGATATGCCACATTCCTTTTGGGCCCAAGCAGTAAATACAATAGTTTACATCCTCAATCAAAGATACACAAAGGCTTAGAAAGGTAAAAAATCTCAAGAAGCCCATTTAAGTAAGAAACCTTTGGTTTTGAATTTCAAAACTTTTGGGTGTTTTTGTTATGCACATGTTATTGATTCCCAAAGAACTAAGTTAGAAGCTAAAAGAAAGAATTGTGTATTTTTTTGGATACAATGACGAGTCTAAGGCATATAGACTTTATGACCAAAGGCAAAGAAGATACTCCCTAGTCATGATGTGGTATTTGAAGAAGGGTCACATTTGGTGGAAAAACCAGGTTTGTCAAACAAAGAAATAACTCACCTTGTGCCATATCAAAGTCAGGTAAAAATTCAAGAGGAGGAGTTGTTTGATGATGACAACTCAAACATATCTAGCCAACCTATTGTAGCATTACAAGAAAAGCCACTACCAAGGTGGGCTTAATAGCTCTTCGATGATCAAAATTCTCAGGTTCACAATCCTCATGAAAAGGAGGGTGGTTTGCACAACACAAAGGTAAAAGAGAATAGAGGAGAAAAGAAGAGCCTCCAAACGCATGGTCAACATGGCTCTAATGACCAAAATTATAGGCTCTATCAAGGAGCTAGCCTCCGTGGATGAGGCCATGGTTGATTGCTTCTTTCTAAAGTGGAAAGAAGCAATGTAGTCAGAGTATGACAACATCACAAAGAATGACACCTGGGAAGCAGTGGACCAGCCACCAAAGAAGAAGGTCATCGACATCAAATGGGTTTAAAAAGTCAAACACAAGACTGATGGCTCATTGGAAAATTAGAAAGCAAAATTAGTTGCACAAGGTTTTTCACAAGTTGAAGGGTTTGATGTGAGTGAAATCTTTGCTCACACAACTCAAATGGACACTATTTGCCTTGTATTTGCTTTTGCTGCAATCTTTTTGTGGGTCGTACATATAGTATTTTTCTTGTTTGAATAGACTCTCAAGGAAGAGCTTTATGTAGAGCAACCACCAGGGTTTGAATCGGCTCATTCAAAAGGGAAAGTTTGTAGGTTTAAAAAAGCTTTATATTGCCTAAAGAAATCACCAAGAGCATGGTATGTTAGAAAAGATAGGCCTTTAAAAATCCTTGGCATTAAAAGAAGTGCTTCCAAAGCAAATTTGTATGTGCTAAGAGAGAATGGAAAGAAACTCATTCTTATCTTGTATGTAGATGACCTAGTTATCACACATGATCTTGAAGAGCTCATTCAAAAAACTTGCAAGAGTTTGAGCTCCAAGTTTGAAATGATAGACTTGGGATTGCTACATTATTTTTTGGGGATTGAGGTTTGGCAATACACAAAGAGCATCTTCATCTCTCAGCAAAGTATGCAATAGAGATAATCAAAGAATTTGGGATCATAGATTGTAAATCTATGAGCACTCCGATGGAGGTAAATGTGAGAATTTCAATGGTAGATTCTTCTCCCTTGATCGACATCAAGACGTACAGGAAGCTCATGGGAATTTTTTTTTTCTTCTGTAATACTAGACCAGACGCTTGTTTTGTAGTTGGTGTTTTGAGTAGGTCTTCCAACCAACCAAGGAAATCTCATTAAAAGGCGGGCATGTTTGTTCTAAATTAAGTTAAAGGTACTTTGGGCTACAACAATTTCTATGACATTCACACAAACACTCTAAGTGGGTATTGTGACTCTGATTGACAAGGAGATTGTGATTCTAGAAAGTTAGTTTCTAGATTTTGTTTCTAACTTGGTTATGGAGTGTTTTCTTGAATTAGAAAGAAGCAACCAACCGTCTCTCTTTATTCAATGAAAGCAGAGTATAGAGCTGCTTGTTTTGCAGCTTGTGAAGTAATTTTGTTCAAGAGAGTTCACATGAACTTAGGTGTTCCTGTGAATTTGGCAACAACGCTTCAATGTGACAACCAAAGTTATATGGAGATTTCCATGAAACCTATCTTCCATGCATACACAAAGCATATTGAGGTTCATTATCATTATGTTCAAGAGATTATTGAGGATGAGATTGTGGAGCTAGAGTTTTGTCATGTTGAAGATAATTGTGCAAATATCCTCACCAAAGCTCTTTGAAAGACCAAATACTTTGACACCTTCATCAACTCAGAGTTGGCGAATGACCAATGTAAAGCATCTTTGGGGGTTCATTGAGGAGAGGTGCTAGTATACTTGCAATGCCCACCTGACAATTTTGCCCGCCACAATGTATGTTGCATAGTTAGTAAGGCCCCCATATGAGGAGAAGCCAATAGTGGACATATATTTGCTGGATTCAAGCTTGCACGTTGATGAGGTATTTATTTGTGATCCTGATGGTATGAAGAAAATTTAGGGCAAATTCTTGACGGAATACCTTGGCTAAACAATGACCAAAAAGTAATTAAAAAATGGCTAGCTGGTGGTCGATAACTCAATTGTTGGTGGCTAGTGGTTTGTCGTCTTTGGCCGGTGGGGTGTGTTTGGTGGCCGAATTTCAATGGCTGATGGTCAACATTCAATGGTCGGTGGCCGAGTATCATTCAGACTGGAATATTCAGACAACAGAGGTGATGAGGATATCCTTTGTGAATTGGATAAAATAAAGCAAGGGAAACTATCGGTCAAAAGTTATGTTGAGAAGATCAAGGAGCTAACCAGACAGCTGCAAGAGCCACCATCAGAATAGAGGTTGCGAGCATGGTTTTTAAACGGTTTCCATAGTAGAAAGCTTATGGAACAGGAGGTGCCCTACACCAACAAATAAATTCAATGATTTGGTGCAGCGAGCCCTGAAGCTGGAATAGCAGGCACAGAAGGAGAGAAGTCATAAGAGGAGGAGGTCCAGTGGTAGCAATGATTCCACTAAGAACTTCGATTCTATCAAGACATCCAGTAGTTCTAAAAGCAACTCAGATGAAAAGAGCAAAGACAAGGCTAAGAAAGGGTCTTGGTCTAGAAAGATTGATGAGATGGCCAGGAAGATTGCTGAAATCAGCCAGACCAGACAACCGGTTAGAAGAATGGAAACTTGGTGTTCAAGGTGCAAATATAAAGATCATGTTTCCAACGAGTGTCCACAATGTACTTATTGGAAAGCGTATGTTCTTTTATGGAACAATTGTGGCATTTGCATTCATCACTTCAAGAAGGGAAAGATTTGTTCGTAGTGGAATTTACAAATGCTGAACCAACCAGACTAGAGACAACTAGTGTACCCCAAGAGGAGAAAGCCGGTACTAGCAGAATTGGTACTAGGTGCGGCAGATACCTAGGAGGTACTGGCTGGGACTGGGGTCGTGGTAATTTCTAGAACAGAAGTTTGAATTGTTATACTTGTGGTAAGTATGGGCATTTTGCGGCTTAGTGTCCAGAAACACCTAATACTATGGCTACTGAGGCAAAGGATCCAGAGCCAGTTCTTGTAAGAGCAGTTACACACAGTAAAGGGGTGGTTATTGAGGAGGTTTCAGATCAGCCAGTCAGACCAGTTGGTCTTGAGAGTAGCAGATGGGCTCAACAGAGAGAGGTGTGGAAGCAAAGGGTAAAGGAAAGGTACTTGATGAATGGAAGGAGCAGAGGAAACTGGTGGCTAAGATCACAGGGATTTAGCCAAACAACTGCCAGAGTAGCCTAAGAGTTCTGACGCTCGAGTCATTATGAAGATACCAGCCCAGTCTTCTAAGAAAACACAACCAGATCAATTAGGGTCTGGAATTCCTGAGACCATGTTGGCTGTAGTACAAGGATTGATGGGAGGTCTTGCAGATGACAAACCAGATAAAATTGCAAATGAAAGCAGTGGACAAGGCAAGAGTAGTATCGGAACAGAAGAATGGCATTGTGCAGATAATCCTGATTCTCCAAGTTCTGAGAATGACTCTGATAAAGAGACAAAAGACATTCATGTCAAGATCTGTGACAAATTCAGAAACTCACAATAGAGTTAGATGACATTAGAGAAACTTTTCCTGAAGTAGCGAAATTCATCAGACAGCGAAGGAAGGCTAAGGCGGAAGCGAGGGCGGTTGATTTGGCTGCTGCTGTCAGAGTTGATGAAGTACCGGTCATCCAGGTAGACTATAAGGTTAGAAAACAGTGGGAATCACTATCTGGTGTAATACTGGATGGGGGGGCAGGAGTAAATATCCTGGGGGCACACCTTCAGCAAAGAATGGATATTACAAACCTGAAACCAATACCTTTCAAAGTATGAATGGTGGATCATCGGGTGGTGAAGACAATAGGGATGATAGAGAATATGCAGATACGAGTAGGTAAGGAAAATTTCAGGACAAGTTTCCTAGTATTAGACATGCAAGGTGCATATAGAATGCTACTAGGCAGGCCATGGTTGCGAGCAACACAAGCTATTCATGACTATGCCAATCAGACTCTGACGATACAAGGTGCAAGTACCAGAATTCAGATTGAGATGAACAACACTAAGACCTGGAAAAAAGAGCTGCGATTAGAAGAGCTTTGCCAAAAATATAAGGTGAAAAATATTGAGAGGATGCTAGCGGCAATCAATATCTTTCCGTTAGCTGAAATAGATTTAAATGTAGTATTATTGGATAAGGATCAAGCGAAAAGGAAAAAGAGATAGTTTTCAGGACAGTTTACCGAGTTAAATTTTGAAGAACAACCAGTTCAGCTATCCGGAAGTTCAAATGAATTAGTTGATTCTAGTACACCAGAGGCTTCTGTACCAACTCAATCTAAAGAAGTTACTGAACATCAAAACAGTAGTTTGAAGAACAGAGGTCCGTCTTGGAACTATGCTGAAAAATCAACCAAAAGAAAGGGTGGTGGGCCTAACTAGTTGTTTCCAGATGATCAAGAAATAGAAGAATGGAATCTGGGTTCTGAGAAAAATCCCAAAATGATTAAGGTTAACAAGCATTTGAATCCAGTAATGAAAGAGAACGCACGACACATGTTCTAGCGCTATAAAGATGTGTTTGCATGGGAACATATTGACCTCAAGGGGGTGGATCCAGAGGTATGTCAACATTGAATATCGTTAGAATCTGATGCCAGACTAGTGCGGTTACAACGCTACAGGATGAATCCAAATTATGCTAAGAAGGTTAAGGAAGAAATTGACAACCTTATGAAGGCTGTGTTTATTACTAAAGTAGCGAGTAGTGACTGGTTATTTCCAGTAGTGGTGGTACCCAAGAAAAATGGGAAACTGAGAGTCTGTGTGGATTACCGGAAGCTGAATGCTCAAACCATCAATGATACCTTTCCATTACCATTCATTGATATGCTGCTTGATGAAATTGCAGGGTATGAAATGTATAGTTTCATGGATGGTTATAGTGGCTACAATCAGTTACAGATTGATCCTGAGGATCGAACTAAAACTACTTTTATCACTAAGTGGGGAGCGTTTATGTATCTGATTATACCGTTTGGCTAATGCAATGCCTCAACGACTTTTCAACGATGCATGATGGAAATATTTTGTGAATTTCTCCACCGATTACTGGCAATATTCATGGATGATTTCACTGTATATTCTGTGGAGGATAAGCATTTACTTTTTTTTGGAAATGGTTTTCCAGCATTGTCATGAGAAGAGGATATGTAGAAATCCATTTAAATATGTCTTTTTGGTTTGGAAAGGACAGCTGCTAGGACATGTGTTCAACAGGCCAAGGAACCTACAATGCATCAGAATTGAGTTCTTTCCTGGGATACATATAATTTCTATAGAAGATTTGTGCATTAGTTTGCTACCCAGGCATTACCTTTATATGAGCTCACAAAGAAGAACAACAAGTTCACTTGGACTGCTGAATGTGAAGAGAGGTTTCGGAAATTGAAGGATGCTATTATTAATAAGCCGCCGAACTGGGAGGTCATTTTTCATGTACATGTAGATGCACCAGGGCTGGCAATGGGAGCTATATTAGCTCAGCCAGAAGAAGGACTGACTATCCAGTATATTTTGCAAGCCGAAGGTTCAGTCAGGCTGAACAAGGGTATACAACTACTGAACGTGAAGCCTTGGGAATGGTTTTTAGTGCTACTAAATTTTGGCATTATTTGCTAGGAAAGCTATTTCATTTCTATGCGGATCATCAGGTATTATTGTTTCTGATCAACAAAGTTATTATCCAAGGCAGATTGATAAGATGGATGATGTTCCTGATGGAATTTGAATTTTGCATTTTTCATAAGCCTGGAAAAAACCATTGTGGTGTTGATTTCCTATCCAGGAGTACGGATGGTTAGTTTGAAGCATCCCTAAGAGATGAGCCAGTGGATGCAAAATTGTTTCAGATGACGGTTGAGGAAACAACAGATCCAGAATTGTTTGATGTGTATGAGTTCCTTTCTAAGGGAGGAGTCCCAGAAGGCTGGACTCAGAGTCAAAAGAAGGCCCTGACTATTAAAAGTCTAAAGTTCACACCCATTGGTGGATCACTTTATAGACTGGGGGTTGATGGGGTTCTTTGAAGCTGTGTGCCCATGGAAGGGAGAATGCAAGCTATTTTCGAAGCACATGATGGAGATTGTCAAGGACAGTTTTCCACTGATGTTACTTACAAGAAAATTTTATAGGCTGGACTATGGTGGCAAACTTTAATATCAGATGTCAAAAGTTTCTGTAAAACCTATGATATATGCTAGCGGATGGGCAGACCCACGGTAGTGGATATGACTCCTTTAACTCGAGTACAGCTGCTGGGAGTATTTATGAAATGGGGTTTGGATTTCATGGGGCCATTCAAGAGAATTACTCCACGGAAGAACAGATATATATTGATGGCCATCTGTTATGTTACCAAATGGGTGGAAGAAAAGGCTCTTCCTGACAATACCACTGCTATGTTTCTGTTTGAAAATATTATCAGTCAATACGGATGTCCTGTTGAGATTGTGTCTGATCAGGGGACCCACTTTATAAATGATACTATGGATATTTTAATGGAAATGATATCAGTCAAGCATCAAAAATCCACACCATATTATCCTAGATGCAATGTGCAAGCCGAGAGCAGTAATAAGACCATCAAGACCATTCTCACTAAAATTGTGCATAAGGAGCCATACTAGTGGGATTTGAAGCTCCAGACTGTTCTCTGGGCATATAGAAAAGCTTATAAGGTCATTACTAGACTAACACCATTTAGAATGGTTTATGGCACTGAAGCTGTTGTACTAATGGAATTTGTCATTCCCAGTCTAAGGATGGCAGTTGAGTATGGATTGGATTTCAATCATAATCTTAAACAGAGACTGGAGGAGTTGACACAGTTGGAAAAATTAAGACAATGGGCTATGCTGGACAAGAAATTGTTCAGCAAAGAAGGAAACACTGGCATGATCAACGCATAAAAATCAAGGAGGTTCAGAAAGGAGATTTGGTTCTACTTTATCAGTCGAAATTGGGACCTAAGAAACCAAACCTAAAAATAGCTTGGTCTGGTCCTTATGAAGTTGATTGGGTTTTCTTCAATGGCACAGTAAGGATAAAAGAGTTATCTGGATTATTGTTGCCTGGTGTTTATAATGGGGCTAAAGTCAACAAGCTATATTACTCGAATGTGAAAAAAACTTCCAAGGATAATGATACTGGTTTTCTGGGAGCTGAAGGTCAAGAGAATTCAGAATCAGTTATTTTGAGTCTTTTTTATGTGCAACCAGTATCAGAGCCAATCAAAGGGACATAAACAACTTGGCACGACAAAACCATGTAAACACAAAAATCTGTAAAGTGTCAGGGCCAATATCAGTGTTTGTAAGGAAAAGGGCCAGTTGGTGGACCATCAATAGTAATCATTTCACTCTTCATCCTGCTCCTCTTCATCCTTCGCCTCAAAAATTTCATTTTGCTTTTCAATGTAGTCCAAAATGGCCCGATCTACCAAAGCATTGTTATACTCAGAGAGCGTATCATGAAAATCACTTTGCATTGATTCCATGCGTGCTTGCAGATTGTCCATATTGAAAATAGCATTACCCTCTGGACTCAAAATGTCAACCAAGTTATTGTAAATATATTTATCTGTTAAAGAGGCTTTTAATGCAGTATGGCTCGTCAGTAGAGAGTTGAACGCAACTCTCTTCATTCTCAGCATAGTTTCAAATCGGTGAGCAGCCCTCCTAGATTCCGCCCTTTCTTCATGTATCTGCTGCTTCTCAGACTCAAGCGTTGACAACTTGTTTTCCAATGTTTGAATTGTCCTAGCTAATTGATTTTCAAGAATGATGTGTCTCAGGGATTGGTCCCCTATATCCTATTTCAACTTCTCAACCTACTGCTCACTGTTCTTCAGTTCAGCTTTGAGCTTGGTCACTTCATCAGTGGATGCTGAAGCATCCATCATTTGTTCCAAGGCAAGGACAATCGTAATCCAAGATGACTGGATTAACATTGAGCAACCATCATTGATTGTTGCTGGGTCAGATACAACTGGCTCATAAACCAAAACAAGGGCCATATATGGTAGTGTGGTAAAGTCAGGTTTATGCATGATCAACCGTCCTTTGAGAGGATGAGTCTGCAGCTTCTGTAATTTGTCCTTCTTGGTTAAGGCCAAAGCCATCTCATTGAAAGGGATTGTAGAATTACCAAGTGGACTGGCAGGTATCGAACCTTTTCCCTTATCAGTGTGGGTGATAGACTGCTCAACACTGGCCTGCTCTGGTCCTTCTCAATACTAAGGCTGCTCGAACTCTGCCCCCCTTGCTGGCTGGTCCCAACTGGGGTCTCTACTAGAAGCTGGTCTGACTGGCCAACTGAAGTCTGGCCAACTAGAGGTTTAGCAGAAGTAACAAATTTGGCCTGACTTTCCAGCTGCTTCAAGAAAGCATTACTCTTGGCCAGTGTGGTTTTAGGTCGCTTATAACTCCCAGCCTCCGCCTGTGTGGATTTTCTCTTATGACCTGTGAAAGCCAATTGAGTTTCTAGAGTCTCCTCATCAGACGATAAATCAACATTGTTTGTGGTTGGACTAGGCTTTTGGCTCCAAGCCAAATCCGTAGCTGGTCATGAGCGTCACGAGAAGCTACCCAGTACAGGAACTGCCAGACATACCAGGCTTTGAAAACCATCTGGGACTTCAATTTTTCCGTTTGCTAAAGTACATTATGTGACAAAATCTGGCATAGATTTATCAAAGCTGTGGAATCTAACTTCTTTGCTAGTAACATGGCAAACAACTTCTCTGAAACATAAGTAGGGTTATTCATCAAACTGATAGCTTCTTCCATGAACCTATAAGCTACTGGGACATCCAGTCTATCTACTAGAATGCCTTGTGCACTGGCCTTGCATTTCTTCTTGGCTACCTCATCTTCCTTCAATGCTGCACTTAACTATTTTGCAGTAGCAACAGTTGGCTTTGGCTCATTCGACATTCTGAAGGCAAAAGCAATGTTTTCTGGAGTTGCGGACACCTTCCTACCATGTACTACAGCGTTGACATCATCCACATTCAAAGAATCAAGAACCTGTCGGATGATTTCCGTGTTGAACTCAATTGTTGTGGCTTTCATGACCACATGTAAATCCCACAGCCATAGCATTACCTATGCTTGCTCAGTAAACACATACCTCTGTGTTTTACTGTAGGGAATAAGTGGTAAGGAGGCTTTGGCAGCAACTACAAGTGTGTGGGTTTTTGCAAGACTTTCCTGCATCTTCTTTGATAATTTCTTCCTACCCATGCACTATGAAGACGATGAGTGTGTAGCAAAAGAGGACTTACTTGAGTGCACATAAAAAAGCCTCAAAATAACTGATTTTGAATTCTTCTGACCTTCAGCTCCTAGAAAACCAGTATCATTATCCTTGGAAATTTCTTTCACATTTGAGTAATATAGCTTGACTTTAGCCCCATTATAAATACCAGGAAACATTAATCCAGATAAATCTTTCAGCCTTACTATGCCATTGGAGAAAACCCAATAAACTTTATAAGGACCAGACCAAGCTATTTTTAGGTTTGGTTTCTTAGGTCCCAATTTCGACTGATAAAGTAGAACCAAATCTCCTTTCTGAAACTCCTTGATTTTTTATGCATTGATCATGTTAGTGTTTCCTTCTTTGATGAACAATTTCTTGTTCCAGCATAGCCTGCTATCTTAATTTGCCCAACTGTGTCAACTCCTCCAGTCTCTGTTTAAGATTATGATTGAAATCCAATCCATACTCAACTGCCATCCTGAGACTAGGAATGAAAAATTCCATTTGTACAACAGCTTTGGTGCCATAAACCATTCTAAATGGTGTTAGTCCAATAGTGACCTTATAAGCTGTTCTATACGCCAAGAGAGCAGTCTAGAGCTTCAAATCCCACTGGTGTGGCTCCTTATGCACAATTTTAGTGAGAATTGTCTTGACAGTCTTATTACTGCTCTCGGCTTGTCCATTGCATCTGGGATAATATGGTGTGGATTTTTGATGCTTGACTAATAACACTTCCATTAAAATATCCATAGTATCATTTATAAAGTGGGTTCCCTCATCAGACACAATCTCCACAGGACATCCATATCTGCAGATAATATTTTCAAACAGAAACACAACAGTGGACTTGTGGTATTGTCAGGAAGAGCCTTTGATTCCACCCATTTGGTAACATAACAGGTGGCCATCAATATATATCTGCTCTTCCGTGGAGTAATTCTCTTGAATGGTCCCATGAAATCTAGACCCCATTTCATAAATACTCCCAGCGGCTGTACTCGAGTAGAAGGAGTCATATCCGCTGCCATGGGTCTGCCCATCCGCTGGCATATATCACAGGTTTTACAAAAACTTCTGACATATGATATTAAAGTTTTCCACCACTGTCCATCCTGTAAAATTTTCTTGTAACATTAGTGGCAAAATGTCTTCCATAATCTCCATCATGTGCTTCAAAAATAACTTGCATTCTCCCTTCCATGGGCACACATCTTCGAAGAACCCCATCAACCCCCAGTCTGTAAAGTAATCCACCAATGAGTGTGAACTTTAGACTTTTAATAATTGGGGCCTTCTTCTGACTCTGAGTCCAGCCTTCTGGGACTCCTCCCTTAGAAAGGAACTGATACACATCAAACCATTCTTGATCCGTTGTTTCCTTAGCCGTCATCTGAAACAATTCTGCGTCCACTCGCTCATCTCTTAGTGATGCTTCAGAATAACCATCCGTACTCCTGGATAGGAAATCAGCACCACAATTGTTTCTGCCAGGCTTATGAAAAATGTGAAATTCAAATTCCATCAGGAACATCATCCATCTTATCAATTTGTCTTGCATAATAACTTTGTTGATCAGAAACAATAATGCTGATGATCCACATAGAAATGAAATAGCTTGCCTAGCAAATAATACCGAAATTTAGTAGCACTAAAAACCATTCCTAGGCCTTCACGTTCAGTAGTTGTATACCCTTGTTTAGCGTGACTAAACCTCCGGCTTGCAAAATATGCTGGATAGTCAGTTCTTTCTTCGAGCTAAGATCACTCCCATTGCCAACCTTGTTGCATCTACATGTACATGAAAAATGACCTCCCAGTTCGGTTGTTTGAGTACCTGCTTATTAATAATATCATCCTTCAATTTTTGTAAGCTCTCTTCACATTCAACAGTCCAAGTGAACTTGCTGTTCTTCTTTGTGAGCTCATATAAAGGTAATGCCTGGGAAGCAAACTGATGCACAAATCTTCTATAGAAATTAATGTATCCCAGGAAAGCACTCAGTTTTGATGCATTGCATGTTGCCTTGGTCTGTTGAACACATTGAATCTTGTCATTGGCCATTTCTATACCATTTCTGGACACTACATGTCCCAACAATTGTTCTTTCCACATTTTCTCTTCTCATGAAAATGCGGGAAAACCATTTTCAAAAAAATTAAATTCTTATGCTCCACAGAATATACAATGAAATCATCCATCAATATTGCCAGGAATCGGTGGAGAAATTCACTAAATATTTCCATCATGCATCGTTGAAAAGTCACTGGAGCATTGCATAAACCAAATGGCATAACCAGATACATAAACGCTCCCCACTCAGTGATAAAAGTGGTTTTACTTCGATCCTCATGAGCAATCTGTAACTGATTGTAGCCACTATAATCATCCATGAAACTATCCATTTCATACCTTGCAATTTCATCAAGCAACCTATATCAATGAATGGTAATGGAAAGGGATCCTTGATGGTTTGAGCATTCAGCTTCCGGTAATCCACACTAGCTCTCAGTTTCCCATTTTTTTTGGGTACCAGCACTATTGGAAATAACTAGTTACTACTCGCTACTTCAGTAATGAACCCAGCCTTCAGAAGGTTGTCAATTTCTTCCTTGACCTTCTTAGCATAATTCGGATTCATCCTGTAGCATTGTAACCGCACTGGTCTAGCATCAAGTTTTAACGCTATTCGATGTTGACATACCTCTACCTCCACCCCCTTGAGGTCAGTATGTTCCCATGCAAACACATCTTTATACCGCTGGAACATGTGTCAGGCCTTCTCTTTCATTACTTGCTTCAAATGCTTGTTGACCTTAATCATCTTAGGATTTTCCTCATAACCCAGATTCCATTCTTCTATTTCTTGATTATCTGGCAACAACCAGTTAGGCCCACCACCCTTTCTTTTGGTTGATTCTTCAACACAGTCCCAAGATGAACCTCTGATCTCCGAACTGCTCTTCTGATGTTCAGTAACTTCTTCAAATTGAGTTGGTACAGAAGCCTCTGGTGTACTAGAATCAACTAATTCATAAGACCTTCTTGATAGCTAAACTGGTCATTCTCCAGAATTTAACTCGGTAAATTGTTTTGGAAACTGCTCTTTTGCCTTTTCACCTGATCCTTATCCAGTAATACTGCATTTAAATCTATTTCAGTTAACAAAAAGATATTGATTGCTGCTAGCATTCTCTCAATCTTCTTCACCTTATTTTTGGCAAAGCTCTTTTGGTCGCAACTCTTTTTTCCAGCTCCTAGTGTTGTTTGTTTGAATTTGAATTTTGGTACTTGCGCCTTGTATCGTCAGAGTCTGATTGGCATAGTCATGAACAACTTGTGCTGTTCGCAACCATGGCATGCCTAGTAGCATTCTATATGCACCTTGCATGTCTAATCTAAGAAACTGGTCTGGAACTTTTCCTTATCTACTCTTATTTGCATATTATCTATCATCCCTGTTGCCTGCACCACCCGATGATCCGCCATTCGTACTTTGAAAGCTGTTGGTTTTAGGTTTGTAATACCCATTCTTTGGCGAGGAAGTGTCCCAAGATGTTTACTCCTGCCCCCCATCCAGTATTACACCAGAAAATGGTTCCCATTCTTTTAAACATTATAGTCTACGTGGATGACTGGCACTTCATCATCTCCGACAGTAGCCAAATCAACCGCCTTGGCTTCCGCCTTAGCCTTCCTTCACTGTCTGTTGAATTTCGGTGCTTCAGGCAAAGTTTTTCTAATGTCATCTAGCTCTACTGTGAGTTTCTGAATTTTGTCACAAAGCTTGACATGAATGTCTTCTCTCTCTTGATCAGAGTCATTCTCATAACTTGTAGAATCAGGATAATCTGCACAATGCCATTCTTTTGTTCTGATACTACTCTTGCCTTGTCTAGTGCTTTCATTTGTAGTTTTATTTGGTTTCTCATTTGCAAGACCTCCCATCAATCCTTGTACTACAGCCAACATGGTCTCAGGAATTCCTGACCCTGACTAATCTGGTTGTGTTTTCTTAGAAGACTCGGCTGGTATCTTTTGAGGGAATCGAGCATCAGAACTCTCAGGATGCTCTAACAACTGTTGGGATAAATCCTCTGTGATCTTCACCGCCAGATCCCTCTGCTCCTGCCATTCATCAACTACCTTTTCTTTACCCTTTGACTTCCACACCTCTCTCTGCTGAGCCCATATGCTACTCTCAGGATAGTCTGACTGGCTCATCTGGAAACTCCTCAATGACCACCCCTTTACTGCATGTAACTGCTCTCACAAGAATTGGCTATGGAGCCTTTGCCTCTGTTAAGTATGGAGCCTTGATTTACCCTTGTAATTTTCTGTGGTAGCGCACATTTGTAAGGCCCCCATTATGAGGAGAAGCCATCGTGCATGAAGGAAAATCACTCACTGGAAACCAAAATTTTCACGGACAAGAATCAGGGGCAACTTTAAAGGCCTCAGGGGCGGAGGCCCCCGAGACTTTTTTTCGCCGGAATATTCCTTTTCTCCGAAATATTATGGATGGACGGCGGCCGGAAAGTGGTCGGAAAACAACCGGTCGGTTGGCCGGTGGCCGGTAATCAATGGCCGATGGCCGGTGGCCGGTGGTCGGAAGTCAATGGCCGGTGGCCGAATTCAAAAGCGGACTTGTCTTCTCAAGGGCGGCCACACATGGGCGGATTGGAGGGTCCGATTTGGACTTATTCGCACAAGGGTGGCTACACATGGCTGTCTCTCATAAGAGAGGGCAGCCCTTTTGGCCTATAAAAGGAGGCCATTTCTACACACATTGCATAGTGTGAAGTTGATGCAACAAGGTGAGTGTGAGGTGGTGAGAGTGAAGCAAGGCGGAGCTCCATTAAGGGTATGATCCCTTTGTAAACTACTTCTTGTTTTGAAGTACTAAAGATATTGAGTGGCTGCTTTCCTGTGGACGTAGCCCACATTGGGTGAACCACGTATATCGTGTGTACTCTCTCTCTCTCTCTCTACTCTATAATCTCGTGTATGTAAATCTGTCTCTCTCCATTAAGTAATCTACTCAATTATCTATTTAGCTACGTCTTATTTCCTAACAACTGGTATCAGAGCAAGGTTTGCTTGTAGCTAAATTATCTCAAGGAAAGATTTCCTTGAATTGAGTGGGAGTTATGGCGGAGGAAGGGAAGCTCAAGATTGAGAAGTTCAACGGCAAAAACTACCAACATTGGAAGATGCAGATTGAAGACTATCTCTACCAGAAGGACCTCTATTTGCCACTAGGAGGTCTTGCGAAGAAGCCCGCAACAATGGCAGATGAAGCATGGATTGTCCTTGATCGAAAGGCACTGGGAACAATCCGGTTAAGCTTGGCATCAACGGTGGCCTTCAATGTTTTGGAGATGAAGACCACGGAGGACTTGATGAAGTCACTTGACGACTTCTACGAGAAACCATCGGCATCCAATAAGGTATTTCTTATGAAGCGCTTGTTCAATCTAAAGATGGCAGAGAATGGTTCAGTTGCAGAACACCTAAATGAATTTAACACAAACATAAGTCAACTTCGATCAGTGAAAATCAATTTCGATGACGAAGTGTGAGCTCTCCTTATACTATCATCTCTACCGGATAGTTGGGACAGCCTTGTGATGGCTGTAAGTAATTTTATCTCTGGCACAAATACTCTTAAGTTTGATGATGTTGTGGGTGTTCTCTCTTAAGCGAGGAAATGCGAAGGAGAAGCACATGAGAATCATCAAGTGCTGCACTATCAGTGGAAACAAGAGGAAGGCTTAAGGAGAGGTTCAAAAACCAAAAGGGTCGTGATCACTCAAGGCGGAGCAAGTCATGCACAAAGTCAATTCTTGAATGTTGGAACTGCGGCAAGAAGGGCCGCGTCAAGAAGGATTGCTAGTCCAAGAGGAAGAAGGAGACAGAGTCTCAAGACAACAAGCCAACATCGGAGGCCAATGTGGCAGGTAAAGTAGAGCAAGATGCTCTAATTATCTCATTAGACAATGTGTCTAATTCCTGGATAGTAGATTCCGGGGCTTCATTCCATGCGACACCACACAAGCAACATTTCCAAGACTACACCAAAGGTAATTTTGGGTATGTATACTTGGGAGATGATGAAGCTTGTGATATTGTCGGCAAAGGCACAGTTTCTGTCAAAACTGCTAATGGAAATGAATGGAAGCTTAAAGATGTTAGGCATGTTCCTTCTCTTCGCAAAAATTTGATCTCTACAGGACAATTGGACGATGAAGGTCACAACATTGCATTCGGAAACAAACGGTGGAAGATCTCAAAGGGATCTTTGGTGGTTGCCAAGGGAGAAAAAGTCGGTACACTTTACTTGTGTACTGTTAGCACGCAACCTTCAGCTTGTGCAGCAACTACAGAAGTTGACAGTGCGGTGTGGCACTACCGACTTGGGCATATGAGTGCCAAAGGAATGCAAATCCTTCAACCAAAGAAGCTTCTACCAGGTTTGAAAGAAGTGGACTTAGAGTTCTGTGAAGATTGTGTTTATGGTAAACAAAAGAGGGTAAAATTTCAAAAATCAGGAAATGAAAGAAAAAATAAAAAACTTGAGTTGGTTCATTATGATGTTTGGGGTCCTGCAAGTACACCATCACTGGGTGGCTCATTGTACTATGTAACATTCATAGACGATGCGACTAGAAAAACATGGGTTTATGTCATGAAGAATAAATCTGATGTATTTTCCATATTTCAAAGGTGGAAAGCCTTTGTGGAGAATGAAACAGGTACCAAGGTTAAATGCCTCAGATCCGACAATGGAGGCGAATATTGCAGCCAAGCTTTTGAAAGCTTTTGTGCTAGCAATGACATTCGGAGGCAAAGGACAACCCCAAGGACACCTCAACAAAATGGGATTTCGGAAAGGATGAACAGGACAATCATGGAACGAGCACGAAGCATGCGGCTACATGCAGGCCTACCGCTTGAGCTTTGGGCGGAAGCTGTAAGTACGTCTGTGTACTTAATCAATCGGTCACCCTCAACGGCATTGGATGGGGGAGTTCCAGAAGAGGCATGGACAGGTAAACCGGTGAATTATGCATTTCTCAAAGTGTTTGGGTGTGAGGCTTTCATGCACATAGATAGAATCCTAAGATCAAAGTTAGATGCAAAGTCCAAAAAGTGTTTCTTCATTGGCTATGGAGAAGGAGACTTTGGGTATCGCCTATGGAATCCTGAAGATGGTAAAATCTTAAGGAGTAGGGATGTAATTTTTAACGAACAAAATATGTACAAAGATTACTTGGAAAGAAAACAAACAAAAGAAACACGTGATGAGTACATGGAGCTTGAGGATGGTGAAGACTCAAGGACTGCAAACGGTGACAATGTGCAACAACGTCAACCAAATGAGGAGCCTCAACCTATTCCCCGAAGATCTACAAGAGCAAGTAGACCTCCAGAAAGGTTTGTTCCTTCCTTCAACCATCTCTTGATCTCAGATTCTGGAGAGCCGGAATCATATGAAGAAGCTATGCAACATGAATCCAAAGAAGAATGGACGAAGAGCATGCAAGTGGAGATGGACTCACTACATTGCAACCAAACATGGGAGTTGGTTGAGTTGCCTAAAGGTAAGCGGGCACTTCAAAACAAATGGGTGTACAAGCTAAAGGAAGAAGAAGGTGGGAAGAAAAGGTACAAGTCTAGGCTTGGGGTAAAAGGTCTTTCTCAAAAGAAAGGTATTGACTTCAATGAAATATTTTCTCCTGTTGTAAAAATGAACTCAATTAGGCTTGTCTTAATCCTTGTGGCTGCTCATGATCTAAATCTCGAGCAAATGGATGTAAATACGGAATTCCCTCACGGTGACTTAGAGGAGGAAATCTACATGCTTCAACCAAAGGGGTATGAAGTACAAGGTAAGGAGAAAATGGTTTGCAGATTAAAGAAGAGCTTGTATGGTTTAAAGCAAGCATCAAGACAATGGTACTTGAAGTTTGATCGATGGATGTTGGATCATGGATTCACAAGATGCAACTCGGATCACTGCATCTACACGGAGAATTTGGGAGATGGGAAATTCATCATCTTAATGTTGTATGTTGATGACATGTTGATTGCAAGTGCTAACATGCAGGACATCAAAGACCTAAAAGAGGAGCTGTCCAAATCTTTTTCAATGAAAGATTTAGGTGCTGCAAAGAGGATACTTGGTATGAAAATATCAAGGGACAAGACGAAGAAGACAATAAAGCTATCTCAAGAAGATTACATCAAGAAGGTACTAGAAAGGTTTGCAATGCAAAATGAAAAACCAGTTTCTACACCTTTGGCTGGTCATTTTAAACTAATGAAGGATATGTGTCCAAAGACACAAGAGGAGATAGCCTATATGTCTAAAGTTCCATATGCTGCAACGGTAGGTTCTCTAATGTATGCTATGGTCTGGACAAGCCCAGACATTGCACATGCAGTGGGAGTTGTGAGTAGGTTCATGGAAAACCCAGGTAAAGAACATTGGCAAGCCGTGAAGTGGATACTTACGTATCTAAAAGGGACAACAAAAAATGCTTTGTATTTTGGAGGAACTGATATTTCTCTAGAAGGGTATGCTAATGCAGATATGGCAGGTGACAAAGATACTCGAAGGAGCACTACTGGCTATGTGTTCACGGTTGGAGGCACAGCAGTAAGCTGGGCTTCAAAGCTGCAGAAAGTGGTTTCACTTTCTACCACGGAAGCAGAGTATGTAGCAATGACGGAGGCAAGCAAAGAAATTCTGTGGCTTCATAGATTCTTAGAAGAGCTTGGATTCAAACAAGACAATTGTGTCTTGTACAGTGATAGCCAAAGCGCTATCCATCTTGCGAAGAACTCAGCCTTTCATTCAAGGACAAAGCACATTGAGGTGAGATATCACTTCATACGCACTCTTTTGGAAGAGGGACAACTAAAGCTAGGAAAGGTGCATACAAGTGAAAATCCTGCAAACATGTTTACAAAGGTGGTCAACAAGGAGAAGTTGAGCTTTTGCTCATCTTCAATCGGCATTCAAGGATAAGAAGCCAGAATGGAAAGCAGTCATAGGTTTGGTTTGGAGATCAGTCTCCAAGTGGGAGATTCTTAAGTATGGAGCCTTGATTTACCCTTGTAATTTTCTGTGGTAGCGCACATTCATAAGGCCCCCATTATGAGGAGAAGCCATCGTGCGTGAAGGAAAATCACTCACCGGAAACCAAAATTTTCACGGACAAGAATCAGGGCAACTCTAAAGGCCTCAGGGGTGGAGGCCCCTGAGACTTTTTTTCGCCGGAACATTCCTTTTCGCCGGAATATTATGGATGGACGGCGGCCGAAAAGTGGTCGGAAAACAACCGGTCGGTTGGCCGGTGGCCGGTAGTCAATGGCTGATGGCTGGTGGCCGGTGGTCGAAAGTCAATGGCCGGTGGCTGGTGGCCGAATTCAAAAGCGGACTTGTCTTCTCAAGGGCGGCCACACATGGGCGGATTGGAGGGTCCGATTTGGACTTATTCGCACAAGGGTGGCTACACATGGCTGTCTCTCATAAGAGAGGGCAGCCCTTTTGGCCTATAAAAGGAGGCCATTTCTACACACATTGTGATGAAGGAAATTTGGAATGGCGGCCTCTACACCAAAACAAACTCCATTGCGCCACAAGGGAAATGAGATAAGGGCACCACCTAGTCTTGGAAGCGTGGGCTAGGACTGCTACACAAAGAGAGAGAGAGAGAGAGAGAGAGAGAGAGAGAGAGAGAGAGAGAGAGAGATCACTATGAATGAAGCATTAACCTTAGTGTGTGTACAAGGAATGGATGACTTCAAACACTCCCAACACAAATAGCATGTAGATTACCAAACAACCACTCAAGGATTATCCAAGATCACATCAAGCACTCTCACACATATATAAAAGATTTCTCTTAATTAACATAAGTAAGAGAAGGAGAGGTTACTAGCATGAAACAATTTGCACTCTAGAATGTGCAAGAATATAGTGAATGAATGAGCTTATGGGCTCATGGTGAGTGATACAAAGACTCAATGGGGCTGAGGGAGGCTTGAAATTACAAAGGGGAAGGCCTCTTTATATAGGAAAGAGAGTGATTAGGAGTGAGGTTAAGATCCAAGTGTAATTTGTACAAATGAAGCTTGATTAGGGACATTCAACCAATGAAGAAGCTCCTTCCAAGTGATTTGTTGACCAATTAGCTCCATCATCACTTGTGTTGTCTTCACTCCTTCCTCCATAGCTTGAGTCCAAGAGCTTCCTTATTTTAAAATGTAAAGAATCTACATAAAATCAATACATATCTAGTAATAATAGAAAGGGGTTGAATGAGAACTTATGAATTACAACAAGATTAAGCATGACTTGAGAGGTGATTAGAAGAGGAATTTTGATGGGTTTTTGAGCTTGAGAGAGAGGAGGGTGAGAAGACTAATGGCTGATTTTTAGAGAAGGTCTCAATGTGGAAAAGGAAGGGTGTGTGTGTGTAAAGGTAGAGGGGGTGGTCTCCACCACAGTTGAAAAAACTGGCGTCCGCCATTTTGGCCATATCTCCTAGACCGTAGATGCAAAATTATAAAAAAAATATGGCAAGAATCTCCAGCTCATCAGCTACAACTTTGATGAAGACAACTTTTCTTGGATCGGAGTGGAAGTATTTTTTAAAAATTCAGCAAAATCATGTGTCTGGTTCCTTCCTTTACCAAGTCTTCCACTTGGGTCCCATTTGTTTGAATCATCATATGGCTCCAAAGCCATGATGATATGAGCCACTCATGACCCTTGAATCATGGGTGCATGGCTCCACAACCACATCATATCTTTTCTTTTCACATTTACATATTTTCCCTTCCCTTTACCACTAGGTTCTCCTTCTACCTTTCACCTCCGGTGAACTAGTCAAGAAAAAATTCCTATCAAATCATTTTTTTAAAATTTTTTCCCAAGAGGTTGTTCTCACTCTTTCTTTTATTGTAAACCTCTAGAAGCAAGGAAAACCAACAAAATATAATAAACAGAAATTTGTGATAGGCTCGGATCAATTGCATAGTGTGAAGTTGATGCAACAAGGTGAGTGTGAGGTGGTGAGAGTGAAGTAAGGCGGGAGCTCCATTAAGGGTATAATCCCTTTGTAAATTACTTCTTGTTTTGAAGTACTAAAGCCATTGAGTGGCTGCTTTCCCGTGGACGTAGCCCACATTGGGTGAACCACGTATATCGTGTGTACTCTCTCTCTCTCTCTCTCTCTACTCTATAATCTTGTGTATGTAAATCTGTCTCTCTCCATTAAGTAATCTACTCAATTATCTTTTTAGCTACGTCTTATTTCCTAACAGCCTCAGTAGACGTAGTATTAGGTGTTTCTGGACACTGAGCCGCAAAATGGCCATACTTACCCCAAGTAATTCAGACTTCTATTCTGGAAATTACCACGATCCCGTCCTCGGCCAGTACCTCCTTGGTATCTGCCGCGCTCAGTACCAGTTCCACTGGTATCTGCTTTCTTCCTTGGGGTACACTAGTTGTCTCTAGTCTGGTTGGTTCAACATTGGTAAATGCCACTACAGACAAATCTTTCCCCTTCTTGAAGTGATGAATGCGAATGCCACAATTGTTCCATAAATGACCATACGCTTTGCAATAAGTACACTGTGGACAGTCATTGGAAACATGATCTTTTAGATTTGCACCTTGAACACCAAGTTTCCATTCTTCTAACTGGTTGTCTCCTCTGACTGATTTCAGCAATTTGCCTAGCCATCTCATCAATCTTTCTAGACCAAAACCCTTTCTTAGCCTTGTCTTTGCTCTTTTCATCTGAGGTGCTTTCAAAACTACTAGAGGTCTTGCTAGAATTAGAATTATTAGTGGAATCATTGCTACCAGTGGACCTCCTCTTCTTGTGACTTCTCTCCTTCTTCGCCTGCTGTTCCAGCTGCACCAAATCATTGAATTTCTTTGTTGATGCGGGCACCTCGTGTTCCCTAAGATTTCTAATGTGAAAACCATTTAAAAACCATGCTCGCAACCTCTTTTCTGATGGTGGCTCTTGCAGCTGTCTGGTTAGCTCCTTGATCTTTTCAACATAACTTTTAACTGATAATTTCCCTTGCTTTATTTTATCGAATTCACAAAGGATATCCTCATAACCTATGTTGTCTGAATATTCCAGTCTGAAAGCCTTCAACAATTTATTATATGATCGGAGTTGGCAGGCTAGATAATGGTAATACCATTTTCGTGCTGCATCTTTTAATGTCCGAGGAAAGTATTCCCCCCAGTCATCTTCATCAATATTTTTCAACTCAGCATACTGTTCAAAAGCTTGAATATAAACATCTGGATCATCTTTCTTTTCACCCTTGAACATTGGGAAAGAAATTTTCAGTGAAGAAGTGTAATCATGTCGATCAACATCATTTCTGCCTTTTCGGACCTTAGGAACTTGACTCCGTCTTGAAGACTTCTTGTAATGGTCTATATCAGCATCCCAATCAAATTCCTCATCAGTTTCAATTGTTGTCTCTTCTCTGGCTTTCCTACTGGAACTGTGGCGACTACCCTTGTTGGCATTGCCCCCTTCAGGCTAGAATGCTGAGAGTCCTTAGCCTCATCAACATGACTATGCTCCTCTTCAGCCTCAGTCTCACAACCATCCGGTCCTTCTTAGGATCAAAATCTTTTTCTGACTCCTCAGGAATAGGGTCAACACGATGTGATTGTTTTCGACCACGACTAGTTTTGGGTGCCATGTCCTCAGTAGAAAATTCCAACTGGGAGAGAAGAGTGTACTAGTCAACGAGCAATCAGCTCTAGCCACCGTGATCACCTAAATGGAATTGGAGCTGATCTCTTTAGATTAGCTGATTCCAGTGTTGGAATTTAGAGCTACTGGTAAGTTGTCAGTTCAGTTAGTTAAACTGGAATGGAGATTAGAAACTGGACTGAAATAGTTATGTGAACTAATTAGTAGACTGGAATGAGAGACAAACTGAAAAACTAAAAAGGGTTTTAGATTCATAGTATAGAGATGATCAGCACAAGGTATAACTGACTGAAGCTCAAGTATTTACAGTTGCAGTACTGATTACAAAATGAAGTTACAAGTGAAGAGATTGTAGCTGATAATACTCCAAAGCCTAAACCAAGAGAACTAAAAAGTAAGGAGGTAGAGGCAAGAAGCCAATTACAATGTGATGGTTCTGTTTATAGCCTTCTAGAAGCTATTGTAGTAACTGTCGGTAATTACTGCCATGTGACTGCTTCAATGTCCGACGTTCTAGGAGACAATTCCTGCCTGCTGAAGCTGTCTTCATCTTCCACACTACACATTGGCGCATAGAGGCTCCCTTACATCTATATAAGGAGGCCTTCTCTATGAGCCACTACGAACACATACACAACCTTATTGAAGGATAGCTAGCCCCTTGTATTCCTACTTGCTCTAGCTATCTAATTTTCCATCTAAGCCTCTACCTTGAGAGCACATGGGTAGATGACATCACATTTTGTAATAAGTGCTAATCCAGATTCTTGATTCGATAATCTACTTTGCATTGTATCTCTCTTTACTCTCATTGCTAATAGATCCTATTGTGTTCCGCATTTCTTGCAAATAGTCCCCAACTAAAAAGTGGAAATAGGAGATGCTTGAGAGGGGGCTATAAACCTTGTCGGCAACATAGTCTACGATTATTGGTATAGGGAAAAATAAGGATGTGGGTGTTTGTATTGGTCTCTGTGCCCATATCTACTTCTTGGGTTACTGTGGTAGGCTCTGTACCAACTATGGCTATTGTAGTTTCTACCCAATCTACATTTGAAGGAGTAGAAAGAAGCTAAGACCCAGATACCAACTTCAAGCACAACATGTTACCAATTACTTGAATTTCATGTGTTAAGGGAATAGGCATTGGTAGGAGAAACACCAACAGATGCAAGTCATTTTTGCACAACAACAACAGATTTTTGAGTTAACAAACTAGAATTAATTGTTGACAAGGAGACTTACTAAAAGGGAGAAAAGGATGCATCAGACCGAGTCACGTGCTTTCTTCTTAGAGCACTGCAAGGAGCAAGTGCGGTGCCAAGTTTGTGAGGTGACTAAGGTAGACACTGTGGTTGAAGAGCGACATGAAAAATTTTCAAGAACTATATTGGAGGATTTGGCTCGGCATTGGGCGTGGACTACTCTCGCTGAAGATGACATGTCAAAAGGCCAGCTCCGATATGCTGCCACTAAAGGAAGATGATCTGGACACAGTGGTGTCACTTTTAATAGAAGATATCAAAGATCATTGGGAGGGGGAGATTAAGAAGTGGTAGTCCACACTCAAGTCTTTCTCTGAGGTCCCATCCACTGCTTGCACAAGAGGGTCATCCGAGTGGGACATCATTCGGCTCGGTTGATCGGGGTAAGCAAAAGCTTGATGATTCTATCCCATTTCATTAGTGAATGGCTTTCTCAAACCTTTAGTGAACTCCCTGAGAGTTGATCTCATGTGTCATAAATATCATCCTTAATTCACTTTGCCACAATATCTGAGCCTTCATACCTCAATAAAGTCTCCTTCTTCTGCTAGATATTAGCCCTTAGTACTATTGGCTTACTTGTGATGGCAGTTGTATTCTTCAAAGGTATCCTATCAAGTACCACCTGCAAATCAACAATGTAATCATACAGATACTCTCTCTATGTACAAATGTTGCTATCACTCTATGTTTGCAAAGCTTCTTGTCATGATGGGGGAAACCTCCATGGGAGGCATCGGTAGCCCTCCTCTAAGTTTCAACCTTCCTCTTCAAACCTCCCACCCTGCTGATACACATATTGAGCACACTCTCACCAAAGCTAGCCCATGCCACCTTATTGACTATAAGGTTCTTCATCATTGCATGGCACCTTTCAAACACATAGCATTGCACAAACTTACTTGTAATGTCCCCGCATGATGGGGTGGCTTGATAGACTTTATGATACAATAGTCACTACAATCATTGACCGAGTGGGGTTGCGCATAATTCAAGTAAATCTTTGATTTCTTTTGATACTTCTACCTAAACATTGACAACCACTAATCGATAGGGAGATAATCATCATTGAGGTCCTTTGGGAGCTCTCTCCAGACTCAAGCCGTATTCCTCATGTAGGTCCTCTGTTGTGTAGCAAAACCTAGTGAGTAGAGGAATGATTCTTCCATTTTTTTTAAAACATGAAATGTGAAAAGATATATCACACATGCTAGACATGCCTTACAGGCTTCAAAGTGGTGACATATGGTACCAATCTTTTTACTTTTATTCCAAATTCGATACGTTATAGACTAGTTTCAAAGCATGCAACAACTCAAAAATCCGCCTCCTACAATACATAATTTGGATTTTTGACTTGTTCAAGGTCGTGGCACATTCAAACATAGTAATGTATAGAATTAATTTTCACATGATGCATACTCTGCTAAATACTACAAAAATTGATATTATTTAGTAGCAAATTTTTGATTGTACAACATGCAAACTACACAAGCCTACCGTATCAGCAGAGCAAGCTGTCGATACGAAGTGACTGTAAGTGAGGCTCGACACGACTTTTTTGCAAATGGTGCTACTTTGCTCTCTCCCACAAGTTCAAACATTTGCCACTCCAAACAATAATGAACCAATCACCTTACGTTTCTTTCACATGTATCGTCACACTTCTAATTTTGTCTTTCTTTGGCTTCAAAATTAAAGAAAACCTTTTCTCAAACTAGTGAATTTTTTTCAAAATTCCAAAGGCTACGTGGTCAAAGTACCAATCACGTGGTAAAAAAATGGTCCTTTTTTTATACCACCAAAGCTTGCTTTCAGACTTACGTGATCAAGCATCAAATTGGCCATTTATCAAGGTCATACACTTTATTCCCCACATCGTTCAAAATTGGTGTGGTGGCATCCTGTCACCTTTTGGTTTTAAGAGTTCTAAAGAAGTACGCTTGATTAGAACCTTCAGGTTTGAGATAAGTCTTGCTAAATAGTCTTCTTTGAGCTGCTATTAGCAAGATCTGCTTTTAGTTCAAGCCATCTCTTGTGCTTTGCCTCTATGGACATCCTTGCTAAATAGTCTTCTTTGATCTTGCTATTAGCAAGATCTGCTTTTAGTTCAAGCCATCTCTTGTGCTTTGCCTCTATGGACATCCTTTCTTGCTTTCTGTTAGTTAAATCTTCCATTTCTTCTTTTGTGGCGCTTGTGCTCCGGAGCCTTCTTCATCAATGAAAGAACAACTCCCCTTATACTACCTGAAACTCACTGTGCTACCAATGATAACCCTCAGTGATCCCCTTGGGCATATACATAGGCTATGGAATCATGGTGTATACCACATGATACTAAGCTAAGCTTTGATACATATATTTTTGGAATGGGACACTAATGGTAATGTTTCATACACATCTAGAAGACACTTAGATCCTAAAATTTTACCCAATGTTGTTGAAGAAATAAGTGATGGTTTTGCCAAGTCATAAACTGCTGGCTAGAACGATTATTGCTATGACTCAGGAGAGTGACAAGTCATTGCTATGCTGTTGCAAGAATTCAAAATGGTGTTAAATTTGAGTTCAAAGGTAGGTCTTTAAGGTCATAGAAACAACAACGAAATTCTATGATATGAGAAAAGTAGAACTCTTTCTTGACTTTAGAAAAGCAGCACATTGTTAGACAGGTTTGAATTGTGTGGTATTGTAACATATCAAGAGCTTAGGGATTGGTTGAATTTTTTTCTTCTCTTTTTCTTTTTTTGTTTCTTGTATTGGTTGAATTCTTTTTTTCTCCATCGAGGGTTCGAATTGAACCCCATAGAACTAAGACACCAAACGTATTTCGGCGAAATATAAGTTTCTTTTTGAAAATATTTTTATTTGAAAATGCCATAATTGCACATAGCTGAAGGTAAAAATACATCCGCCATGTATAGTGATGGACTATATTAAATCCAAAAACCAAAATAAAATTACCAAGACCATTTCTTGGTTTTCCTTTATAGAGAGAAAATGTTCTAGTTATCAACTCCCACAATGGTAGATAATCCATGACACAACTCTCTCTCTCTCTCTCTCTCTCTCTCTCTCTCTCTCTCTCTCTCTCTCTCTCTCTCTCTCTCTCTCTCTCTAGCACATTAATCGGACATGTGATTATCGCGTCTGAAAAGGGATAGGGTTGGAAAGGGGGATGCGATCATGGAAGAGTGTCTAGAGACCTAGTCAATGCATTCACGTCATTGTTTCATTGAAACCATACCATTACTATATATATGTATACGTAGATATGATACGAATAGAGAACGCTAGCGACTCAGCGAGGTGCGGCACACAGAGAGAGAGAGAGAGAGAGAGAGAGAGAGAGAGAGAGAGAGGGAGATTTTATTATCGTCCTCGGAGGTCAAATATGACCTATGGGACCAAAGTTACATGTGATGTAGTATGTGTATGGCTGATGAGTGACTCTCGATGCTCCAAAATTTTAGTGATGAGAGTCACAATGGAGAGCCCACACTTTGGCTGGGAGAGGAAAGTGTGTAGGTCTAAGTTATGGCTGAAAATGTGAGAGAAGCAAGTTCGGATGTGATCAAAAGCTGAGCACTCTAGTAGTGTGTGGTACTCAAACTCTCGAACTTGCATTGAGCATAATGTGCACAATCGATTTGACTCTTCTCCATTGCCCCAATGCCCTATCTCGCATCGAAGGAAATGGGAGCTAAGCTGAATTGCTGTGATAGTGCGTATCGCGGACAAGGGAATAGGCTCAAGCATGTAAGTGTGAGTACGGTTTCCTCTCTCAGCGAAGAACATGGTTTTGTAGCTGGGGGCAATATAGGTGGTGTAATGTATGAAGCGTGACCCACCGGATTTCTCCCAAGCCGTAATACATTGGCGTTGTAGAAAAGCTTCATTCACTTGAGAGTCAATTGAAGCATCATGTAGCAAGTGTAATGCAACCCATCTCCCAAACCACTTATTTATGTCTTGCATCCATCCCGTGCTCTAGATCTTGCTTTTATGCGTCTTTTGAACTTTTTTGCTTGCTTCCCATGCAATTGTAGGAAGTCGATGTGAGGGGTTTTGACGCATATTTATCATGTACTCCACAACCCTTTCCTGTAAAGGTGGTGGACCTTTGTCCTGGTTGTGCTGCCAACCAGTTTGACCTCTCCCAACAGGCGTTCTCTCAAATTGCAAACATTGATGTTGGAAGAATCAACATCGAGTACAATCAGGAAGTTGATGTTTTCTTAGACTCGTTTGTAGTACATGAACTTGATAGAGAATTCTTTGATGGATGGTTCATCTTTAAAATTATTTCAAAAAAAAAGTTTTGGATGCTCAAAAACATCAAAAGCAAACAATGTCTCCTAGTATCAAACAAGCCTTTCTTGAATAACATCTAGTTACCCATATTCACTTCTAACTCAATTATAAAATTTTGAACTTTAGTCTTCTTTTTATTTTTAATTTGCAACTCTAAATTAGCATATTGAGCCGATAAATACGATATATTTTTATAATCTCTTTTCAAAGTCTGAAATGTATATGGGAATTATGTTTACAAGAAAATATTGATAATTTGAGAATTAAATATTGATAATTTGAGATACTAGTATTGTCGGCGGCCTCTCTTTCTCTCTTCGTGGAGGCCTTCTCTCTCGTCTCTCGTTGAGCAGATTGGATTCAGAGCGGATTCAGAGCACACTGACCGGACTAAGGTGGGAGTGCCACATGGCCGGGGGAAAGGGGGGATCCCTCCCCCTTTTATAATAGTATAGATATATGTCTAAAACCTTGCTTGGCCACAACATACCTAGTAGAGCAAATTAAAGGAAACTCGTGTGCTTGGTGATTGTTGAAATGGGCATGTTTTTCAAAATAAAGCTCACCCACAAATGGCAATAATGCGTTACGTTCTCATCAATTGATGTCAAAAGAGTTCCATACATTTCTAATAATGCTTTCTCCCATCACATTCTCTCTCTTATTTTTTTAAATAAAATCTGTGACTCTATTCATTCAAGAACTAACAAGCTCTTATACTTTGATCCCAATGTAGGGTTTAGGAAGCTGAAGAGAAGAATAATTTTCCATGAAATTTACACAATAAACTTAAGGCAAGAATAATTTTCCATGAAATTTACTTTATTATATTCCCCACATCGTTCAAAATTGGTGTGGTGGTATTCTGTCACCTTTTGGTTTTAAGAGTTCTAATGAAGTATGCTTGATTAGCAGCTTCAGGTTTGAGGTAAGTCTTGCTAAATAGTATTTTTACCTTCTTACTTCTTTGAGTTGCTATTTAGCAAGATCTGCTTTTATTTCAAGACATTTCTTGTGCTTTGCCTCTGTGGACATCCTTTCTTGCTTTCTGTTAGTTAGATCTTCCATTTCTTTTTTTGTGGCGCTGCTTGTGCTCCGGAGCTTTCTTCATCAATAAAAGAATAACTCCCGTTATACTACCTTAAACTCACTGTGTTACCATATGATAACCCTCAGTGATTCCCTTGGGCATATACATAGGCTATGGAATCATGGTATAGACCACATGATACTAAGCTAAGCTTTGATACATATATATCTTTTTGGAATGGGACACTAATTGTAATGTTTCATACACAGCTAGAAGACACTTAGATCCTGAAAGTTTACCCAATGTTGTTGAAGGAATAATTGATGGTTTTGGCAAGTCATAAACTGCTGGCTAGAATGATTATTGCTATGACTCAGAAGAGTGACGAGTCACTGTCTATGCTCTTGAAGAATTCAAGATGATGTTAAATTTCACTTCAAAGGTAGGTCTTTAAGGTCGACATAAAAACAACAATGAAATTCTATGATATGAGAAAAGGAGAACTCTTTCTTGACTTGACTATTGCGAGGAGAAAAAGGAGCACATTGTTAGAAAGGTTTGAATTGTGTGGCTATTGTAACATATCAAGAGCTTAGGGACTTAGTTGCATGGATAAACCTCTCTTTTTCTTTTTCTTGTATTGGTTGAAATTTTTTTTCCTCCATCGAGGGTTCGAATTGAATCAAGGTAAAATACATCCGCCATATATAACGATGGACTATATTAAATCCAAAAACAAAAATAAAATTACCAAGACCATTTCTTGGTTTTCCTTTAGAGAGAGAAAATGTTGCTCATATCTTAGACTAGTTATCAGCTCCCATAATGGTAGATAATCCATGACACCTCTCTCTCTCTCTCTCTCACACACACAGTGTCTCTTCTCTCTCTCTCTCTCTGTCTCAGTGTCTTTTATATTATAGAGTACAAAATGTCTTAACAATGTTTAAAGGAAAAAAAGCCTATGCAAAGAGACCATGTTTTGGCTTTATCTTGCAAAATAAGGCTTTGCAATCTATTAAAAAATTGTAAAATTTTTAATTGTATAGTTGTATTTTTTGTTGGGTTCAAGATTTGTTGGGGGTTAGATGCTTGTGGTTTGTTACAATGTAAAAAGTTCTCGTTTTACGCATGCGCACGTGCAGATGCATGCTTGATTAAAACGAGGAAAATGGAATATTTCTTTTTATCACCCAAGTGTGGTAAATTGGTATCCCATCTCTCTTTTGAACACGGGGTCTTGAGTTCAGCACTCGCGGATAGGTCAATCAAAATATTAACTCTCTCTCTCTCTCTCTCTCTCTCTCTCTCTCTCTCTCGCGGGTGTGTGTGACTAATCGGACATGTGATTATCGCGTCTGAAAAGGGATAGGGTTGGAAAGGGGGATGTGATCGTGTGAGAACCGTAGTGTCTGGAGACCTAGTCAATGCATCCACGTCATTATTTCATGCAGACCATACCATTACTATTACTATATATATGTATACGTAGATATGATACGAATAGAGAGCGCAAGCGACCTGAGAGAGAGAGAGAGAGAGAGAGAGAGAGTTTTAAGCTGCAGGTGATGGCTTCTATGGCAAAGAGCTCAAAGGCTGCGTCGACGTTAGTGCTGCTGCTGCTGGTAGTGTGCGTTGTAACGTACGCTCCCCGCAGCACCTTGGCCGCCTCCGGCACTGCAACCTACTATACCGTCTACACTCGTACGCGCTCTACCTAAGCATGCATGGAGAGAGAGAGAGAGAGAGAGAGAGAGAGAGAGAGAGAGAGCAGAGTGCACACGCGCACGAGTGTTCTCTCAGACCATAGAGAGAGAATGGTTTCACTCCCTCCCTCCCTCTCTGTGGTCGATCTTGAATAATAGTTCTTGAGTTCAAGACTCCTGGGATAGATCTTTGAGGTCTCTTGGGATTGTTCCATTTAAAACTGCCCTCCCTCCCTCGCCCCCTCCTCCTCCTCCTCTCTCTCTCTCTCTCTCTCTCACATGCACACACACACAAGGAAGGTAAAAAACTTCCACCTTTGCATGCTTCATGTGATCTATATTAGTCCCACAATGGATTACATAATATTTTATATTGCACGTTTGCAATGCTCATAGTTGGGTAAAATGCTCATATTTTGCAATGCTCATAGTAGGTAAAATCGTTAATGTCTAAGCCCGTGCGACCCAATTTGATTCCCACAAATTGGCCAATAATGTCATCATTATGCAAGGATGAGCCCATTCAAGTTTCTATCGCAACACCTAATATAGACTGCAATGGCTAGCTATACAACTATTCAAGTAGATGGCGGGGATAAAACTAGCTCATATGCGTAAGTATGACTATAGGAAAACATGTGGCTACATGTCAATTTATCCTCAAAATATTTATCGCGTATATTTAGTAGCAAGAGTCTATAGACTCCAATGGCTAGCTAGACAATTGTTCAAGTAGAATGCGGGGGTAAAACTATCACATAAATTTAGCAGCAACCTAGTAACATTCCATGATTTATTACTTCATTTTTTGAGTGTCTTTTCTTCTCTTATATGTGGATTTCTTTTGTATTTGGTGTGAATATGTGGCATGTAGCTTCTTCATGCTATGGATTTGACACTAGCCCGTTTCCTGCTGGACCCCTCATTGCTGCTGCAAGTAGTGCTATCTTCAACAATAAAGCGGCGTGTGGCAATCTGTATCAAATTTCATGCACCGGAAATGGGTGCACTGGTGGTGGGCCCATCACTGTAAAGGTGGTGGACCTTTGTCCTGGTTGTGCTGCCAACCAATTTGACCTCTCCCAGGAGGCTTTCTCTCAAATTGCAAACATTGATGTTGGAAGAATCAACATCGAGTACAATCAGTAAGTCGATGTTTTCTCAGACTTGTTTGTAGTACATGAACTTGATAGAGAATTCTTTGATGGATGGTTCATCTTTAAAATTATTTCAAAAAAAAGTTTTGCATGCTCATGAAAAACATCAAAAGCAAACAATGTCTCCTAGTATCAAACAAGCCTTTCTTGAATAACATCTAGTTAATCTATCTACTTCTTGCTTTGGAAATTATTTCAAAAACTGGATATGCTCATTCATAATTCATCCAATAGACCCATATTCACTTCTAAATCAATTATAATTTTTAGAACTTTAATCTTCTTTTTATTTTTAATTTGCAACTCTAAATTAGCATATTGAGCCGACAAATACGATATATGTTTATAATATCTTTTCAAAGTCTGAAATGTATAAATATGGGAATGCTTACAAGCAAATATTGATAATATGAGAATTAAATATTGATAATTTGAGATACTAGTAATGCCGGCGGTCTTCGGCCACCTCTCGTTCTCTCTCTTCGCGCAAGCCTTTTCTCTCTCTCTTGTCTCTCGTTGAGCACACTGGATTCAGAGCGCACTAGCCGAACTAAGGTGGGTGCGTGGGGGGGCTCCCTTCCCCTTTTATAATAGTGTAGATATTTGTCTAAAACCTTGCTTGGCCACAACATACTTGTGCTTGGTGATTGTCGAAATGGGCATGTTTTTCAAAGTAAAGCTCACCCACAAATGGCAATAATGCGTTAAGTTCTCATCAATTGACGTCAAAAGAGTTCCATACATTTCTAATAATGCTTTTAATTACCTAATAATGGAAAGAACCCTAAGCAAGGGCATGTATAGTTTCACACCTTAGTGGGGATTTCTATTTTCTCCCATCACATTCTTTCTCTTATTTTTTTCCCTAAATTCTGTGAATCTATACGTTCAAGAACTAACAAGCTCTTGTACTTTGATCCTAATGCAGGGTTTAGGAAGCTGAAGAGAAGAATAATTTGCCATGAAATTTACACAATAATCTTAAGGCAAGTATTGAATAATCGAAAACCAGCCTTGGCATTGTGCATGCTTATGCTACCATCATAAATTCCTTCATCCTAATGTGGAAATGTCATGATCAAGATTGTATCTAATGTGATTGGTAGTTATTGATAAAAATCTATGCTCTCTCTCTCTCTCTCTCTCTCTCTCTCACACACACACACACACACACACACACACACACACACACACACACACACACGAAATTATCTCTTAAATGTAAATTACCCATACATATGAAAACCTCATGAAGGACCAGTTAACACCATCAAAGACTGTGTGCCAAATATTCCAATTGCAAACCATTGTGTGTTTGCATATGCACATCGTCATTTCATAAAAGTAGATTTGTTAGTAACCACAACATATAGAAAATGCTTAACTACAAGCTACTTACTGTTAAAATATATGATTTTCTCCATACCACTCTTCTTACAAAAATACTCATTTAGTTGATCTCAGCTACTTGCTACTTAAGTACAGGCTGCTTAGTGTGAAAATATATTATTTTCTCCATACCAGTCTTCTTACAAAAATCCTCATTTTGGTTGATCTCAGCTACTTGCTTCTTAAGTACAAGCTACTTACTGTGAAAATATATCATTTTCTCCATAGTCTTCTTAGAAAAATCCTCATTTTAGTTGATCTCAGTATTTAAGAAAGATTCAAATATAGCTAGACAACAAGCTACCATACGTAATCACACGTGACCAAAGATTGGCAAAGATGGGCATCAGAAATTGTCCAAAGATATGTAGCAAAGATTGAATCCTTCTCAAATCTATCAAAGAAAATGAGAAATATGAAGGAGTAGAGAGCTTACCTTTATGGCTAGTACCACCTCATCTTGCATCAATTTATATATTTTATGTCTTATACACGCATGCCACACATCTCTCCTTTTGGTGGCACCATTTATTAACTTTTTCACTAGCCAATATATGCTTGTTGACTAAGTTCATCCCCCTAAACCACCTCATGAGTGCAACAATTTAGCACTACCATTCTCTCCATGCCGCATGTTGGTGTCATTGTCAAAAAACTACTAGCCTTATTTCCTTACATCATGAGCTTTGATAACTTGGGATTGGTCAATGGCTTCAAAAATGAATAATATTACAGCACACATAAATTTCCCAAGTAGGAATCTCCTTTTTTCCTCCACCAGTGCTAGGAAAGGAGGGAGAACACTATACATATACATATCTCTACAACTATACATTATTGAAAATTTTACACCCCTAATGGATAGGAGGGTAACAACCATCACAGATAGCTTGTGAGGCTTTGTTATAATTTTGAGTAACACAAACATATATAGATCTTACAAAGTGCACATAGAGATTACACAAGGAGGTAGATGATGTAGTTGAAGCGTTGTTTATTGCTTGGCTTATGCCCATTAATATGCATTGGGTTGTGCCTTTTCAACATACCTCTTGAATTAAATTATAGTCTTTAGAAATATGAAATCATTTTACATTTTTAATTTCAATAGCCCTCCTTAATGTGATTGGTTTTCTGACACCTTGAGGAGTGTTGACTTTGAGCATCATAATTCATGCCTATTTGTAGAAAGTGGATTAGTCAAGATATTTACCCTATAGATAATGGAAAAAAACCCTAGTAAGAAATCAAAATAGCAATTACGGTAATTATTGGATACAATTACTATGCTAATTTGTATAGTGCACAACCAGCTAGAGGCCTAGTTGGACACTTATAAATAGGGCCCATTACTCATTTTACAGGTGACTGTTTTGGCTATTAGTCATTCTAGAGTCTAGTTCTACTCTTTATACTCTTTGGCATTTTCTATGAGCATTACTTGGCTCTCATGGTTGTACTTGATACCAAATGTACTCTTATTATATACATTCCATTTCTAGTCTTATTCTCTTGCTTCAGTTTCCAATTCACTCATTCTCTGCTAGTATATCTGAAGTCTGCTTGTCTCTAATTTAGCTAACTCTAACACTCCAACCTAGAATAACTGTCCGAAGTGACCAAATCATTCTATTTTGGCGATCAAGGTGGTGAGCTAAATAGATCTTGACAAAGTATATATCTTCTAGTTGGGGTTTTGAGCTGGCTGAAATTCAATCATGCTACCCAGAAGAGTCGAACATGGCCAAAACCATTACGAGATTCATGGAGGAATAAGATCATGTCAATACCATATTGGAGGAGTTGGAGGGAGGCTCAAACATTGACATTAAACTTGGGAATGAGATGGATGCAGACTTGGACCAGAGAGACACTAAGGAGCTGGAGGACTCCTAGCATTTCGCTCAGCGTCCAGGCGAAGGCATTTAGAATGAATACAGAGGCACTCTTGCTCATGTGGATCTTAGAAGAAGGATAAGAGTAAGTGTTAGGTTATAGGCCAAGTGTTCGGGCGCCCATTTTTGTGTAACTGGTGGTGAGGCACATATGAGCTGCATATAAACTTCTTAGATCATGGTGCCAGAGATGATATCCCATCTTTTCGTCCACACCATATCCAATGGAGATGCACTTTTATGATTTGGAGTCCAGCTTTTGTCTAAGCGCTTTTGGCACATGTGAGAATGTCTCACATCCAAATACACCTAACCTGTCATAATTGGGCAGTTTTCCCGTCCACATCTTCTGCGTAACCTTGTACTTTAGTGGTGTACAAGGTGACTGATTGATCAAATAAGCAGCCGTCATAACAAATTCTCCCCAAAATTCTTGAGGTAAGTTGGCGTAGACAACAAAGAGGAGACCCGTTCTTGAATGGTTCTATTCATCCTCTTAGCCATATTGTTCTGGGCAAGTGTGTAAGGTGTGGTAAACTGTCTTCTAATGCCTCATTTACTGCAAAAGTCCTTGAACTCAGAGGAGACGTATTTGCCTCCATTGTCACTTCGCCAATCTTTAAGCTTTCTACCCTCTACCAAGGCTAAGAACTTCTGAAAGACACTAAAGACGTCGCTCTTTTGCTTCAAGAGATAAACCCACACCTTTCTAGTAGAGTCATTTATGAATGACATGAAGTATAAATATCCCCCTAGAGACTTGACTGGTATAGGTCCGCAAAAATTGCTATGAATGAGATCTAAAGGACTTCTTAACTCCTTGTCTAAAGGCACTGATGTCAACCTAGTTTGTTTGCCATAGATGCAATGCTCACATAAAGAGAAGTTAGAGTAATCTAACACAGGGATATAACCAAAACGTTGGAAGAATTTCACTCCCTTCTGACTCATATGACCTAACTGGCTATGCCACAACTCTGTAGAAGGTATCTAGGCGACTACACAAATAGAATTCTCTTTCATGGAAGAGACATAAAGTGAGTACAATGAGCCAGACTTTTGGCCTTTAAGCATGACCAAATTTTTGTTCATGAGAAAATATGCTAGTGTAACCCAAATCATCCAGTTGTCATCAAATTTTTTCTTAATTTGGGTACATGTCTGACATCCTACATCATAAACCCAATGCCATTATGCATAGAAAAAACTAGATGCTGCCCACACCTCATATATCAAGCTCAAAAGAATTGCCTAGCTTCACTATGCCATGTGTGGCAGTGTATGTAGAAAACCACTCCTTGTGAGGATTCACATGAAAGCTAGCACTCGAGTCCCTAGGGGATTCACTCTATATACAAAACAAGATGCCACCTGCAAGTGCACAACTTTAATAAAACCCCTATATATGACTCATATTAGAAAATATGACCCCCCTTTGTACGCTTATACGACAATCAATAAACAAAACTATCATACCCCTATCTTACATATAGAATTTAGATCTCACATGATCTAACTGAGTAAAACTAGTCAAAGAGTGTGTAGCATAGTGAATCACAACGTACTAAGGAACCACTTGTGTTGACAACTACATGTACCATCAATGTGTTTTAGTTTGACTTTCAAACTATGTGCCCAATCAACCTGCAGTCTCGCTACTCGCCCCCCAAATTCTGACCCATCCAAAGTTGGTGTAAATCAATCTTTGACCTCCTCCACATCAACCCTTATCTATGACCGGATCATTGATGCAAAATTTGATGTGTGACCTGATAAAAAACCTTCCCAAAATTCATCCAGGTTCTAGTGCACACCTGTGACCAATCATTTTACAAGTAATCAACCCAGGTTAGTCTCCCCCCCTCTCTCCATAAATTTGATGTGTGACCTGATAAAAAATTTCCCAAAATTCATCCAGGTTCTACTGCACACCTACACCTATGACCAATCAGTTTACAAGTAATCAACCTAGGTTAGTCTCCCCCCCTCTCCCCATAAATATGATACGCCCCTCCCTTATTTTTAAGTTTGGGAGATAAATTATTGGGGGACTTCCCCAAACTTATACGCTTATGTAACTTGTAAAAAAAACCCCCTCCCTTGCAATTACGTGGTGCGGTAAGTTTTCCATGGTGAATCCCTCGAGACCTGAGTCCACAATCCTATTCTGCACATAGCACTCGTCAAGAGCTAATAGTACATTAGGACTCAAATCCGGTGTGAAAATCAACACATCATTTGGAACGTTAAAAACTGTCTCAATGGCTGGAGATTCAACCACATTAATCTCTTCAATTTTCATATTACTTTTAGGTTTGTCAGACTTCGCTTTCTTCTTGCCCTTTTCACGCTGCCATGTGCAACAATATTTCTTCAAGTGTCCCTTTCACGAATTAATTTCCAACAAGGGGCTAAGAGGAATTATAGCCCATGGAAACTAAGGACCAAAATGAGCCTAGAGAGAAGAACAATGCTCAACATTCTTCTAAAGGCAACTCTAGCAACAACAATAAAAATGATAAGGATAAAGGAGTCTACAAAGGTAAGCATATACTCTCTTTTGAAGAGCTCGAGCATTTTTGCAAAGGCGACAAGTGCTCCAAGTGCGGGGATCAAGGACATGGCTATCACACTTGCCCCCAAAGAAATGCACACAATGCACCTAGAGCTTCTATGGTTGAAACTCCAAAAGGGGATGCTCATTGCAAATGATCTCCCCTTTCCTATGCTTGGGGAAAGGTGAGAGAGCATGATGACTTTATCCTTTTTTACCGTGGCTCAACTCACAACTTTATATCAATGGAGTTGGCTACTAGATTAGGCATACATGCTTATGAGATGGGAGACACTATGACCGCCGATGGGGCTTTCAAGGGATAAAACACCTCCGTTACTCCCTTGATTGGGAAATTTTGCTGCAAGAAGGGCATGCCATTACATACGAGAGTCAAAGACTCAATTCCGACGAGCAAGTATTGGGCATATACAAAAAGGAGATACTATCTATTCTACATGTCTTAGACTCATAGAAGCACTATGTTTTAGGGACTCCGTTCATCCTACGCATGGATCACCAAAGCCTCAAGTACTTCATGACACAAACCAAGCTCTCCAACAAACAAATGAGGTGGGCAAATTTTCTTTCACAATTTGATTTTCATATTCCTCACATTGCTGGCAAGCACAATCAAGTGGCCGATGCACTATCATGATAGCCAAGAGCAAATACAGTATCGATAGCAACTCACAATGATCTATATTTTATGATAGATGAGTATGTTACTGACCCCAATTTTAAGGATGTGATTTCAGTCCTTGCATTAGGGAAGAAAAAGGAACCATTCACCTTGCAGGATGGTTATCTTCTATATGGCAATAGGCTATGTGTTACTAACTCACTTCATGAGAAAGTAATGTATGAATCCCATGCTCCTCCTTATGTAGAGCATAGAGGGATTCAACCTGCTATTCAAGGAGTAGAGACCTACTGCCATTGGCCTACCATGAAAATAGAAATACAAGAGTATGTGTCAAAATGTGTGATATGCCAAAAGACGATATGATAGAAAGAAGCAACCTGGATTACTCCAGCCATTGTCCATTTCTAATTCACCATGGGAGAGAATATCCATGACCTTTGCTTTCAGTACTCTGACCAACTAAAATGTATTTGATAGCCTTATCATCTATTTTTTTATGTTGCATTTGTGGCACCAAAGCATAAGCCAAACAACCTAAAATGCGCATGTGATAAATATATGGCTTCCTATCATGCCATGCTTCATAAGAACGCATAGATTGCAAAGAGAGAGAGAAATGCATTAAACTAGCCAGAAATGCATTAAACTCATGAGACATAACCCCCCCCCCCCCCCCCCCCCCCCCCCCCCCCCCCCCCTCCCTTCGCCCATTCATGTGAACAGAGGGTGCCCATAGTACAATTTGAGACATTTTCATTCGTAGCTAGAAATTGCTCAAAGCACATAAACATTGTGGACTTAACTTTAAGCGGATATACACATGCATGCCTGGAGTAATCATCAAAGAACTTTTAAACCTTGAGTAGTAATCTTTTAGGGATAAGATGCATTGTTTCAAGCTTCAAACTCATTCATCTTTATCACCTCATGCGAAAGAGTCAAGTATCTTACCTTCACTTCTTGTTTAATCTCCCTCCAACTCTTAGAATTTTCCAATACTCCCATGTCATGACAATGTTGTTTCCACCGTATTTTTGCTTCCCTTTAAAGGCAAAACATTGCTAGCATTGCTTGGTTTGTAGGTGCAATCTTTGCAATAGAGAAGTGATATTCCATAGCTTCAATCCATACCTCCGCATCCTTCTCAATATCATTGTCCTCTCCCTAAAAAGAAGGTGGTTGTAGTTGCTTGAGTAAGAACTTCTTCTCTTGAATTTCCATGTAAATAGCATCATTTTGAGGGTTTTCTAATATAGGAGTGATTTGAGGGTACCCCTAGAGCGTACATATATATTAAAATATAATAATAACATCAATGTTTATAATAACTCAAAACACTAAGGTATTTTTCACACTTAGACTTATCCAATCCATTATAAGTTCAATCACTTCACTTAACCAATAAAACAATTTTTTAAAAAAAGGCTTGATCTCATACTCATAAAATCATAAAAATTCATGTAGGGTGGTTTAACATATTAGAGGTTTCAATCATAACTGTGATACACATCAGCTAGCATGTTGTAATATTGAAATGGGTCAGGCCATGGGTGTAGAAAAGAATACATAGGAGGAAGCTCAAGGTAGCCAATCAAAACTCTTTTCTTGAAGGTCATCCAAGTATCACTACAACAAAAAAAGGTGTCCTCGACGCAGGTTTCGATGCGGTCCGTCGAAATACCCGTCCCTATGAAAACATCGAAATAGGCATCGATATATGTGTCGAAAGGCACTGTTTTGGACGTGTATTTCGACGTGCCTATCAACGCATATTTCGACGAGCATATCAGAAGAATTTTTTCTTGGACAGAGGATAGGCAGCCTGGCCTGTGCCCAGTGAAAAGATGGACACAGCCAACAGTCAGACTGCCTGTCCTCTGCCCAAGAAAGGGAGCATCACCAAAATCAACAGTGCTCCCGTAGAAATTTCGGCAGAGTTCCCTTTGTTTTAACATAAACTTTAAAAAAAACCATATGTATACACCTCCTACATGATATCCATGTAGGATCTCACATGAGATTTAAGGCAAATGAAAGAAATGAAATGAACTTTGTGCAAAACCATAACCAAATTAAAACCATAACCTGCATAACGAAGTTTGTGCAAAACCATAACCGGCCATAACCATATTGATCAAAACCATAATGATAACAATAACCATAAACAAAACAATAACCATAACCATAACCATAAAGTTAAACATAACCATAATCATGTCTATACAAGAACAATAATCATAACCATAAAGAAAACAATAACCATAACCATATCTAAACAATAACCATAACCATGTCTGAACAATAACCATAACCATGTCTATACAAAAAAAAGACACAAAAGCGTGTGTGTGTCTCACAAAACATATATATGGAATCCAATGATGACTACGCGTCACAACCTGCACATAGGACAAGTCACAAAATTAGTATTGATATTACTTCACATATACTTATTTAATTAGATCAACTCACACATATTAATGTCTCACCTCAATCGATCAGCGAGACTCTAAGGCCTCCCAGTCTAGAGGCTCTCCTGAGGCAGCAAGATCATTCAATACTTTATAAATACCTCTGTGGTATCCATCTATCTCCTCGTGGCGTGTCGGAGCTCGATGCATGGCAAGATTCTACGTTTATACAAAAATCAAAGTAATTAAGAATACATGATTCATCGCGTTTTAAAAAAACGCCATAGCTAGGATTGGATTGGAAACTCACAAACTCATAGTGGAAGGTGTCGAAGCCTCCGCTGCCAAGATGAGATATCCCCCTGGTCATCTGTCGTACCTCCACGGCCTGACGCTGCTGTCTGAACCGCGTGTCTGCTGTCCGCTCATCCTCCCTGATCTGCTGCCAAGTCTCGTGTGGATGCCCGAAGGCTTCGGCGAGCCGGTCCTGAAAGCTTTATGAGCTGCATCTCGATGATGTTTCATGGTGTCCTGTGCAACACCGTTGATCCACCTCCTCGGAAGATCCTCTGCACCCGAAGCAGGCTGATACTCTCTCATGATGGTCTCCACTATATAATTGATTTTGTTGTGATCCTGCTCAAACCAAGGCGTCAGAATGCTGGTCAAAAACTGCAGCTCCTATCTCTCTCTCTCTCTCTCTCTACTTCCCTATCTCTCTCTCTCTCTATTTTCCTCTCTCTCTCTCTCTCTCTCTCTCTCTCTCTCTCTCTCTCTCCCTCCCCCTTGATCTCTCTCTCTTTAATTTCTCTTTCTTTAATTTTAATTTCCTACGCATACATTCTCTCTCTCTCTTTAATTTTAATTTCCTACGCATACATTTCTCTCTCTCTCTCTCTCTCTCTCTCTCTCTCTTTAATTTCTTACACACATACACACACACATTTCTCTCTCTCTCTCTCTTTGATTTTCTACACACACACACATTTCTCTCTCTCTCTCTCTCTCTCTTTAGTTTCTTACACACACACACACACACACACATTTCTCTCTCTCTCTTTGATTTCCTACACACACACATATTTCTCTTTCTCTCTCTTCCTACACACACACACACACTTCTCTCTCTCTCTCTCTCTCTCTCTCTCTCTCTCTCTCTCTCTCTCTCTCTCTCTCCCCCCTACACAATATAATAGTGGTATATTGGATAGGGTGATGGGTTTTTTTTTCGACTGGATTATTGGCTTATTTAATTACTGCCTAGCATGAGATAGTTGAGATGCTTACACTTATGGTAATTTGAATTTGGCTTACTCACAATAGCATAATGGATCCTGCTGGCATTCCAATATGTTTTAAAAGTTGTAATGGCCATGTATCCGAGGAGTGTCCGTGGGTATAGTTCCGATGTTTTACTGGGTATGTTGAATTAAAGGAAGGATCGGATCCTGGCCGCGGTTTGATATAAGGTAGCTTATGCTATCTTATGTTGTCCTAGCTAATTTGCAGATTGAGTTGCCTTTCTTTCTATGGATATTTTGCAGACTCTTTAGCTTCGGTTGCGGACTGTTGCATAACTCAATGTATCTGTCAAGGAGTAAGGTGTGATATAAAGTGTAGTTTCGGGCTGTTAGATAGCTCTTCTCTCTTAGTGTGAGGGGTTTGATATACCCTAACTCTTAGCAATATCTGGTAATGCTGTGTTGGATCAGTGGTTGGACTGTGATTGATTGTTTAACTTCGTGAAGTTCCTTGCCGATGATAGATATATATAAAGGTAAGCTATCTTTTGTTGGTCTTGACTGGTCTTTTTTTGCCAACTGGTTTATGCCGACTCTTGGCATTATCTGGGTCTCGGATCATGTACGACTGTATGAGGTTCCTTATCGTTGACTGATATATGTAAGGGTAAGCTATCCTATGTTGGTCTAGTGTGTCTGATTAGATCCGACTTTGTGAGGATCCTTGCCATGGATTGAGGTATGTAAAGGTGAGATACTCCTTGCTGGTCTTGACTGGTTTTTTGCCGACTGGTTTTTGCCGACTCTTGGCACTATCTAGTAGTGGTATATTGGATAGGATGACTCGAATTTTCGACTGGATTGCTGGTGAATTAAAATGCTGCCTAGACTGAATGGCTGGTGGTAAAATGTTCTTATTTCTTCTGATTATGGTCTAGGATCATTACTGTGGGGTTTTTTTTTTTTTTTGGAAAAGAAGCTATAGCTCAAAGATTGCTATAACTTATTAAAATAGGTTTTCGGAAATCTTTTTGATGGTGGAAGTACTGGAAGAAAAAGACAGCCATGCCAATGATTGTTTAATCTGATTGATAAATCTGACTTCACACTAACATAAGAAACAATTGGAATAGCATGAACACTATTCTGGGCTATAAAAACTCCACTTAAAAGTACGGAAGGAAAGAATTCAACTTGAACTAAAACTGAAAAGTTTTTTCAAAATTTTATAAAATTTTACTAAACCTTAGCAGCATGATTTTTTCTTTTTTGGTACCTTGGTGACATGGATGACAACTAGGTCACCCTAGTTACTTGCAATGCTATTTGGAAGCTAACGAATGGTTTGTTTTCTTACTGTAAATGTAGGTAAGGGTGTCCTCTCCTTGGCAATTGATTAAGAAGATGAAGTCTTGTACTTGTAACTATTGGACTATAACAGGACCATCCTACCCTTTAATGGCCTGTTACTATGATGTATTTGCTTTGGATAAACTGTCGAAAGAAATACATGACTTTGTACTTTATCTGTATGCCAAGGTCTTTGTAGAATATCTCATGTGTTATGTATACTGTTAATAGTTAAAACTAACTCTCTCTCTCTCTCTCTCTCTCTCTCTCTCTCTCTCTCTCTCTCTCTCTCTTTCCTTCCTGCGCACACACACACACACACACACGATGTAGAGAGAGAGAGCGAGAGAGAGAGAGAGGTTGGGCGGGAGGGAGAGAGCTCATAATACCTGTGCACCAGGTTTCGGCCAAGAGAAGATCTGAGCGTGTCCCATGCGAAAATGACCGCCTGCGCGCGGATTTTCTTTTTTTTCCCGCAATTTTTTTCATCAAAATATGCGTCGAAAGACACGTGGGAATACCTGTGGAAATACGCGTGGTAATATTGATTAAGAAGATGAAGTCGTGTACTTGTAACTACTGGACTATAATAGGACCATCCTACCCTTTAATGGCCTGTTACAATGATGTATTTGCTTTGGATAAACTGTTGAAAGAAATACATGACTTTGTACTTTATCTGTAGGCCAAGGTCTTTGTAGAATATCTCATGTGTTATGTATACTGTTAATAGTTAAAACTCTCTCTCTCTCTCTCTCTCTCTCTCTCTCTCTCTCTCTCTCTCTCTCTCTCTCTCTCTCTCTCTCTAAAAACGCAGCCGTTTTTTGACTTAGTAGACAGCAGTCCACTCTTTTGATCATAACTTCTTCATCCGAACTCCGATTTGGGTGATCTATAGCCTCAATCGAAGAGCACAAAGTCCTCTACGCATTGATGTCAATACAGAAATTTTCAGAATTATTGAAGGTGTTTCTGTAGCAGCATTTCCGAAGTGAACAGGTTCAACAAAATTGATTCTCATCTCCTATTTTACATACAATGTCTTCCGGCACTCGCAAGGGTTCTTCTTCTTCAACAAGGTCCACAACCATTGTGGAAAATGATCCAAAATCTCTTAAGTGTGTAGATAGCAACACAACCACCCAACCAACGACATTAGAAACCATGATCATGGTGTACTTGGTATCATTGCAAGAGACCGTAAACAAACAAGGCGAAGACTTACGAGCACTTGCAATGGAGAATGGCACACTAAAGGTACTTGTGGTTGAGAATGAGAATCTCAAGAGGACACTTGAGATGCAAACAACACGTTTGATGCAACTTGAAGAGGAAGTCAAGAAATGTAAACGCTCTCTTGTGGACTTGAATGCTTTGAAGGAGCGGATGAGCAAAGTAGAGCATGACCATGTATTGAAAGAGGAGAAATTTGACACTATGAGCCGGGATGTATGCGACATGAAAAATGTATGCACAAACAAGTCTTGGGCTGATGTATGTGGTAGCAATGTGGTTTCTAATTCCTCACTCATGTAAGCTATGGTTCAAACAAAGAATGTTGAGAATGTGGATGTGGAGGAGTTGAAGGAACGGGAGCGACGTTCCAAGAACATTGTTATTCGTGGAATTCCCAAAGAGAAGTTAGAGACACCTCCTTCTCTTGCCATTGTTATTGAAGATTTCTTCAAAACCCACTTTGGCATGTCCGGAGTTATGGTCTATGGAGCACATAGAGTGGGGAAGCAAGGAGCTCCTCGCTCGGGAGAACGGCCAATTGTATGCACCATGCCGGATGAGACCAAGCGAAAGATTATCCTTGATAATAGTTGGATCTATTTGAGGGATACAAAATGTTTTGTATGTGAAGATCGCACTATTAAGCAACAAAATATGCGTCGCAAGGCATATGAGGAAAAGAATAATAAAAACAAGGAGGTCTCTCAAGCAAATAGGGATGCGTGACCTATGAGACCGAGTTACAATTGAAAATATGCTTTTGGAATTGTAATGGATACCCATGGAATGCGGGGGTTGGCATTGATGAACTAACAAGCAAAGCCGATGTTGTACTTCTTGTTGAAACTTGGGAGCATGATACACAAAGGATTAACGGCTTGGAGGATTACAATGTACATTCATTGATGTGGTCAAAGAATCTCAAGCAACGCAGAGGACGAGGGTTAGCATGTATGGTTAAGAAAGGATTGAAATATTTTGTATCAATTGTGAAAGATGACAAGTACAAACGTTATGTATGGCTGAAAATTATGACACCAAAAAGAGCACCCATTTTTGTAGCTAGTTGCTACATTCCTCATCATGATTCTCCCTTTTATGCTTGCATGGATAGAGATCAACCATTTTTTGATTTGGAAGAGGACATTTCTTATTTCAAAGGTGAAATTGATGTTATTGTATTTGGGGATATGAATGCTTGCACAAAAACATTGCAACATGATACTCAACAATTTGATATGCCATACATTTCAAGGGAGTTGGAGGAAGTTCACTTTTATGGTCGTACTTCAATGGATGAGAAAGAGCCGGATCACTATGGAAAGTTACTTTTACACATGTGTAATAGCACGGGTATGCTCATTGCCAATGGTGTATCTTTGTGGAGTGGAACCAATGGATTTACATGTAGGAGACATAATGGGGATAGTGTGATTGACTATATGCTACTCTCTGAAGCCATCATGTATTGCATAAAGAGTTGTATGTTTGGTCAATGGACCCCGGAATCCGACCATCGCACCTTATGTATTGACCTTTCATGTGGAGAAGCAACTAAGCATGATAATCTCAGCCAAAGGAAAGAGAAGTTATCACTATGTATGGATTTCAAACGGGCACCAATGTACATTGAAATGGTTGAGCAAAAATTATGGATGACAAAGCTTCAATGTGATGCACCATTGGAAACTAAATGGAAAGCTTTCAAGAAAACTATTTTTTCTTGTGCGGAAGAATGCTTTGCCATAAAGCATCTCCATGGTATCAACAAAGATAGATCACGCAAAAGGTGGTTTGATAAAGAATGTCAAGATGCTCGAAAGTCCTTGATAAAGCTGGATGCAACTATGGACAAAGACAACTATCAAAGTCATTTGCATACATACAAGGCATTGATTCAAAAGAAGAGAAGAAGTTGGGAAGTAAAGCAACAAGAATTTCAAGTCCAAGAAAAGGCACATGCATGTGGAAGATTTTGGAGAAACTTGAGAGGCAAGCGGGTTGAGAATTTTGGTAACTTGAGTCTAGTGGATATGTACACACATTGTAGGCAATTATATGAGCAAGAAAATATTGAAAAAATGCCATTTTATGGTTCACTCCCATGTATGCCGTCTTTTTTTACTATTGAGGATGTATGCGGTGGGCTTGAAAAGTTGGCCACTCGCAAAGCGGGAGATCTTCAAGGTATCAAGCCGGAGATGATCAAATGGACGGGAGATTTTACCCATGAGTGGATGTGTGATATGTTCAACCTTGCACTTCAACATGGTATGCCTTATGATTGGAGTACTAATTGGGTTAAGCCTTTGCATAAAGGAGGGGATGTAAAGAATGTAAGCAACTACCGAACTATAATGATTGGGTCTCTTATGGCAAAGTTGTTTGGGTGCATAATGGAGATGAAATTGAGTGATTGGGCTGAAGAGAATGACAAGCGTGCAAAGGGACAAGCGGGTTTTCGTCGATGCCATAGCACCATTGATCATCTTGTCACTCTTCGTGTTCTCATGGAGGAAAGTCGGTTGAAAGGCAAGTGATTGTATTGTTGTTTTGTGGACTTTAAGAAAGCCTTTGATATGATTCCACGTAACAATTTGTGGAGAAGGATGGAAGAACTCCAAGTGCCAAGTGAGTTTATACTTGCGGTTTCTCGAATCTATGAGAAGGTGATTTGTCAATTGCGCATGGGAAGAGAAATTTCAGAAATTTTTGTAAGCACTGTTGGGGTTAAACAAGGATGTCCATTGTCACCAACTCTCTTTGGTCTATGCATCGATCAATTGGAACAAATGGTACTTGACTTTATGCAAGAAGAAGGCATTGAAGAGGTCACTATTTGCAATGCGGTAATCATGCTTTTGTTGTATGCGTATGATGTAGTGCTTCTTGCACACACTTTAGAAGATGCACAAAAGCTTATGGTTGTCCTTGAGAACTTTTGCTTGCATAGTGGGCTGATTGTAAATGAATCCAAAACAAAGGTTATGCTTGTGAAAACCAACCATAAGGAGAAGCCATGCATTGTGTACAACAACGAGACACTTGAAGTTGTTGAGAGCTTTAAGTACCTTGGCCTTGAGGTTCCATCCAATCACAAGTGGCATGAATGTGCTATGTGTCATTTAGAAGCGGGAAAGAGAGCATATTGTGCATTTGAGAACATGTGTAATGCGGGAAACATCAAGTGTTGGGTTCTCAAGAAGTATCTTTTTGATGCATTGGTGACACCAGTTCTTCTTTATGGAGTTGAAGTGTGGGGCAGGAGCATCTCAAAGTCTACTTGGAAAGAGTTTGAGAATGTCCAAAAGCGTTTTCTTACAAACTTTCTCCAAGTTAAGACACAAACACCATATATGCTCCTACTTCTTGAGTCGGGATCTCTTCGAATTGAGGTTATGGGCATGGAAAGGGTTGTGGAGTACATGATAAAGATGCGTCAAAACCCCTCACATCGACTTCCTAAAATTGCATGGGAAGCAAGCAAAAAAGTTCAAAAGACGTATAAAAGCAAGATCTTGAGCACGGGATGGATGCAAGACATAAAGAAGTGGTTTGGGAGATGGGATGCGTTACACTTGCTACATGATGCTTCAATTGACTCTCAAGTGAATGAAGCTTTTCTACAACGCCAATGTATTATGGCTTGGGAGAAATCCTTGGGTCACGCTTCATACATTACACCACCTATATTGCCCCCAACTACAAAACCATGTTCTTCGCTGAGAGAGGAAACCGTACTCACACTTACATGCTTGAGCCTATTCCCTTGTCCGCGATACGCACTATCGCAGCAATTCGGCTTAGCTCCCATTTCCTTCGATGCGAGATAGGGCGTTGGGGCAATGGAGAAGAGTCAAATCGATTGTGCACATTATGCTCATTGCAAGTTCGAGAGTCTGAGTACCACACACTACTAGAGTGCTCAGCTTTTGATCACATCCGAACTTGGTTCTCTCACATTTTCAGCCATAACTTAGACCTACACACTTTCCTCTCCCAGCCAAAGTGTGGGCTCTCCATTGCGACTCTCATCACTACAATTTTGGAGCATCGAGAGTCACTCATCAGCCATACACATACTACATCACATGTAACTTTGGTCCCATAGGTCATATTTGACCTCCAAGGACGATAATAAAATCTATCTATCTCTCTCTTTTTCCTACACACCCACACACACACTTTATCTGTAGGCCAAGGTCTTTGTAGAATATCTCATGTGTTATGTATATTTTTAATAGTTAAAACTCTCTCTCTCTCTCTCTCTCTCTCTCTCTCTCTCTCTCTCTCTCTCTCTCTCCTTCGCATGCGCGCACACACACACACACGATGTAGAGAGAGAGAGAGGTTGGGGGGGGGAGGGGGGGAGAGAGCTCATAATACCTGCGCAGCAAGTTTCGGCCAAGAGCAGATCTGAACGTGTCGCAGGCGAAAATGACCGCCTGCGCGCGCATTTCCTTTTTTTTTCCCCAATTTTTTTCATCAAAATATGCGTCGAAAGACACGTGGGAATACCTGTGGAAATACGCGTGGTAATATTGATTAAGAAGATGAAGTCCTGTACTTGTAACTACTGGACTATAATAGGACCATCCTACCCTTTAATGGCCTGTTACTATGATGTATTTGCTTTGGATAAACTGTCGAAAGAAATACATGACTTTGTACTTTATCTGTAGGCCAAGGTCTTTGTAGAATATCTCATGTGTTATGTATATTGTTAATAGTTAAAACTTTCTCTCTCTCTCTCTCTCTCTCTCTCTCTCTCTCTCTCTCTCTCTCTCTCTCTCTCTCTCTCTCTCTCTCTCTCTCTCTCTCTTTCCTTCCCGCGCGCGCGCACACACACACACACACGATGTAGAGAGAGAGAGAGAGAGAGAGAGAGAGAGAGAGAGAGAGGTTGGGGGGGGGGGGGGAGCTCATAATACCTGCGCAGCAGGTTTTGGCCAAGAGCAGATCTAAGCGTGTCGCAGGCGAAAATGACCACCTGCGCGCGGATTTCCTTTTTTTCCCCCAATTTTTTTCATCGAAATATGAGTCGAAAGACACGTGGGAATACCTGTGGAAATACGCGTGGTAATATTTACCTTTCCACACGTATTTTCACGTGCATTTCGACGCCCCTTTCCACGTGTATATCGACAAACTGCAAGTCCGTTGAAAAACACGTGGAAAGGTACGGCCGTCGAAATATTCTGCGTCAAAATCTTGGTGTTATGTTGTAGTGTATGATTGTTGCTAGGAACTTGATTAGCAAGGATTATTGATGTCACTTTGTCATAAAGCCATTGATTATGGATTGTAACTCCATCAATGGCCATGATGATGGTCGATATGGGGCTTCTTGAAATTGGAAGTGTTGAGTCAGCTTCAAGTTTTTGGTCCACTTCATGTGCTCGGATGGAAAAGGTTGATCCACAAACCCAATAGACATATATATAACGAGGTGCAGGTGGATCAAAATTTACATGAGGTACAAAATCTTGTCAAGAATGAGAAACACTTTCTCTTGAAATGTGAATCTTGGTGATTGGAAAGCAGTGTCAATATACATTTCTTCAAAGAGAGTAAAATCGTTTGTGTCCATAAATTTGTGTCACAAAACAAACAAGATAATAGTGTAATCTATGTATTCATGCATTCAACCTTAAAAATAGTGTATACTGTTGAGAATCCAAACTTTTAACCTATTGCTCTGATACGAATTTTAAGCTCCCCAACCTAGTGATTGGGACAACTTGATAGTTGGCCTTCCTTTATTCTCAAGTTCCATTGACAACACCTTACTCTAATTCAAAGAAGAAAGGATATGAGCAATAGAAGAGAGGAAGTCCTCTACCCTTTGTGGTTGTGGATATAAGGGTCATACACCACAAGCTAGGTTGATAAATCAAAGGTTGTGATGGGGACTAGTTCCTATATCACAAACATAAAATCTCATTCACATACCTAGGATCTATACACAATGTCTTTTTCCCCATGTTTAAGAGGCACAACCATCATTCATATAGTCCTAGATGTGATATGAGATTTATCCTTAGCAAACAGGTAGACTTATGAAATTACTTGACTAATTGGGTCCACCCATTCATAGACATAGTTCCATTTGGATATTAATATCCCACTTCCACACGGCACTCACCCATTCCTCACGTTTCTAATTACTACCACATTGTTTCACATGTACAATCAGGGTTTTTTCATTAATTCCAGGCACGGGTTTTTTCACATAGGCATTCAAACATCACTTGAACACAATTCTTTCTCAAGTAGGGTCTAATGAAGACAGTACTACATTTTAACAAAAAGAATTATCCAATAATATGAATTTGTTGCTACCCTCAGACATTTCTCTATCTAGATAAATGAGACTTTGCAATGGTTTTCTTATTGTTAATCTCAAAGTTGGCAATCAAAACTTCCCTATTGCACTACCAAGGATACTTGCTCATTGGAACATGTTAGCGATACTAATAACCACATCTTACTCTTCGCTGACCATGGTATTTTCTCGCTAATCGTGAGCTCTATCTAGCAAGAGCATTCCATATCAATATCTTCTTTTTCTAGGGATAACTTTCCACAGTGATCAAATAACTTTACCCTAAATCAAAAAATTGTTTTGCCAAATTCTTTCAACTTGAGTTACGAAAACACATGCTTGCCTCTTCTGATGATAATCACATTCTTGGTCAATTTAGAACATCCTAGACTTCTAGTATTAAGGTCAACTTATGAATGCACATGTAATGGAAATGGCCTATGAACTTTGAGAATAGCGGAATTAAGAGAATTAGCAAGAACAGTTTTGTGAGACTACTTTGAGAGCATAGAGGGTGAACTTAATTGACGGTAGCAACATAATCATAGTACTTAGTTAACTTGGCATGAACAATACTTTTGCAAGAGGGAGAGTTTAGAGAACTTGACAATAGTTGAGGACCGGATTTATGTGGATCCGGTCCCCCCTCAAATAGGCATTTGTATTATAGGTTCTCTCATCAAGAGAGACTTGGTACAATACAGTCTTTGTGTTCTTTTTGTGAACTACATGATGCAATGAAGACGGACAACTTCATGCATCACGAGCATAACATAAACTTTGTAAAAAGAATTAACTATCCCAAGCCTTAGTCCCAAGGCCTCAAACACCTTCGAAGGTGGAGAGAGCTAGCGGGAAATGAGGGTAGGAAAGAGGAAGAACAAACATTCCATAGGAGAATACTCATCACTCTTCTTCCTAGAATACATAATAGCATAGTAATGAAGATGGAGAAGATGGGGATCTTAAGCATTGAAGCATGGCTCTTGGTTGGATTTTCATTCCATAGCCAAGAGTGTTGGTGTAGGCTCTCAACTTCCCTACTAGATTGGAGAAGAAGATGGAGATCTTGCACTTTGCACTTAATACAACGAGAGTGTGTGTAGGAGATTATACCCCTCAAGAAACCCCCCTTCTTGCTTTGGTCGACCCCCCTCCTTCTAGCTCATGCTTGAAGCTCATTGGACCCTTCCAAGCCTAGCCAATCACATGCAAGAGGCATATCAAGCAACGAGAGTATCCTTGGGACCAATGTCCCCCTTTCATTGGACCCTTCCAAGCCTAGCCAATCACATGCAAGAGGCATATCAAGCAACGAGAGTATCCTTGGGACCTATGTCGCCCTTTCTTGGACTTGATAAATGCAAAAAAATTTAATTCAATTAACTAATTTATCATTGGACCCTTTGGGAGGCCAACCAATAGGATTTAGGCACACCATGAGGGCAGCATGGGTAGGGGCTTGACATGTGTCCTTGCTGCCTCTTGAGGCTTGGGATATCCTTGTGTGTGTTTCATGCATCACCCAGGTCACAAGGAACAAAAATATTGTATTGTACCAAGTCTCTCTTGATGGGACAGCCTATAATACAAATGCCTATTGGAGGGGAGACCGGAGGGGAGACCGGCTCCACATAAATCCGGTCCTCAACTGTCGTCAAGTTCTCTAAACTCTCTTTCTTGCAAAATTATTGTTCATGCCATGGTAACTAAGTACTATGATTATGTTGCTACCGTCATTAAGTTCACCCTCTATGCTCTCAAAGTAGTCTTCATGCATCATGAGCATAACATAAACTATCTAAAAAGCATTAACTATCCCAAGCCTCATTCCCAAGGCCTTAATACCTTCGAAGCTGGAGAGAGTAGAGGAAGAAGAAAAATTCCATAGTAGAAAGACGTAGTTCCTCACTTGGCTCTTGGTTGGATTTGCATTCTATAGCCAAGAGTGTTGGTGTAGGCTCTCAACTTTCCTACTATAGCTTGGAGAAGGAGATGGAGCTCTTGCACTTTGCACTTCAAACAATGAGAGTGTGTCTGCGTGTGTGTGGGAGAGTATACCCCCAAGCAAACCCCCTTCTTGCTTTGAAGCTCATTGGACCCTTCCAAGCCTAGCCAATCACATGCAAGAGGCATATCAAGCAACAAGGGTAGCCTTGGGACAAATGTCTCCCTTTCCCCTTTGAGGGAGAGGAATTGATAAATGAAAAAAAAAATTCAAATTTAATAATTTATAATTGAACCGCTTGGGAGGCCAACCAATAGTCTTTAGGCACACCATGAGGGCAACATGGGTAGGGGCTTGACATGTGTCCTTGCTGCCTCTGGCTTTCCTTGTGTGTGTATGTGTGTGTGTGTTCTCTCTCATTCCCCTAGCTTTAGGGCTCACCCACTCTTGAGTAGGGATTGGATTTGACTTTTTGAACACCTTACCCTCAAGCACCTTAGTCAGTAAGCATGACAAAGCACCTCAAACGTGGGTAGTGTTCCCACAAGCTCCCTAGTCGGCAAGCACGACAAACACCTCAAGCATCTTAGTCAGCAAGCACGAGAAGCACCTTAAGCACCTCAGTCATCAAGCACGACAAGCACCTCAAGCACCTTAGTCAGCAAGCACGAAAAGCACCTCAAGCTTGGGCCAGGTTCCCACCTCAAGCTCACAGTCACAACTTACCTAAGGTCAAAGGACTTTTAACACTAACCTTTGAAGGTCTTTAATGAAGCTAACCCTAAGGTCTTTAAGCTCCATTGGGCTAGCCTTGCTCTTTGATAGATCATTTCTCATTTGGGCCCCTTTACCATTGGCCTCCAACAACCTCATTCTTTGGTGCTAGAGGTGGACCCGGGGCGGACCCGGGGCAGTCACTTATCAAAAGACTCCTATATCATGTGCGTTCAAGAGGTAATTAATAATACCCCAATATACATACTATACTTACATTGTGAGCCTATTTAAAAAACCCCCACACCCTCTGTATGTATACTTTTTTATACATTTTGGTCTTTTAATAATACTCTCTGGTTAACTCACGTGATACCATACACATTCTAAAAAGTGACCGCCCCGAGGAGGTGGAGGACTCACTGGAGGTTCAAGCAAGGGCATTAGAGCTTTGCATTCTCTTACTTGGTGGGGCCATCACTCATGTAGGACAACAAAAAGATAAAAGGGTGTAATACTAGAATCAATCAGAACCAAATGGTTGTTAGATACAACAAAAGAGATAAATAAATCATTTATAAATAGGAACATGACCTACTGCAAGTTCTATGCATCTATCTATCTACGAACACTTCCTATCACCTACATAACCTTATGTGGGAGGGGATTCATGCTTCAAACTCCACATCCAAGTGATTGAAAAGAGGGTATCTAAAGAGAAATAATAAAAACATGGAGGGTGATTGAATTCAAGAAAATCACACAAAAACAATGGATTCTAATACCTAATTACTAGTGCATGTTCCCACAATACACCCACATACATGCATGCTTAGCTAACCCTAGATTTTCTTTTAAATGATTCTTTTTCACATGGTTTAGCTTAGGTAGACAAAAAACTCAAGATTAATACCATACTATTTTGAGGATATAGACAACAAGGAGGTTAACTATATGATTAACTACATTGTGGTTAAACGCTGTCCTGACAAACAGACAAACAGTGTTGGGATGGGTGACATTCCAAAAAGTTTTGAGCATGGTAAAAAATTTTCCCTTGTGTGCACTCAATGGCACCAATGAAGCCTTTGTAGCTTCATTGACAAGTATGCTAATGACTATGCCTTCGTTACCACCTTGGTCAATCGCCTTGGAGGGAATCGAGGACTATGCCTTAGTCACTGCCTTAGTCAGTCTCCTTGGAGGGAGTCGAGGACTATGCCTTTTCCACTGCCTTAGTCAGTCTCCTTGGAGGGAGTCGAGGACTATGCCTTGGTCGCCACCTTAGTCGGTCATCTTGGAGAGGTGAAGGGGGTATTGTTGGGATGGTGTGTTCTCACCACCGCACATAATTTTTGTTGCAAAGTTTTATTTCTCTTGCTCTCTGATTGTTTTGTGCTTTCCCTCTATCTCTTTATATAGGCTTTTGGGGGTGTGTTATTCTTGGTGCATGCTTTTCAAGCTCTTTCCTTGTGTATCACTTTTGCCAGCTGCAAGTCCCTCCCGTCACTGATTTTTGTGTAGTCAACTATTACCGACCTCTATTAATAAAAATAAATTAATAAAGTGTATGAGGATACTACTACATTAAGCCTTAGTGATGTAACTCCCACGTGGAGGATTAAGCCTATGTGATATGTTTTCATATTTACAAACATTGTAATTGTAATTGTAGAGGTTTGACAAAAAGGCACAACCCAATTATATTAATGAGAACAAGCCCATCAATAAACAACACTTCAACTACATCACCTACCTTCTTGGGTAATCTCAACATGCACTTTGTAAGATCTTTGTCTCTCTCTGGTACTCAAAATTATAGCATGGTATCATCGAATAGAATGTGAATGTGCATAGCCACTCTATGCAACAAGCCTTAAGGCACACATAAGATGGTCCAGAATAGACTACAGATGGCTCAATCTATTCCCCACTATAAGGTGAAAAAATCAAACAAAAAGTACTACCATCGATGTAGATGATTCTCAAATTACAAAACCTACTTGACCTTGTAAATGGCACCTATGTGTGTCCTGTTTGCGGGTCGCCGTGACGGAGGTCCATAGCATAGCTCTCAAGCATCAACATATTTATCAATACAAGGGAAGCGACTCAGATGAGGCATGGGAACTCACTAGGGTGTCAATCCTAATGAAGTGAACTCGAAGAGATGCAACTTATTAACTCTACAAGCAAATCAAAATCGTTACCACCAAGTAATCTGCCTATGTCCTCTTACACCGTTCTTAAGTCATCACGCCCGTTTACCATGCAAATCATATCCGAATTGCACGAAACTTGAAGGGAAGCTACAGGGGATTATCAAGAACATGTCCTATCACTGTCACAGCATGCTAGAGAGGTACAACGATCGCAATCGTTCGTCCCAAAGTCAGCAAAAACAGCGAACAGATGATCCTAATGGGTCGTTTTAGGGTCCCTAAAGCCTCTCCTCGGGTCAAAACAACATGAAACACGCATATAGACACTCAAAACAGTGATTTAAGGCCTCAAACTCGTAGTTGAAAACCTTCACCGAATCTTGAATGATTACACTTGAATGAAAGAGCAAGAGGAGAGGAACACAATGCAATATTCAAATCTGAATTTGGATTACCGTAGCTGCAATGGCGAAGATTACAAGTTTGAACAAGAAGGAGCTCTCCAACGTACGCTGTCTTCTCAGTTCTCCATTTAAAATATTATCCTCAAACTTACAAAAAATGACCTTTATAGATTAGTTCTTTACAAAATGGCTTGTCCGGCCATAAACTCCCAAACTTCTAACTGGATCTCTAATATACAATTGCTCCCATAAGAATAATCATACATCCTTCGACAAATTCCCGGCTTAGAGATGCTTCATTACAAAAGAATTTTACAATGATTTCTCAGAAAAATGTGATCGTTCTCTGGAAAAGGCCGCTTGTTGCTTCGTCCGCCAAACACTCCCCCCTTCCTTATCCTTGCACGCCCTTGTGCATGTTCAGTGCTTTGGCCGTTGATGTGGCTCTAATGAAGCGAGTGTCGCTGAAAAACTTCTTGTGTGCAGGATGGCTTCCAGGGCTTCTTGATGCTGTCAGAATGGATTTTTTGCTAATGTGTGCTGGTATGCTATGTACCTTGCCTTGAGGTCCTTCGCAATGGGATGGAAAATCCTTGAATCCATTTCGAAGAATCCTGTGACGAAGTCCTCTTCCAATGTCTGCAAGTAGTGTGATGGCAGGTACATTAGCCTAGAGTACATGGCCATCAAGATGTGCCATGGCGGCGAATCCTGTAGATTCCAGCAGATGCCTCTGTGTCCTTCCAAGAACAGATTCCATGGATGATCGTCGCCTTCAGTGTCTTTAAACACCTGGATGCAGGTGACAATCATCCGGGCTATCTTTACTAACATATGGCATGCCAAATCACGGACATCCCGGAGCAAAGTAACTATTGAGTTCAGAGTCCTGACCATATAAGCCATCGTAGGGGGTTGGTGCCCTATCAGAACTGGGTAATTTAGCTTGTGCTGCCTCGACCCCTTCCATGTGGTGAAATCTTTCCAAGTGCATCTTCGAGGGACAGGGCAGAATGTAGGATCTATTTGTATATGTTGAGGAGCATTGTGGTAATTTGTAAGATCCTGTGGCCTTTTTTCCAACCACTTCTGCCTCCACTTGGGGTGGTCATCAACAAGCACCTGATCTTCTTCCACTGTGAGTGCAATGCCCTCGTAACCCCCTTCTTTGTTTCGTGGCAAGGCAGGCCGCATCTTTTCTTTCCACAAATTTGTTTCATGGCATAGCAGAGGAAACGGGAGGTATTCGTGGCCAAATCCTTCCACCTGCTCTTCCGGTTGTAAGTATGCCAGGGCGGCTGACTTCAGTATCTTCTTTTCATAGAGCATATACTCCTTGGCTGGCCCGTCTGGCATGTCCTGAATGCTTTCACTGAGTTCATCTCTTATGTCGAGATCGGGCCCTTCAAATTCCTGCTCCTATTGCCCTTGGTGTGATGTTCCAGGCAAATCTGGCGCTTGTTGTCCAAGCAGCAGTTGCGGTTGAGTCTGGGCTTTGTCTGCTTTGATCTACTATTGGAAAAGCAGATCTTCTTTTTCCTTTAGCAACGTGTCACCAAACTGTCTCTGAATCTGTAGTTTAGCGCTTGCTTGAGCTAGTTGCTACTCCACTTCTTTTAACTTTAGCTCGTTTGCCGCTGTCTGGGCCACCATCCCTAATACGAGCAGTTGTCTTTGAATCCTTTCTTGCTCTAGCTCTGCTTTTAGCATTGCTATTGTGTTTACTGATGTGGCATTGTCAGATGTGGAGACCAATGCCCCAGCAGGTTACTGATTAGCCATTAAAGTCGTCAGAGTGCCCTTGACAGTGCTGTAGGAATTGCTAAGCCTTTGGAATCTTGCACTCTTGTAGGCAAGCTTCTCTGTCGCTTTCTGGACTCTTGCCGTCAGCTCTTGGCACTCCTTCTCTTTGGCAGTCAGGTCTGTCCTGATGTCCACCAAATCTTTTATCAGAGACTGAGCCTGTTGTCGCTCAAGGTCTCTTTCCTCCATTGTGCGTTCTAATCGCGTCCTGAGGCTCTCTAGCTCTTCTTGCCCTGATTCTTTCTTTTATCGGGCTTCCTGTACCTGCCTTTCTTTCTCACTCAACACCACATGCTGACACTAGAATTGCCGTTCTAAATCCCGCAGAGTTTGCTTGTAATCAAATCCAGCCACTACTTAGCATGCTTCTTGGTATCCGATGGATTCTGTAGGGGGTAAAACTTCCTTTTGCGAGGTTGAAGGGGGAGGAGTTGGCTGCTTTTTGTTCGATGGAGAAGGGGGACGAGGTGGAGATTTTGGTGAGGACGGAGGTGATTTTCTAGGCGAGGGAGGAGGTGATTTGGGCGAGGGAGGAGGCGGACTCGATTCTTCTCGCACATGTCTCCTCTTGGAAGTCCCTTCACCTTGTTGCAAAGCAGATGCTTCTGCTTTTCTTTTCTTTAAAATCCTGATTATTATTTGGCGGGTGAGATCCGTCGCCCGTCGCGCTTCTAGATTCCTATCTCTGTGGATCTTCTTAAGCTGTTCCGCCTGATTTTTCTCATCAGCCGCGTCTTTCTCCTTGGTTCCTTCAGTGGACTGGGAAGAAATGTGCACCTCCACAGCCTTTTGTTCTGCTTCCAACCTTTGCTTCTCTGCCCTTAGGCGAGTTGCATTTTCAATCCTTTCTTGCCTTTCCCTTTCGAGTCTTCTTTTTTGTGCCTGTTGTGTTTCAACCGCTTGAGCCTGTCTGTCAGCCCGCAATTTGGTTCGTCTTTCTTCGACTCTTTTCTGGGCTTCCGCATATGCTTTTTGCATGTCCGACTGTGGTATTGCACTTCTGTCTCCTCTTTTTCTCTCGAGCGGCTGTGTTGAATCTTCCTCCTCACTTTCCTCAAACTCTGAAGGCACTTTGTCTTTAGAATCTTGAGACTTCACTTCGTCATCTGTCTCCGTTTTCTCTTCATCACTTGAACTTTTATTGGTGGCCTTTGCTGAGCGCGAGGATGTCGCGCCAGGGGTCCTCGTCCTTACGGAATGTGCAACCAGCTTAGCTTTCTGGATCAAGGCCATTTGTGAGCTGGCAGAGCTGGCAAATCTTCGATCATTCCCAAAGCCTGGTATGCTATTCTGGTTAGCATCGGCCCTGCACTCATGTAGGTTTTGTTTTTTGCCGAGCTTTTCAAATTTGCTTCAATCAGATTATCCAGAATACAAGAACCGTAGTCGCAGTGAATGGATCTATTTTCTGTTGTCGCTAGAGCCATGACTACGGCAATGTGCAGGATTGGCTCTGTGTAGCGAGGAGGCTTTTGAACTCTGAAATGCTGAGATATCAATCTCATTGGCAATTCCAGCTCCCCGTATATCATGTCACTGTATTTGTATTTGTTCCCCTTCGCTTTGACGAATGCCTTCTCATTGTCCAGTGACTTTGTCTTTGTTGCTAGCAAATTGTGTTGCCCTGGGAGGAAATGCAAGGCTTCATTGATGATTTCCTTCATGATCTTTACTTTAACCTTTGACCCATCTTTGTCTATGAGCATTGCCTGCCCATCATATTGTATCGAGCTCATGAGCTCGTGGGCCCTCAAGTAATCCGTTCCCCATGGATGTAATCTGAAAAATTGTTCCAGTGTACAGCTTGCATTGCCTCTATTACCTCTGGCCATTGGTGGAGATTCCATATCTCTCGTGGCATGATAGTTGTCTTTACCAAGTCACCATCCGCATCCTTAAACTTCGAGATGAATATGTGGGTAGGGATTTGAGCAAGTATTTCATCCGAGATGTGAGCCTTCTCATTTGTGGCGAGCTCCTCCACTTCATATGGTGCTGCTGTCCACTGCCTGTCTCTCTTTGGGCGAGGCATTCTATGTCAGTAGAATCACAAGCTGTCAGGGTTTTCCCTTCGCAATCAATCGCATTCAGACTTTTAGTAAAAAATAGTTCAAAAGTTAAAACTGATCATAACTTGAACAAATTTCATCCATTCTTGTCCATATTTCACCAGTGGGACTAGGAAGACTAGAGTTATGACTGATAAAAATATGAGCCAATTATGGGTCTGAGGTACACCGATCGCGATCGTAGTACAGAGGCCAAATTTGGATTTGATCATATAAGTGGGTTGCTGATAGTTGGAGGGTCATTTTGATCCACTTTGTGTGTCATTTGAACCACTTTTGAGTTTACAGGTCCCATTTCTGGGTTACAAGGGAGTTTTGGACTAGATTCTTTTATGAGTTTTTGATGTCCAATTGGCTTGAAACCTGGATGGTGACTTGAACAAGATGTGTACAAGGGATCTGATAGGTTTTGGTCAAATTCTGAAGCTGAGGTACAGCGAGCGCGATCGGTGTTCTGGGCCTGTTTTTGGTGAAAACTAGATGGTCATGAACTCCTATGCCTGCCTAGCCCACTGATGATTTATTTTCAAGTTTGGACTTAAAATGAACAATTTAGAGCAATTTTTCACTGTTTGACCATATTTTACTAAGTCTAACCATATTTGGTTTTCCTGATAAATTTTGGTTGGATCTTGGAGTTAGTTGAAGTTAGTTTTAGAGCTCCCACTGCTTCCATGATGTTCTACTACCATCAGCCTACTCCATTGTCTGATTTTGACCTTATCAAGCACTTTATGCCCTGTCTTAGGAGGTTTTCCAGATTTGTGCATTTTTCAAGCATTTCTTGGATATCCATGTGATTTTTGAGCATCCTTAAATGACCTTTTGGTTTTGGAATTGGCTCGTCTCCAATTCTAGCTTTGTGTGATCATTCGAGACTGAAATTACCATATCTGTACTTGTAGGAGATTCTGAGATCCATCCGAGGTTTTCTGCAACTGTCCTGACTCTTAGTCGGACAAGTGTTCCTTCCCAACCATCCATCATCAATTTAAACCAGATTTTGGTAGTTGTAGATCAAATTTTTCCTTTTTGGTTGTGTTTGACAAATTGGGCCCATTCCATGAGAAAAATTTGTGCATTTTCCTTGAAAATTCAAGAGAGTGTACTTTTAACTGAGTTCCAAGCCTGGGCCAAACCAAAAGTTGCAAAACGTGCATCTAGGGGCACCGATCGCGATCATACCATGAAGGCCAAAATTGGTTTTGATAACAGCAGGTTGTAGGCGAGGCCAAGGGGAGGTGTTTTGCAAGATCTGTCCCAGTTTTTGTCAGGGAGGTACACCAATCGCGATCGGTGTACCACCACCAAATTTGGTTTTGACCACATGGCTTTGTTCTTGACCTTGTGGGGAGCACTTTGATGTGTTCTCTGGCTGAAAAAAGTTTTGTATAGATGCCTCTAAGGGCCCTCGACCTCTTTGACCCTATCCGACTTTGATTTGATCCATTCACCCGTTTGTGCAATGATTCGCGCTTGCATGCATAATAGACTTGATCTTTACTTGATAGGGAACATACCTGTGAAATCTAGTGTGAAATGTTGGCTCCGAACGTCCGTGCAGGGTAGAAATGTGGTAGCTCGCTCTAGGTCAAAAAAGCTCTCTCCTTCTCTCTCAAAAGGTGAAAATGAACAATGAGCTAGAATTTGGCCTACCTGACCTATATCTTCCCGAGATTTTTGTGACACTAGGTTGATTTTTCTCACCTTTGATCCCGATAAAATCTGCATACCACTTGTGGGTCGAACCGTTTGTCATTCTGGTGTGGTATGACCATTTGATGTAATTTTGGCGAAATGTAGTCATGATCATTGAGGTCGAAATTTGACATCTTCAGATTAGCTTCATATATTCCATGCTTGATAACCATATCATGATACTTCGGGGTTTGCTTCCAAAACTTGATTCCGACACTTGTGAGCGAGATTTTTTAATTTTTGATGTTTTATTAACGAAAATCAACACAATAAAATGAAAATACTTATGAACTGGCGAAAATTAGCCAAAATTATTATACTCACCCCTAAGCATATATTTTCTCTAGAAGCATCCCAATGCTCCGGATTTGTCATTACAACTCATTATTATGCTAGTCGGATGATACAAAAATACGTAAAAAAATGCCAGGTTTTGATCGAATATGTTCAAAACTGAACTCTAAATAATGAAAAAACACACACATTATGTACATATATACACATTGGACCCCTTAATGTCCCTGACTGTTGCTAGATTCATCACATATATACACATTGAACCCCTTAGTGGCCCTGACTGTTGCTAGATTCATTAATTACTCCCCCCTTCCTTGTCTGAGTCGTCCCGGACGAAGGGTTGGTGCATGTGCATGGGTCTTGAACTCTGTGTCTATGCATGGCCATGTAATGTGGCCCTATTCTGATGTTTGAGACAATGCGGTGGGTAACAATATGCTGTGCAAGATGTGGGAACCGAACGTAGTTTTCAGTGGCTTTTGATGGCGAGGGTAGCTGTTTATGAAACATGAGAGCTTGCAGTTGAATTGCTCTTTCCTTGATTGTGGGTGTTGTGTTGGCAACTATTTTTGGAACCCATTTATATATAGTTTGTTCCATCTTTACAGATTCTGCTTTAGTTTTCACAGGTTTCCATTGCCATTTGGAAGATTCAAGCTTCTTGTACTGAGTTTTGGTTTTCCTTTCGATCTCTGGCATTGAAACTCTAGTGTTATCCTTTTTTGGTTGCCATTTCCACTTTGAAGTAACTTCTGAAGGTTTTGGAGATGATGTTGCTTCTGTCTGGAGTTTGTCCTTAGGTAGCCATATCTTGCTCGGTTTGTTGGTCAGCAATGATTTCTTTATCCAGACCTTCTGAATAACCTTTGGGGGTGTTTTTGGCTGAATAGTCGGTTGCTTATTGTCGATGGGGATACTTGGCCACGAGTGATCTGTTTTGGCGAATGGAGTCATGTACACGTTAGAGTCGTGTGTGTACCTTAACGCATGTTCTGACCATTCAGTGAGACTGCATTGTACGTTCTCATCCATGGAACTCCCAAGCATATTGATTCTCTGATTTCTCCGTCTTTCATTACGAAAAATTGATGAGGGCAACTATTTCCATCAAGATTGATTGGTAAGTTTACTATCCCCATTGTTGGCATTGTTGCACCGTTTGCTGCTTGTAGATCACGTGTGGATTGCACGATGGGTTCATTTGTAAGCATCCTGTAAGTGGAGAAGTTGACTGCATTAACTCTTGCTCCTGTGTCAATCAATGCTCGCTGATATTTTCCATGCGGGAGTCTGACATTCATGCGAACATCGATTCCCGTTTCCCATTGCTCATCAGTTTGAATTATAGACAAAGGAATTTGGGCCGTATTTGTTGGTTGAGGAAGTCTCTATTTTCATTTTAAGATCCTGATTTTGGCCTCCTCCTGCGCTTGAGCTTTTGTTTCCTTTGCTTTGTTCTTTAGCTCCTTCACAACGTGTATCTTGGCAAGCATCTCGGTGGTGAGTGGTAGGTTGTATTTCCTTAGTCTGCAACCACTAATCCAGTTAGGCATTTCCTCTCCCTCTAATGTCGCAAGTTTAACGACACCGCTAGATGATATGTCATGAATCACATAGGGTCCATTTCCTCGCTTTTTGAGTTTCAGGGTATACATTAAGACGTAATCCCCAGTAGCAAATTCCTTGCTGATAACATGTTGATCAAAGAATGATTTCATGTTTCATTTTTGCGCGTAGATTGATGCAACGGCTCTCAATCTAGTTTCATCCAGTTTTTCTAGGACATCTACTTGATTGGATAATTCATGGCCTCGGCTCTCGGAATTTTTGTTTTCTTGCAATCATCACATTGTTTCACAAACTCTTCAGCATCCATGAATAGTGTAGGCCACCATATGCCTGCAATAAGAATTGCTTTGGCCATTTTGTCAGCTGAGAAATGTCCACCAGCTTGTCCGTTGTGTGCTTGCTCTAAGATAGGAATGTATTCCTCTTCAGTCGCGCACATTCTCAATTGATTGTCTTTTTCCCTCTTGTAAAGAGTGTCCTCAATCAGTACATAGTTTTCTGCCTCTTTCATGATCGTTTTGATTCATGATCTAATCATCCCCTTAGGCAATATCCTAGTGGTGAGGTATTCAACAATGTAGTTACTCCATCGGGGTGCTACCGATAATCTGAATAGAGTCGCGTGCTCTATTGGCTTTTGAAGTGTGCATTTAACGGAAGATTTGACATGCATATGAACACTATGTCTCATTTTTGGCCAATATACACCCATTCTCATCAATCTCTGATACATCTATGCATGCCCATTGTGAATTCCCATTGTTTGTACATGAGCTTGGTTTAGGTACAATTCCTGTTCACTCGATTCAACACAAAGCCTAAGGATTTGATCCGATCCCTGTTTGTATAGCCTGCCCGCCAACATTACCAATGATCTGGATGTTGCAATGGTAGATGGTTTTCTTGTCATATTCAAAGACCCGATAGTCAGCAAAGGAATTACGTCCTCGCTCCATCTTGGAACCATTTCTATGTTGAAAAGATATGCATCTGGCAAATCATCATTAACTCCTACAGGGTTTTCTCCATGCATCATTCTAGATAAATGATCCGCCCTTTGGTGTGTAGTTCCTTTCTTGACCACTACCGTGAAGTCAAACTCAAGCAGTATGATGAACCATCAAACAATTCTCCCCGTACTGCAAGGTTTGTTTACTAAGTACAGCAGTGCTTGGTGATCAACGAAGAATACAAATTTATTGGAAAGTAAGTAGTGTCTAAACTTTTTCACTGCATAGACCATACCCAATCCCTCCCTCTCAGTTGTCGTGTAATTCTTCTCTGCATTGTTCAATTGTCTACTGGAGTAACTTATTGGAAAATCCATGTTGTTCTCTCTAGGTTGTGCAAGTATGCATCCTATTGCATACGCTGACGCATCCATGTGGATGTGAAAGATCTTTTCCCAATCCGGAGCCTTCAAAATGGGAGCGGAAATTAATCTCCGATTCAACGTTTGAAAAGATTCCTCGCACTTCTCTATCCACTCAAATGTAGTTATCAGCGCATAAAGTGGTTTTGCAATTATAGCGTATGAGTAGATAAATCTGCGATAATATCCACAATGACCCATAAATGCCTGTACCTCTTTCACCTTTATTGGTCGTTGTATATCAACAATGACGCTGATCTTCTCCATGTCTGTCGAAATCCCGTTTTTGGACACTATATGTCCCAATATTTTGCCATGTCTTACCATGAAGACGCATTTTTCTGGATTCAAGAAAATCCGATACAGCCTACATTTTTCGAACACCTTGGTCAAGTGCTCTATGTGCTCTACTCTTACAAGGGAGTGAACACACAGGTCATCCATGTAAATTTCTAAGAACTGTCTTACATATTCTTTAAAAGCATGACCCATCAGCCTTTGAAACGTGGCTGGTGCATTTGTGAGGCCAAAAGCCATTACCCGGAATGCAAAAATACCCCATTCGGTTTCGAAAGCCATTTTGTGCTGATCCTTTGACTTTATTGCGAGTTGGTTGTAACTCGAAAAGCCATCTAAGAAGGTATAAGCCTCTTTGCCTGCCACCCTTTCTATTACATGATCAGTAATGGGTAGGGGATAGTTGTCTCGAATTGTAGCAGCGTTTACTTTCTTGAGATTGACGCACACTCTCAACTTTCCATTTTTCTTCGGGACCACCACAATCGGTGAAACCCAATCGGTGTGCTCAATTTCGTAAATAAACTTTGCCTCCTTAAGTTTATCTATCTCCTCCTTGATCTTTTTTGCAAACGTTTCATTATAAGTATAGGGACATTGTCGGCTGGGTTTGGCGTCGTTCTTAAGGGGTATTGTGTGTTGACAGATACTTGGATCCACACCCTTAAGATCTTTATATGACCATGCAAACACATCTCTATACTGTTTAAGAGTAGCTACCAAAAGCTTTTCCTCTTCTTCAGTAAGATCAGTGGCAATATATGCAGGTTTTGGATTTTCTCCTAGCTCCACTAGATCTATTCATTTGGCTTTCTCAGGACCGTCATACGATGTACCCGATTCCTTCAGTTCTCTCATTGGTTGTTGTACTATGATTTTCCTATTTTGTATGGTATATTTCTTATAATGGGACGGTGCCTCCATCTTGTCAGAATTGGTGTCCTCATTTGTTTCAAAGTCAGTCGTCCATATGTCTTTGAGTGTTCGCTTAAGCTTATTGTACTCTGTTTTCCTCTCTGTTTTAGTCATTCCAAACTGTGTTTTCCCCCCTTTTTTGCGACTTAGTCGTTTGCTTCTCGTTTCTGTTCTTCTTGTTGTTTTTCCGCGGTTTAGTCTTGTTAAACCGGCCAGTGATCTCATCTTTGATACAATCATCAGCTTTGACAAGCTTTAGATATCCCGTTCTGTCATCGACAAGAGGCATCGGATTATGATTTTTCATCCTTGATTTTTTAGTTCTCTTGGATTTATACCGCTCCTATCGACTAGGTTTTTGGTTAGGAAACTCGTAAAACCTGTCCTGTCTTGACCTGTATTTCCTATTCGTCTCTGATGCACTTGATCTTTCATCATCAGCCTCTATCAGTTGGATTTCATCGTCCAGTGATGGAAGGTCACAGCATAGTGAATCCGTGAATTACTATCTGTTTGAATCCTATCATTCACTACAGATACCTCATCAATTATTCTTTTACACTCAGTTTCACGTGGAGGTTCTTCTTGTTCCTCGCTCTCCAATCCCGACTCAAGGATAACGCTAGCCATTTGCAACGTTACTAGGTCGTATCCTTCTTTGTCACAAAATTTCGTAGGTGTGCATTCGTTAACACATACGTCCACGGTTGACAATATTTGAGTCCACCCGAATGGCTCAAATAAATGTTCTGGGAAAGGTTCGGAGAAATAAGCTTCGTCTTCTACGGATCTTTCCAAAACGTATTCCTCTTTGATTATCTCTCCGCAATCAGATGCTCCACAAATCCAGACATGCGCTTTCGTTTGCATCCATGCAGGCATTTCTTTTTCATTTACGGTGGTCGAATTAAACTCTTGCACTGGTATTTTTGCCATGTCTCTATAGCTGTGATCTTTCATGTTGATTTTTGTTATTAGCTCTTCGTGCCTTAGGTAGATTTGGTCGTACCCCCAATCTTGTATCATTTTGAGTTGACGCATAAAAGGTCGTCCCAAAATAATGTCAAAATTGTTCGTTTTTCCAAAATCCACCACAGCAAAGGTATGCTCATAGTTAATTCCACACGAAGTTACAACTATTTGGTCCAGGATTCCCAATGGTCTCTATACATACCCATCTGTGAGTTGTAGTTTCATTCTCGTTTTCCTGAGAGCTAGACGGCCCAGTTCTCCCAGATTTCGCTTTGTAGCAATCGCCACTCCCGCTCCACTATCTAGGATAGCTATCGTTTTTATATCCTAATATTTAACAAGTAATGTTGTGTTACCTTCCTCTCCTTCGCAGTAATCTCCGACCTTGTTTATGGGCATTGGTTGGGCTTTGGGTTGACTTTCCCGTTTGTTTTCTTCTCTTGGAGGGTTTGTCGAAAGAGGAATCTTTACTCCCTTGTGCTCCAAATGTTTCCCCATGTCTTGCCATAAGTGTGGTCTGACTCTCAAGAGTTCAGACAAGGTGATTGTGCATGTTACAGGTGTCAACAGCATATCTTGAAGACTCTTTGAGTCAACCATATGTGGAATAGTTCTTATCTGGGATGGAACTAACCTTATCTCCGATTGTGCCTCATGTTCACCTATAAATGACGGCAGGGTTTTCAAGGATTGGGCTTTGCTTTCCACCGAAATCTCCGTTCTCACATCCCCATACAACGATTGTATATCGGCTAGACAAAATCCGTTATCCATGTGAATTTCACGAATTCGAGCAGATTGTAATGTCGCACTTCCATTCTTTCTGTTTCTAATGGTTTCCCATAAGTGTTGTGGCCATTGTTCTTCAAATTCTGGATTTGGAATCATTGTCATTGATTTAGCATCATCAGTCGTGTTTGGCACAACTTGATGATCCAGTGGCAATACTGTTTCAGGCCTAGGTTCGTTTACTTGTTTTGGTTCATCGATTTTTAGTTTTTCTTGCTCTTTGTGAATCAATACTTCTTGTTCTGGGGTTCTAGCTATCTCCTGTTCCATCAACGCCTGGACTGTCTCAATGAGGTGTTTACACTCCAAACGCTTCGTTTCCACTTCTGGTTGAGGATAAGTCAACCATCTCTTCTCTAAGGTTTGGTTTGTTTTTAGCCTTGCTTCATATGCTTGTAATAGAGCATTTAACGGCTCTAGCACTTTGTCAACCAAGACAGATCCTCTTGAGGAAGCTTTCCTCGGCTTGTTGTTGACCTCATTTGTCTTACTCTCTCTCTCTCTCTTGTTTGAGTTGTTCCTTTGTTTCATGCAACTCGTTTTGCATGGCAATTTGCGTTTTCAACCTTCTTGTTTTCATCCTGTCTCGTTTTGCCTTCCAGGATTTTCGCTGAGTTCTAACGAGTAAACTCTCATTTTCTGTTGGTATCGGCAACTCGACCTTTTCCTCCAAAGGTTCGTTTTTTCCTAATTCCTTGGCTTGGGCTCTGGTTATCGCATTGATTCGGATCATGGGATCGGTATCTGACCGCTGCTAGTACTTGGTATCACCCCCACAATATTCATAGTCGCTTTTCCCTTGTTGTCCGGATTCTTCGGGCAATCTGGTAATATGTGATTTGCCTTTGAAAGGAAAGTTACGCTCCCAATGATCCGTACTTCCACAGCTATAGCACTGTCCAATTGGTGGTTGATTTTGAGGAGGTGGTCCCATAGGTTGTCCTGCTCTATTAGGATATCCTCTTGGTTTGTAATTTTGGTTCGCAATGAACATTAACGGTCTCTCGTCTACCAAATATTGATCTCTCGAAGGTTGTGCTACATACGTTCGTGGTGCCATACCCTCGCTATTTCTCCATGGTTGATATGTTTCATCTGCGTATATTTGTGATTTGGGTTTGGTTGCATAAGGCTCATTCGGTTCCTCGTAATAAGACACTTGAAGTGTACTATTCGTTCCTGGTGATGCTTCAGAAGGTTGAGCGTATCTAATCATGGCCCTATTTTCCTGTGGTAATGGAGGTTGTTGACCCAACACAGGTTGAGGTCTGTCTGCTCCTGCTACCAGATTCATATTTGGTCCAACTTGATACCTTGGAGGAGGTGGTTGGGATGGTCCTACTGGAGGTCCATACGGTCTTTCCCTCACATAATTTTTGTTATAAAAACACTCTTCAGTGCTATGATTCGTCCATTTCTACTCTATGGCACACCATTTCAGTACTTGTCCACTCGCAACTAGAGCTTTCGGCTGTTGTGTGCACCATGGTGTCGGATGATCCCCCCCGTGTGCGTCACACTTCCTCGTCTGAGACTGTCTCATCACCGGATTTGATCTCTCATGTTGTTGCATTCTCTTTGTTACCTCCTCTATCAATTGATCAGCTGTCGGCATCAAGGACGCCTGAGAATCTTTCTTGGTAGAGGGCTCGCTCTTAATTGATGAAGAGCCACTGGCTATTGAATCAGTATCCTCGGACACTTCCCCATATGCTTTGCAGTTGTCGACAAGATATAATGCTTCCCTTGTAACCTGCTGAAATGTGCTACAGGCCTTCAAGTGAAGGTCCTTTTTCAAGGTTTCATTCCTAAGTCCTTTCACGAAAAGCACAGACAATCTCTCATCCTGCGGTAATTCTCTTCTCGGGCATCTCTCAATGTATTGCTTGAATCTCAAGGTTGCTTCCTTCACTTTTTCATTCTCCCTTTGCTTAAAAGCGTATATTTGTGATACAGTATTATGCTTTATACCCCGCTTTGAGAATTCTTCTGCGAACTCGCGCAATACATGTTCAATATTCGGACAAGTTTCAGGGTTTAAAGGTTGAAACCATGTTAAGGCCGTCCCTTCCAAGGTCAGCCCGAATCCCTCATATTGAGTATGGAAATCGGTGATCTGTTCCGCTCTTAAGACTTGCTTGAAGAGCGATACATGGGCATATGGATCCCTCGAGCCGCTATACTTCTTTGGCATGCACTTCGCTACTTGGGATGGTCTGATCCATCTATGGTGTGCGGTCAATCTCATTGCTCCCATGTCTCGACTTAATCGTTCTCATACATCAGGGAGGTCGTAGGTTGCTCTCGTTGGCTCACCCGCCCCTAATCTACTACTAGGAGGCAAATGTGATGGGATGGCTGCAAATGTCGGAACTACAGCCTTATGTGTAGAGATAGGAACCGTACTACCTCGATTCGTAGCCATCGATTCTCTGGAATGTAACGTTCCCATGGGGCTTGGCATCGAATAATGAGGTCGACTAAAAGAATCAGCTACATGAGTCCTCCCTCCACCTGCGGTCAACGGTTCTGGCACAACAGTTATAGGTGCTGCCTAAGAGGGCTTGGAGTGACATAGTACTGGCGAAGTGGTCCCCCAAAGTACTGGTGAAGTGGTCCCCCAAAGTACGTATATCCCTCCAATTCTTTTTTATCAATTGCTGCATATCGTCTTCCATACTTGTCATATGCGGCAATTTTCATTTCTACTCCCTCGGTGTAGGTGAAGACATAAAGTCTTTTCCGCTCAGTCATCTCCCCGACGTAGGGTTCCTCGCATCTATAATAGAGATCTTGCTCTCCATTATTATACTTGTATAACCCCAAGTAGACATTATCCGTGTTGATTCTCATCGTTTCGTTTTCTCGCCTTAATTTCATACTCAGTAAGCTCATTATTGGAGCCCTTTCCTCATGTTCCTCGTCTATTTTGGCTTTTGTGCCCATCAATACCCACTTTTCTACAATGTTAGGATTTAGTACTACCAAATACATGATACCCTCGTCATCTAGGTACCTGTCTCCGCTATAGCTCATAGGCACTAAGTCCGTGAACTCGCTTGGTCTATCTTCTATTTTCACACAGTAGCGGTCCATACCATCTTTGTATATCTTGGCACCTTGCTTGTTGTCACATTGATACTTGGTGAACAATAGCTTTAGTGGGGCCGAGGGGTGTGATGGTCCTGCTGCCATGTTTTCTCTCCCGTTTAGCTTTATTTGCCCCAAGTGTTCTGTGAAGGACTCGGAAGATCTCTCTGAAGAAGTGTCGGAAATGACTTCTTCAAGGATCGGCTCTAACGGTCGCACTATCCCTTGGTTTACACTCTCCTCCGTTGATGCAACACTCGTTTGATCCGCTAAAATCACGTGTCTAGTGTTGATTTGTTTTCCCGATCTCAAAAACATGAAGAAAGTGAGATTTACTGACTGAATCCAAACCTCTTACCTGGAGATGGAAAGATCTTCCAATTCTGGCAACTGCATGGACTATTACTTGACCGGTCTCTGCCAATGAATACACTGGATGGCTATGAGATCACTGTATCATTTCAACTGTTAGCAGATTCAACACTTCAAAATGTTCTCAACACAATTTTGCTTGCAGATTATTGACAGTATGTCCAATTTGAGTTTTGAAAACTCCTGGTATCTTGTATAACCTAGGTCTATGAACAGGTCAAAAATGAGCTGGATCTGAGCCAGAGGTACACCGATCGCGATCGTACTTCTAAGCCCAAATCAAATGAAACTTCACCAGCTTGTTCACTAGGCTATTTTAAGACTACCTGCCAGACACTTTTGTAGTTGGACTCAACAAAGTCAAGTTTTTACCAATTCTTGGTTGGATGTGCCTGTTTTCCCAAATTTATCTGTTTGACTGGATTTTGATATTTGATTTGGGATTTGAGAGATACATGGGATTGTCCTGTGTACCAGCTATCCCTCTGTGTAGTTTCTTCCCAGTTCTGATATGTTTTGGTTTACTGAAAGTCAATTTCTAAGTCAGTTTAGCAATTTTTGACTTGGACCTGTATTCAAATGGTTTGACAGGTATTTTGAGGTTTCTGGCTCTAAGTCCTTTAGACTTTTATGTTTATATACACCTAGGGATCCCACAGATGAAATCAGGTCCAATTCTAGCACTTAGGTACACCGATCGCGATCGTACTTCTGAGCCCAAATCAGACCAAACTTGGCATGCTTGTAGACACTAATGTTTTAAGGCTATCCCCAAAGTCTTTTTGCATTTGGATCATCAAAAGCCAAGATTTTGCAGTTTCTGGGTCTGTCAGGCTAGTTTTACCCAAGTGGCCTAATTTTCTTGGTTTTTGATGTTTTTGGGTGTGGTTGCTTTTGACAAAGTTGTTTAGAATCTTATCAGGAAGGCACGTGTCAAATCTGGTCCAAATCTAACACTGAGCTACACCGATCGTGATCGTAGTACCTGCGCCAAATCTGATGAAATTTTATCTGCTCCCTCTGACAAGTGTTTCCTAGTGTTTTGTGCTACCACTTTGTGATTTGAATCAATATCAATCCTGTTTGGTAAGATTTTCAGAATTTCAGAGTCTTATGGCTTTTTTGGCCAAAGTTATGGTTTTCTGGTTTCTCGACTCTAACTTTTGCCCCAATTCTGATTGGAATGTGATTTGCTTATCCTACTCCTAAGTACAGAACTGAAAAAACATAAGAAAATGAATCAAACAAAACAAACACGACGGATTTCGGGTGAAATTTCAGTACTCAATCGAATTAGAGAATTTGAAGAGCAAAAATGCTTCAACACACTCACTCACAGCTCCCTAAATCTCCTAAGAGAGGATCTAGCCGGTCCACTGGCTCTAGACTCCACTAATCTCTAAACCATTGTCTAGCAGCCTAACTGACGTGTAAAATGGATTTGTGGATTGATCTTTTTCAAGGAGTCTAACTGCGCACTTGGTCACTCATCACCTAAGGTGCATTCCCCGGCAGTGGCGCCAATGTTTGCGGGTCGCCGCGACGGAGGTCCATAGCATAGCTCTCAAGCATCAACATATTTATCAATACAGGGGAAGCAACTCGGATGAGGCATGGGAACTCACTAGGGTGTCAATCCTAATGAAGTGAACTCGAAGAGATGCAACTTACTAACTCTACAAGAAAATCAAACTCGTTACCGCCAAGTAATCTGCCTATGTCCTCCTACACCGTTCTTCAGTCATCACGGCCGTTTACCATGCAAATCATATCGAAATTACACGAAACTTGAAGGGAAGCTACAGGAATTTATCAGGAACATGTCCTATCACTGTCACAGCATTCTGGAGAGGTACAACGATCGCGATCGTTCATCCCAAAGTCAGCAAAAACAGTGAACAGATGATCCTAATGGGTCGTTTTAGGGTCCCTAAAGCCTCTCCTCGGGTCAAAACAACATAAAACACGTATATAAAGACTCAAAACAGTGATTTAAGGCCTCAAACTCGTAGTTGAAAACCTTCACCAAATCTTGAATGATTACACTTGAATGAAAGAGCAAGAGGAGAGGAACACAATGCAATATTCAAATCTGAATTTGGATTACCGTAGCCGCAATGGCAAAGATTACAAGTTTGAACAAGAAGGAGCTCTCAAACGTACGCTGTCTTCTCAGTTCTCCATTTAAAAGATTATTCTCAAACTTACAAAAAATGACCTTTATAGATTAGGTCTTTACAAAATGGCTTGTCCGGTCATAAACTCCCAAACTTCTAACCGGCTCTCTAATATACAATTGCTCCCATAAGAATAATCATTCATCCTTCGACAAATTCCCGGCTTAGAGATGCTTCATTACAAAAGAATTTTACAATGATTTCTCAGAAAAATGTGATCCTTCTCTGGAAAAGGCCGCTTGTTGCTTCGTCCCGCCAAACATGTCCAATGCAGACAAATACTTCCACAATAGCCAACACACGGGCAATAATTGATTGGAAAAAATAGGACCTCAATGTGAGGCTAGAACTCCTCGTTCAAATGGAGGATAGTAAAAAACAAGCTATGAGAACATTGACCATTGGACAAGAAATCGAGATTAGACTCCAAGAAGATTATGAGCACAAAGCCATTGAAATCCAGATTATCAACCTAAAAAAAGGTTTCAACATGAAAATGTATGATGAACAAGACACTCCAGACTTTATTGAGTCTTGGCGACTCTAGACGATTCTCTTTGGTCTTGACTTGTCTACAGGTTTACAAGAAATGTGATTACTTATTGCATTTTCATCTACTTTACTACTAAATAAACAATGGCGCAACAGTACCAGACATTCTTCAAGAGTTATTCTTTGTAAATCGGTATCCCCATCAAGTGACTACTTGCCATGTATGCTCGCCCTTCTTATAAATCATCTCATACGAACATTCTCATCATCATGTTTTCACCAAAAATCGTCATAGTGCAAGTCAAAACCTAAATATCCTTCCATATCTAGTTTTCATCTGACAACATTGTAAAATTTGTGGTAAAATATGTCATCTAACCTCTAACTACTGGCACAAAAATAAATAGAGAATCTCGTCTCATAACTAGGCTCGTTATGCCTTAAATCTAGCTTCATCTTAACCTTCCCCAAGACATTCAAATTGTTCTACTCCCAACTTAGTTAATAAATTTGATGATAGTGCTAGCTTTGCCTTTATGGTTGTTCATGAATTTTACATTAGTTTTGACACCACCTAGATTCTTGACACCGATGCTACTTGTCATCTTACCTCTCCTCATGAGTGGCTTCAAAACTATCATATTTGTGTATTTCCACACTAGTTGTGGCACAACCTTACAAATTTTTCATGACCATTGACTAGTCAAATACATTCTTGTTGTTGACCATACATTTGTTGTCTTGTGTTCCAAAGTTGGATGGCTATATGGCACTATTGCAATGTATTTTGAATGTAGCATATGGCACAAAAAAGGTTAGCTCAAAGTCTAGGTTTTGATTCAAAAGGAACCATTCCATTGTGTGAAGGGGATGTATCTTTGGCAAGTTATCACATCAAAAGTTTCCTTTGTATCCTGAGTTCACTTCACATACACTACAACTCATCCATAGTGACTTGTGTGGTACAAGCCACTACAAGTCCTCCATACTGACTTGTGTGGTCAGATCCAAAATTCATTGATATCTCATATCTACTTCATTCCATTTATTGATGACTATGCATGCTTTACTATCATAACCTTTTTAAAAGACAAAAGTAAAGAATACATTTTTCATTCCTTCAAAAATAGATAGACACAAGGGCACTCTCCTTCTGCATCAATTAGAACATGTAAAATAAATCTTGCATCATTTTGTCATGTCTAGTTGTACTCCGTCACCTATACTAATGCATGTAGAATAAGCTCCAAAGATAGCCCTATTTTTCCTCGTGTGATAAAGTAAAAATGAATCAGTTTTGTTATGCTCCTTATATAGGCAATACATGCTACCTTGTTCAAAGCACCTGCTTAAATATTAGCTTTAACTACCTTTCTCAATTTATAGATAACCCCAATACACGACATTGAAAAAGATTTAAACAAGCTCTACATTATATTAATAATATATAAATGATTATGGAATTTTTTATCACCATCTTAAATCATGAAGTCCTACCATAACCCTTGAGGGTTGGTTTGACTCCAATTGGGGGAGAATGTTGATACAGGAAGCCCTACTTTGGGATACTTTATTAAGCTTACAGTTGTGTGATTTTTTGGAATTCAACGCATTGTCACCTTATTTTATGGTGAAGCTACCATAACCCTTGAGGGTTGGTTTGACTCCAATTGGGGGAGAATGTTGATACGGGAAGCCCTACTTTGGGATACTTTATTAAGCTTACAGTTGTGTGATTTTTTGGAATTCAACGCATTGTCACCTTATTTTATGGTGAAGCTAAGTACTATTAGGATGTTTGGTACCCTCTTGTTGTATGTAGTTAGCATTACAATTGGGATGGGATAGCATGTAATGTTTAATTATGGTGTTTTTTTTTTATTTACTAATTGAGATTGATACTCTATAGATTAGAATTCTAGGAACTGAGGAGAAGGCACCAAATAATATCTCTCGACCATTTATAATTGCATTGTGTTTTAGTTAAATAAGACAATATGGTTTCATTGTATAAATCTAGTGAGAACTCACCCTATAAAGGGTCATGCAAGAAGTGATAGCCACAACTAATGTACTAAAGTGTAAAGAGGGGCCTCAAATACTTGGCACCTGAAATAAGTTTCATAATAAAATTAAATATACTCAACTCCATAAGAGGTATCATTGCGTTTGGTGGCTAGTATTTTAGGCGATTCTTGTGCAAGATTCTCCTCTCTCACTTATGCTAAGCTATGTGTGCAAAAATCATGTCTACATCTCCTTCTCTTACATTCTTTCACTATCTAGTCTATTTTGTGTGTGTGTGTGTGTGGTCTCCTTGTCTATTTGTGTGTACTTGGGTCTTGACAAAGATGGTTAAAGGTTGATGGTTACGTGTGTGAGAAAAGATTGAATACTTGAAACTTTCATTCTCCCAGATTCCCAACACTAGTATAAGATCCAAGTTCAATTACAAATTAATTGGTAAATAAAAAAAATTTATGTTTATCAACCATCACAATTGGTATGCCAAGAATTTAAATCATAGCAAACACCAAATTTTGATGGTCCTATGAAGATACGGGTACAAAAGCGAGAAGAAGCGGGTTTTGAAAGAGTTGAGAAAGTATGCCAAGAATTTAAATCATAGCAAACACCAAATTTTGATGGTCCTATGACGATACGGGTACAAAAGCGAGAAGAAGCGGGTTTTGAAAGAGTTGAGAAAGATTAACGGAAGAGAAAAAAGTTCTCAAGTGGACTGGAGAAGAAGCTAATCAATTGCATTTGCATGGCGTAGAAGTGCTACCATGAGAATTTAAAAGCTTAAGAGATCTAATTCCACTTTCTTAAAGAAATCCAAAGATTTCAATTGAAGTACTAGTGAGTCTGAAACTCAACTTGGAAAGACCTCAGAGATTTACCCCAACAACTCTCAAACCTCTCATGCCTAAGAGGGAATTGGGAATCATCAATTGGTAGGATTTGGTCTCCTTTGGCTTGTCAGCTATTTATCGCAGGAACTCTCCCTTGTACACATTGTCACATGTGAGATCAACCTTAGCCAATTCTTGCAAGACCTATAGCAATAGTTTTTCCCTAGCCTTGCCAATTAATCTTTTCTTCTTGCTCGCAGCATATAAAGGCTCTAGGCAGTTATCATCTCCCTCTCGCCTCAAGGGGTGCATTATTCAGTACCCCCTTATATAACATGCATTTGTGGGGTAATTTAAAACAACCTTTTTTAACATGTTTGAATATATAAAATGACCCCCTTATTTTAGGAATTTTCCAAAATAGAATATAGAAACCCCTTATTTGAATGTATCTATGTTAAATTGCTTAATTTTTTTGCATTTTACAATCCTCCTGTTGAAATCACGTGGTACATTAACATGATTGCATAGTGCATCCCTTGAGCCTCTCACACTTTCACACTATCATCCTCAGTCTTGCTCACTTCCAACCATTTTTTTCACACCTTTTTAGTTCAAGAAGGTGTGGTCCTCATTCAATCAAAAAGGAAAAAACTATTTGGCCATCCACGAAATTTCAATCTCAAAGTCCCTTGGCTCGTCGCCATTCCCAAATTAATTTGGGTACCCACCAATCTTAACCATCTCTCTTTGATCACCCAGCCTGCTACCTTTTGGCCATGGAAAATTTTGATCGGCGGCCTCACTTAAAAACATTTTGGCCGACCAATCTAAAAAACTCTTAGCCGCCCAACCTCAAAACCCTTTTTGGCTTCCTATTTTTAAAATGTACTTCGTAGACCACTGATAAACTCTTTGGGAACCCCAATCTAGCCCCTTTTTAACTGCCTCATTGAATTTAAAACCCCCACTCTTCTTGAAGTGATAGATTTTGATCCGACAATAATTTCAAACATGCCCATACACTTTCCAATATGTACATTGAGTACATTCATCCGACCTGTGATCTCTAGATTGACACTTTGAACACTAGGTCTCCAGCTTGCAAACTAAGGGTTTGGTGTTGGAAATTTCTACTATTTTCTTTGACATTTCCTTGAGCATCCTTGTCCATGACCCTTTCTTTTTTCCTTTAGCTTGATCATCCGAGTTGTTATGTCTAATGAACTCGAATTGAAACTCGATTTTGACTCCTTAGTTAATGTGTCACTTGCAACGGAATTAGGCTAGTAACATTGATTGTAGCGGAATTAAAATGACCGTAGTGAGAATTTCATTAAGATAATTCCTAATGAAGATAGATAGGGAGTGCTTAATTGAAGATAAAAATATAAGCATTACACCTAGTTAGCTTGGCATGAACAATACTTGTAAAAGAGAGATAATTAGAGAAATTGACAACAGTTGAGGATCGGATTTACTTGGTGTTGCTCCCCCTCCAAAAGGCTTCTGTATTATATGTTCTCCCATAAAGAGAGACTTGGTACAATATATTCTTTGTGTTCCTTGAGACCTTGTTGATGCCATGAAGATGGTAAGATTCATGCACCAATATTATGACCAAACTTACGTGAAATAGACATAAACTTGTCCCCGGCGTCAATCCCAAGACCTCAAACACCTACAAAGGTGAAGAGAGCTGGTAGGGAGTGAGGAAAGTGAAGAGGAAGAAGATGTAACATACAAGAAAGAAGTATTGTCCTCACATACCATCACTATTAGAGCATAGCTTAGCATAGTAATGGAGATTTAAGAAGATGATGAGCATGCTTTGAAGCTTGGATCTTGCTTGGATTTGCATACCATAGCCAAGATATGTTGGTGTAGGCTCTCTACTTCTCAAGCTTGGAGAGGAAGATGACTTCTTTCTTAACACACAATGAGAGTGTGTGTGTGTGTGTGTGTGTGTGTGTGTGTGTGTGTGTGTGTGTGTGTGTGTGTGTGTGTGTGTGTGTGTGTGTGTGGGTGGGTTACAAGCATGAGAGAGAAAGAGAGATATGGGTTGACCTAGCTAGAATACACTAGCTGGAAGCGCATTGGCCCAAGATTAGGGTTATCCAATGAAAGGCCTTGGACAGATCAAGCAAGGGATGTAGCATTTAGACAAGTTTCCTTGCTTCCCCCTTTGAGAGAGAGCTTGATTTATTAAATAATTGAAGCTAAATTCTTACTGGCTCTCTAGGTCAATTGGCCAATAGGAATTAAGCTTGCACATGGTTTGCTCAATTCTCATTGGACCTCTTGGTAGACTGCCCAATAAGAATAAAAGGGACATTAATTCCCATTGGTCATTTTCATAGGCCATCCAATAGCATTCAAGCTTAATTAGGGGTAACTTGGCTTTGGGCATGACATGTGTCCTTTATGCCTCATGTAGAAGGGTGACTCTTTGGGGGGGGGGTGTATTCTCGATCTCTCATGCTCCTAGATGTAGGGCTCGCCCCCTCCTTTGTAGGACTTGTGTTGACTTTTGGACTCAAGCACCTCAAGCACTTCAAGTTGGCCAAATCTTACCTAAAGATTGTAGGCCTTAGGACTTTTAACACTAACCTTCGGAGGCTTTAATGAAGCTTAGCCTAAGGTCTTTTACATCCCCATTAACTTTACATTGCTCTTTGGTAGACCTCTCTCCATTTGGACCCTTATTGAGATAATCTTATCTCTCTTCATGGTCGCTGCTAAGAATGGGTCTAGCAGCACGTATCCATATCCTAACTCTTGTTCCCATTTATCTTCCCATATTAAATTATCAATTCAGTATGATAAAATCATTTGGGATAGGTAGATATTAGATTTTATGACATTACCTCTCTCTTGAAATCATAGTCGTCCTCAACTATAAGGTAGAGAAGGTAGTCCATGGTTTCCTATAGCGGATAAAGGATCCATTTCTATCCTATGACATCATTCTAGAATGGATGAATAATCTATTTGGTGCTTAAGAGACTTAGTTACTGCAAGCATGTCCGCTCTTTAGTTCATATCATACTTCCAAAGTAGAGTGACAAATTTTACTTGGTGTTTAGGAGATGTCGTCTCCACAAACATGATCCTAAGCATGCATATTTCTTAAATTTGTGCATAGTAAAAGAAAAAGAGAGAGTCTTATAAGACAACCATTTTTTATTTAAAATGCATTTACACTTTCTTACTCTACTGTAACATTCTAAGCATTGACAAGGTTCATATTATCCTTAAGGTGTGTTCCTTGCATCCATCTAGCATCCTTATAAGGATAATTCTTAATTGAATAAGATACCATCCAATAATCTTACCATGTCTTAGCTCCTTGTCTTCATGTTGAAGTATGGATTCGGGTTGAAGCACCTCTTCTTGATCCTTGATCTTTGGAGGGTCTTCATGTATTGCTTCTGTTGGTGGCTCTCCTTTATAAGGCTTGAGTAAGCTCACATGAAAAGCATTGTATATGATCCAAGGTTTGGGAAAATTTAATTGATAATCCATCTTGTTGATTGCCTTAATAATTTGAGAAGGACCATAGTATCTTTTTGCTAACTTAGCATAATACTTCTGGTGGCCCATGGGATTCTTGCCTGTAGTTTTCCTTAAATGATCCTTGGGAAACTTTAGCAAGACCCAATCATTTTCCTTAAAATCTTAGGCTCTCATGTGATTGTTAGCATTAACCTTTTGCCTTTCTTGTGAGATGGATAAAGCCTCTTTAATCTTTAAAAAATGTTCTTGTAGATCTCGGTTATACCCATCAGCAGCAGCGAAGATATTCCCATGTACCTTAAGTAGCAAGGGACTTTTAGATCTTCCCTTTATGACCTCAAAAGGTGCCTTCCTTGTAGAAGTATGTACAGTGTTATTGTATGTATACTCTACAAGGGGTAAGTACTTCTCCCATTGGGAGCATTAATCTACTTCCCTGACATAGGTTCAATAGTAGATCTAGAATCGTAAGGTTAGCTATCTCAATTTGGCCATCCGTTTGTACGTGACAGACCAAAGAGAAATTAAACCTTGTACCTAGGTTCTTAAAGAGACCCTTCCATAAATTATTTGGTGTTCCTTAACACTAGGTTGGTAACCTAACAGGACATAAAAGTGTCCTTTCAGGGTTTTGAAAAAAACCTCCAAAACCATAGTAGATCCACTCATTTTGTAAAATCCTTTCATGAGGTTATAGTTCAAGGCCTACTACACATGGAAAAAATAAGAAACTTGTAAAATTTCTCATCTTTTGGTCACACCAAGCCTCCAAAGTTGATGGACCATTACATTTTCATCAAAAAAGTCATTTCTTACGTTTTGTTGCATAAAAATAAGATTAGGGATTTTTGTAGGACTTGAGATAAATTCCCTAGTTAACTTCAATGGGTTGGTGATCAGAACATATGATTGCTTCTCAATCACTATTTTTTTTTTGCCAAAATAAATAGGTACAAAAAAGTTGAATGTTTACCATTCTGCAAACCTATCATCAAAGTTTCTATAGCCACGCTCAATACAAATAATATATGCATGTTTTCTTAGTTCCCTATTGTCCTTTAGGTTCATAAGGAGCCATGGAGCATGTCAAAAGAATAATACATCGCTTACCAAGGGGAATCTTGGGGACAAAGATGAAGTGCTAAATATAGCAAACATGAAAAAATTGGGTTCAACATTATGAGTTGTAGAATCCCATAGAAACTATTCAATATCTAGCCAAATTTGATCCTTATGACTAGATATGGTTACTACCTACAAAATGCATGTACTTGTCACAAGAAACTAACAATATTGAAAAAGCTATACTTGATATACTAGAATGTTTCGTTTTCTTCTATAATTGAAAAAATCAACCATCGTTGTCTACTATGCAAAATAGGGTATTAGGTGTCCCAAAACTCAAGGAATATTAGCTTTATGTTACAATATGCGACATAGAAAATCAAAACTGCATTTGGATATCATGAAAGCCACCAAAAAAATCATAGAAGAGCTAAAATTGGCTAAAAAACAAGATTTGACAATTTTTGTAATTTGGTCATAACTTACAACTTTAACATTTATTTCTCCCTAGAAGCATCAGGACATGTTGAGGACTACTAAAGATAGTTCTTTAGCATTATAGACCTCACAAACATGAATTTTAGAGTGGTATAGTTGCAAAAAGTTGAAAAAAGCCAAAAACAGGACCCGTTTTTTCACACAGTTTAGGTTGTGAAATGTTGGGCAAGGACAAGGTTAAAGATGAAATTGATATTCCAAAAAAATGTCGAGTTTTTTTCAACTCATGAGACAACTTTCTAGACAGATAGCGCCTCAAAATCCATTTTGAAACTCTTGACATAATTCAAGGAAACTGGTCACTTCACAGGACATAAAAGCGTCCCATTACCAACCTAGTGTTAATAGTCTTTTTGACAGGTATAAAATATCCTTGTTTGCTAAACATGTCGACTATTGTCCATATTCATGTATTCCCATGGATAGACTTGGGCAATCCAAAGATAAAATCCTTCCATCAAGTAATGTTTCCACAATTTCAAAGCATGCACAATAGCTAGAAATTCTTTGTCATAAGTGCTATAATTGAGCTCATTGTGCTTTAAATTTCTACTTTCATATGCAATGGGATGATTATCTTGCATTAACACATCTTAGGATCCACAGAGATTCTTTTGCCAGAGAGAATGTAACTCATATATTTAATCTTAGTGTTGAAGAATAAGCTTTCCTCAAGATTCAAGTTCCATGCAAAAGTTTAAAAACCAAACCCAAATGTGCATAATGGTCTTTTTTATTCTTACTGAAAACCCAAGTGTCATCAAAGAATACCACAACACAATATTGATGCTTCAAAAAGATGCATTTTTTATGCGTGAAAATGTAGCAAGAGCATTCGTTAAACCAAAAGGCATTACAAGGAATTCATAATTACCAATTTGTGTTCTAAATGCAGTTTTATGAACATCGCTTTCCATAATACACACTTGGTGATATTCAAAGTTAAGATTTGTCTTACAGAAAATGGATGCGCCACTTAAATTATCAAGTTAGTCATCAACAAGAGGAATAGGAAAAGGATTTTTTATCGTGATTTTATTAGGTGCTCTGTAGTCAATGCACAAACGATAAGTATTATGTTTCTTTTTTACCTAAGAGAGCTGATGTACCAAAAGGTGAGCTACTTGGCTTAACTAAACCACTATTTAATAATCCCTCAATTTTATGTTGAACTTCTCTTTGTTCAATATGATATTGATGATATCATGCTCAGCAAGGTGCTCCACTCCTTGGAATCAGCTCTGTTGTGTGATCTTCCACTCTACAAGAAGGTAATCCTAAAGGTAAATCTTTAACAAAATTTCTTTATATTTCATCAAAAAATCTACTTGAGAAGGAGCCAATTGGTGTTTGTGTGTTTCAATTTCATTAATCTAAACCAAAAATTATTTTTTATCTTTTTGAGCGAACCTTTTTTCCTAAGTATGACTAAGAAGAGGTTCTAGTTCTAGCTTTTGGTTATCTTGTAATGTGAAAGAATTTTCATTATGTGTAACGATGAGTGTATACTTATCATAGTCAATCTTTGGATTAAAATGATGTCTCCAAAGCATACCCAAAATTAAATCTTTGTTTTGCAATGGTGCTACTAAGAAATCTTGTGATTCAAAGAAGTCTCTTAATTGGTATTGAAAATCTTTTACCATATACACAAAATTTATTTTGGTACCTTGGAAAGATTCTTTTACTTCATAATTCATGGGAATTGTATGAAATTTCAACTTTTGTGCAACTCGTGTAGAAATAAAATCATGTGTGCTCCCATCATTATGTAATAACTTTAAATCATCATCACCAATCTTAACTTGCATACATAGAAGACTATGTAGCTGTTGAGAAGTAGGAGTACCTGTACGATCTTGGTAGTTTGTTTTGATTCATTAAATCAAAATAAATTTAAAAAACAATTGATTGAATAATCACAACATATAAAGAGAAAAACATAAACAAGAATCAAAACACAAGGCACCATATTGTGTACCAAACATCTCCCTCAATAAATATGATTGAGTATTTTCCTTTTGTCTCTTTATTCATATCATGGATGAGAAATTACAATATGAAAGATAATAGAGAATAAACTATGCAATCAAAAGAGTGTATGCCATGATTAAGAGATAAAATTAGCGTAAAAGAGGGCAAAAGTGTATCTTCTACAAGTTTTTTTTGATGGAAATTTTGATGGATCCATTGACTTTGAAAGGGGAGTAAAACTACAAGTCACCTGCTTAGGATGCTCTTGGAGTGCTCGTCTTTCTCATGCATAGTCAATAGGATGATTCATACTGAAAAAGTGTGGTGCACACACTGATGCAATTTTAAGGTTTTCTTTCTCTCATCATGCATGCACCTAGAAATAGAAGTGGCTACTTTTCACCTTAACTCTAAAAATAGTAGGTAAAGGAGAGTTTATTTTCATTGCTTATTTTGAATGGTTTTTGAGATAAACAAAGTTGATAAAATGTCAAAAAATAGTAATAGTGATAACAAGATCTCTGGAAAGTAAATCGTAGATACAACCACATCATAACAGAAGCTATGAATACATTCTTTAACTATTGTGATTACCAATAGGCAACATAGTTGTGAGTAATAAAGATGCTCAGCTTTAAAAAGTGCAAGAAAATCTCATGTCTGTATTTCCTTTTTTAGAAGATCTTTCCTATTCTTTGTGCTACCTTACTTTTCTTTACTGTCCACAAATACAAACACTTCAATGTTATTGAAATCCCTTCCTTTCTTGTCTTTAGAGGACAAAAAATCAGTTTCTTGACTGCAAAATTTTTTCATTTCCCCATCAAGCACTTTTTGCTATGGAAGGGCTCCCCCTCTCGCTTTGGACAAACCAATAACTCCCACATCTAGGTGACACCAGTGAAAATATAATCTATAGAGTAGAAAACATTATTGGAACCATCTTCAACACACATCTAACAATTGCATCTACATTCAACCACGGAGGTCAAAATTCAGGGAACACATGTGATTGAGTGCATCTTTAAAGAAAGACATATGCACATGGTATTCGTAGAAACATGTATATATATCCTTCACTTGACAGAGAAAGGTTTAAATAATCAAAAGTGTGTAACTAAATTTTTCACTTCGGATGAAGGGCTTTGAATCTACAAAACAACTCAATTTGTAAATAACCAAGTCCAACTATTAGAGCCGCACATGCCTTACGATATGCCACTAGCTATATAAACATGGATATTAGCCCTTCATGTATACAGTGTGTATGCTAGCTACCATAGTCAATATGATAGTTATCATGGAGTGTATGCTACTAAGAATACATGTGTATGCAAGGAAGCATGGCCCATATGCTAGCTAACATGGGTTGTAGGCTATCAAGCATGAGCAATATGCTAGTTATCATGGAGTGCATGCTATCAAGTATGCCATGTATGCTACAAATCATGGACCATATGCTACTTAGCATGGCGTGTAGGCTATCAAGCATGAACAATAGCTAGATAATATGGAGTGTATTCTAGCTAGCATAGATTGTATGCTATCTATTGTGGAGTGTATGATACTAGGCGTGGCGTGTATGAGAGAAAGAATGGCCCATATTCTAGTTAGCATGGTATGTAAGCTACTAGCTATAGTGTATATGCTATTTTGCAGGGCGTGCATGCTAGCTAGCATAGCCCATATGCTACTGACCATGGAATTTATGGTACTAATCATGGTGTGTTTTCTAGTAAGCATGGCATGCATGCTACTTAGCATGGCCCATATGGTAGCTAGTATGGCATGTAAGGTACCAAGCATAGTATAACATGCTAGTTACCATAACATGTATGCTACTAATCATGGCGTGTATGCTACCAAGCATCATGTGTATGCTACTATGCATGTAATGTAGACTAGTCAAGATTTCATATATGCAAGGAAGCATTGCCCATACGCTACTTAGCATGATGTGTATGCTGCTAGGAAGAATGACATATATGATATTGAGAATATAGTATTTTCTTATAATTACTAGGGAAATATGATATCAGTAATAGGCACAAGGTAGTTAGATTATATTGTATGTGATCAATAACAATACTCGTACTAAATAGAATCTCTTTTATGATCCTTAGCATAGCACAGATGGTATACATATGGCTCATCAATAGATGAATAGGATGTTTGATGTGGTTGTTTCTCCCCAATATTTTTTCTATGAGCATCCATCTTATTGGGAGAAACACGTGACTCAAATTTTTAGAATGACTAAACTAGTTTCTTCAATTCCTCAAAGATGAATGCTACTAGCATTATATGGCACACATAATTCCTATGCACATTATGTAGATCAAGATAGAAAATTGTACCAAAAGAACGGAGCAATATTGGAGAGGCCTACATACCAGCTCATAAAATTATGCCCTTGCTAGATCGAGAAGGATGGTTTACTATGAGGAAAATATCCTTTATTTTCAATCCTTACTAGAGTTGAATGACATTACAAGAGTGAATCCAAAAATCTATCCAAAGCAAACTATCATCCAAGCTTCAATGTTATGACATGACGAGCACATATTATGACCAAGAAGGATGTAGATATAGACAAGAGTTTACATTCTATGATGCTTTAAGCTCTAAATCCATAGAAGCTCATGTCATGGGAGACCCACAAGATAGACAATATCAAGGGGAAGATAACATGATTTATAGCCTAACCTGGGAAAACCTATATCTTTTCCACATGTTATAGCGCGGAAAAACATGTCATGTTTCAGGGAGACACATATGAAATTTTGCAAAAGTTTTGCAAATGTCAAATTGACAAAGCAACACACAATATATCTTCACAAGCCCAAAAAATAAGTTCAAATAAAATCCAAACTTGCTTAAGCCCTACCCTAAGAGAAATCATTAGTTTGTGATCACCTAGAAAGGCGGGAACTACAACCCCATGAAGTTTAGCTCTTATCTATACTAGAAATTGCAACATCAATTAGAAGCCCTAGATCTTCTAGCCAACCCCTTTTTGAAGCAAATTCCATAACTAGAGTATATGGTGGTTGGAAGCTACAAGTTGAAACAAATTCCTTCAGGTTTGCTAGCAAATGCGTGTATGAAGATCATCAAGGAATAAGTTTTTAGTTGACTTCTAAAGTCAAAGTCAAAGGCAAAGTCTAACTAGCCCAATAGTGTTCAAGCAATTGCATGTAACCAAGTTCACGTATGCATATCGAGATGCACATGATAATGAATACCAACAAATTCATGGCCTTATACAAAACCCTATAGATGGCAAGTCTAAAGTTAAAGATTTTTTTGAATTGCAACAAAACCTCAAGTTGCCAGAATAGATTTTAGATAGCTCAAAATTGGCAAAAGAAAGAGCTCAAAAAACTACAAAAAAGTCAACACCAAAATCACCTTCAAAGAGACAAATTCTACCATAAATTACATTGGATCTTCTAAGATGAAAAGCTACCCAAATGCAAGCATATAAGGCATAACAATTGCAAGCAAAAGGTGCAATATGATCCAACATCTACTATAGCAAATCAATCAAAGCAAAGAAGTTGCAAAAAAGTTCAACCACGTGAAACAACTACAAAAAGAGCAACCAATATAGAAGGAACTCCCAAAAAGATCAAATGCAACATCATTTGTCAAAATGGAGATAAAGTGTCTAGAGAAGCAAAGTTAGATTTTGAGCTAGACAAGAATCTCATGTCTTTTTGCGCGTGGCAAAAATGTGGCCAATTGTAACTAGATGATGCTCCAAACTTCATTAGCATGTATGGAAATAAACAAGAACAATTCTTGGAAATCATTTCCACCACCACTCAAATAGATTCCTAGATTGTGAAAGCTCAATTTCATGTTCTGATAGTAAAAGATGTACACGATGACATTGTTTTGGGAATGACACTAGTCCATAAAATTCTAGAGATACATAGTTCTAAAGATATGCCATCTTCAAAGACACCCAAGAATGAAGATATCCAGAGTTGTCACCAACGCAAGAGGAACAAAATTCCGTGAGTACAATATAGGTGGAAATTGATGCCAAGGTAGAACTTATTGAGGATGCTTCAACTCCACCCAATAGAAACTCAGATAAGTTTGAAGCAGACCAGGTAGCAACAAGTGTTGTTCAAACACAAAATATAACAACCACAAAAGCTACTGAGAAGGAATATCCATCAAGAGAAGAGGTGACACATATCGAGGCGTTAGAACACGAGGAAGCAACTAGAACTTTGAAGGTTTGTCAATCACTACTAACTAAGTCAATAGATATAAGTTCTAGAGGAACACAAACTCTCAAACCACCTTCCCTAGAGACCAGTTGAAGCAAGATGGAACCATGATAGAAGGAGAACATGTGTCCTCATTAGAACCACCAACCGCAATTGCCATGTTACTTAGCAATGCAAATGGAGAAAGTGTCAGATGCATCGTTCTATTGGATAGAAATGCAAAGTGCAATATGGTTTTGGATAAAATATAGAGAATCCTCAAGATTACTCCATGCAAGCAGGATACCAAAGAAGTCCTACGTATGGTCACAAAGTCAAGAAAAAATGGATGCTCCTATCCAAAAGCATGAAGAGAAAGCAAAATTTCAAGCGATTCTTTCAAGAGACATGATATAGATGTCATCCTTGGTCATCAATGGTTAGACAAACACAAGACCTACAAAGAAGACACAATGCTATAATTATTCTCGTTAGCAACTATTATAGGTACCGCTAATGCTAAATTCAAAGTTCTAAGTGTCACAAGAATCATCACCATATCTTACAGACAAAGGTAGAGCTAAAGTGGACCTTCCAATGACTATCATAAAAGATGTTATAGCATATGTATCTACATCAAAGACCCTTGATGGATCTGTTCCCTCAAGCGATTCAAGTTCTAAAATGTCTCCATCATTCAGTAAATCAACCAAAAAGTCAATGGAGCAACCTAGGAAAGCAAAGGTATATCAACCAAAGTACTCATTTAAGAAAGAGAAGGTCAATGAAGTGTTTATCTCAAGCAGTCTAGTAAAAATTTTTTCATAGCATATTGTTTTTAATGCATTTTTGTGTGTGCATATAGAATGTTATGTCATTGGACATATGCATTAGATACTCGGTTTTTTCCCACCTATGCATGTTGAGTGGACTACAACAAGAAAAAAAAATTTCCATATTGATACTATATTATTTTCTACCATCTTCTTCATTATACATCGGCAAATAATATCTTCAGTACTTTGCTAATATTTCCCATGCTTATATAGTACTCCAATAATGCACTTATTCCAGAGGCACTTTTTTCTCAATGGATTTTTTCCTTTGATTATCCAAGTATTAGACCCTAATTTAGATTCTCATCTCTCTACTTCTCTTTTACATACTTTTGATAAATAATGAGCAAATCTTGCCATTATACTACTACAATTGCCAATACAGTAGCATCGACTCACACCAGAGATCTTTATAAATTTGAACCTTCAAGGTGCTACAATGAAATGAACCTTACCAACAAATTCATTGACCAATGAAGACAATATAGCCCATCAACAACCAATCAACAACCTTCCAACCTCCACAGTGCACACCTATGCACACTAAAATCAAAACTGGGGGATGTTAACTAGGCTTGCATCAATTAATAGGATTCTACTAAAGTCCCAAGCCTAACTAATGCACATTAACACTAGAATGGTAACAGGACACTTTTATGTCCTTGGACACTTTTTTGTCCTGTTAAGTGACCATTTTGCTCGAATTATTTGAAGAGTATGAAAATGAATTTTGAGGTGATATATATCCACAAAGTTGCCTTATGAGCTGAAAAAAAACTTAGCATTTTTTTTTGAGTATCGATCTCACCATTAACCTTACTCTTGCACAGCATTTTTGAACCTAAACTGTGTGAAAAAACGGGTCCTGTTTTTGGCTTTTTTTCAATTTTTGGCAACTATACCACTCTAAACTTCATGTTTGTGAGGTTTAGATGGCTAGAGGTTAGGCCTTCATAGTTCTCAACATGTTTTGATTCTTGTAGGGAGAGCTAAGTGTTAAAATTGAAAGTTATGACCAATTTACAAGCATTACATAATCCTGTTTTTTGGCCAAAATTAGCACTTTTATGATTTTTTTGGTGGCTTTCTTGATATCCAAATTCAATTTTGATTGTGTAAGTGTAATGTATAACATAAAGCTAATCTTCCTTGAGTTTTGGGGGACCTAATATGCTATATAGCATAGTATATGATGATGGTTGAGTTTTTTGATTGCTGAAGAATACGATACATTTTAGAGTAGCAAGTATAACTTTCTCAATATTGCTAGTTTCTTAGGCCAATTGTGTGTATTTTGTAGGTAGTATCCATATCTAATCATAGACTATAAACTTAGCTAGATATTTAGTAGTTTCTATGGGTTTCTAGAGGTCATAATGCTAAACCCAGTTTTTTCATGTTTGTTGTATTTAGCACTTTATCATTGCCCCCAAGGTTCCAATTGTAAGAGATCCATTATCCTTTTGACATGCTCCATGGCTCCTTTTGAATCCAAAGGCCCAAAGGGAACTAAGAAAACATATCTATGGTATCTGTATTGAGCGTGACTATAGAATCTTTGATTATAGGTCAGCAGAATGGCAAAAATGCAACTTTTTTGTACCTATTTTTTTTGCCCAAAAAAAAAAAGTGAGGTAAAAGCAACCATATGTTTTGGTCACCAACCCATTGAAGTTAACGGGGCATTTTATCTCATGTCCTACAAAAATCTCCACTCTTATTTATATGCAATCAATCGCAAGAAATTGCTGTTTTGGGCAAAATACATTGGTCCATCAACTTTGGAGGCTTGTAGTGACCAAGAGATGAGAAAAATTACAAGTTTCTCATTTTTTCCATATGTAGTAGTTATTGAACTATAAGCTCATGAAAGGATTTTCCAAAATGAGTGGATCTACTATGGTTTTGGAATTTTTTCCCAAAACCCTGAAAGGACACTTTTATGTCCTATTAGGTTACCATTCTAGTGTTAAGGATGTATACAAAGAAGCAATAAAGATCAGAGTTACACATTTTTCCAATAAGACCATGTATTGTAATTTCCCAATTTATTCTTAGTTAACTAGGCTTGCATCAATTAATAGGATTCTACTAAAGTCCCAAGCCTAACTAATGCACATTAAGGATGTATATAAAGAAGCAATAAAGATCAGAGTTACACATTTTTCCAATAAGACCGTGTATTGTAATTTCCCAATTTATTCTTAGTCTTTAAAATGATTATGATGTGCTACGAGCTCAATAAGAGTTTCAAGTTGTAAAGAAGATGTGAGTAAGGTGTTCCTAGGTAGCAAATATAAATAAATCTGGAGCCTTGAAGAACTTTTGTAATAATTATGATGTGCTACGAGCTCAATAAGAGTTCCAGTCTATAAAGAAGATGTCAGTAAATGTGCCTAGGTAGCATATACAATAAATTTGGAGCCTTGAAGGCCTTTTGCTCTCGGAAATCACACATTTTAACCCTAGGTATAAAAGGCAATGTGTCAAAGGATTTAGAGTTCTCAGTATCATTTGCTGAGAGTACCTTGAGAGCTCATGTGTTTCCATTTCGTAGCTAGGTAGCTCATCACTCTAAAATGGAATTTATATGGTGATCATTGGAGCTATGCTACAATGGATCCCCAACGTCAGTTGACACTCTGCAATTTTATTGCTAAATCCTTGATCTTCAAGTACTCGGCCTCATCTAAGGTACATAAAGACTTACAATTCTTAGAGGAAATAACTAATCAATTGAACCAATACCAACCAGATTTAGTAGGTTCTAAGCTTAATTCTACCAAGTCCAAAATAACCCTTGAGGTCCCACAATATTTTTTTCTACTTCAACCCACTGTTAGTTGGCTTTTCAAGCTTATCTAAGAATTTCAGAACTTGAAACTCTAAAGACCACCAAAAAACCTCCTTGATGATCCTTTAGAGAGTGAGATAGGTCAAAAATCCACCCTGGTGAATAGTTACGTTGTTCCTAATCAAAACACAACATGGGTAGTGGAAAGTGTTCACAAACACTGATTTTTTCCCTTGTTTTCTTTGACGTGAGTGTCAACTTTTAGACTCTAACAAAGTCCAACTCATCAATCACTCATAAAAAACTTAACCTAATCCTACAAGGTCCTTGGCAAGTACAACCACTCCTAAATCACCTCTACATAGTTTAAGACGACACTCCTTGAATATGAAAATTTTAAAAGATGATGTTTTTCTCCATGTAAACCTAGAGGAAGTAATGGACAATGCTATCCACATACTAAGGTTTTTCATAGTTAGACCACTTATGGCACCAAATGTGGGTGTTCTGTCAAGCCTCATCCTATTTTGTTGTGTAGATATAGCTTGAACCTCAACCATAATTGTCAATTTGTGGTATGAAGCTGACATGGCTAGATATAAGAGGTTTTCAGTCTCTTGAAAAACACACTCAATTTGTTCTACTTTAATTGCTACAACTAGTTGTCTATCAGAAAAAGAAATATAGTCCTCACATTGGTGGCAAGTAAATCATGACAATCACTAAGATTTCAAGCTCTAATCATCACCAAACTTCTAGGGCAAGTAGATATGGTTTAGCCGCACATGCTTAGGGTCTCATATCCACCCTTAGACCACTTACGAAAAAGTTTTCTTATTATCAGTAGGCCTATTTTGGCCTAGTCAATTTTGTTCTAGATTTGATGCCCTAGTACTTCTCCTATCCACCCTTAGACCACTTACAAAAAGTTCACTTATTATTAGTAGGCCTATTTTGGTCTGGTCAATTTTGGTCTAGATTTGATGCCCTAGTACTTCTCTTATAGCTAGAATTTAATTTTTAAGTTTAAATGATGAGTTAGGTGTTGATTATCAAGATGATTTAACGACAAAAATTTCATCAAACCATCGCAAGAAACTTGAGAGAGAGAGAGAGAGAGAGAGAGAGAGAGAGAGAGAGAGAGAGAGAGAGAGAGAGAGAGAGAGAGAGAGAGAGAGAGAGAGAAGCATTAGAAGAAAGAGGAAGAGTACACAGATTTCAGAGACAACAACATGCTCTTCATTATTCAAAACTTGGATTTTTTACAAAAACTGCCTTTTATACCTTAATCAAAGATCTGTGGCCAAATATAAATGATCTCATAGCCCACATGTAGATAAAGTTAGGTTGATACAACTTGGAAGTGTTGGGGTAAGATGTTTAGCTTATAGTCCCAACCCCTAAATCTAAGCATACTAACCATTCACCCTTATGTGCATGCATACATCCCACTACATGGATTTCCCTAATTATATGCTTCTTTATAGTCACATGTTATTCACTATAGCCATACGGGAAATCACTTTCTAGCATTAAATGCCACCTTTCCACTCTGAGCCTATATAAGGGCATATTGCTTAGCTTGTATTTGGCTCTTCTGCATCCTAATCAATAAAGCGAGTCTATTTTCATTGAGTGATCTCTCTCTAATTTTTTTGCTCCTAATTACTATGAAACTCTCACTACCATAAATTTAAGTAACCCTTTTTTTCCTTAATCAAACCTTACAAGTGGTATTAGATCTTGTAAGTAATTAGTATCTCCTAATTACATTAATTAGATCCCTAAGCTAGATTTAGTGCTCTCTCTTCCTAAGCACTAAATCAATTCATAATTCTTTTAGGATTAAATTAGTATGACTCCATTCTAGTCATCTCCATCATTGGTTTTGGGAAAGTCTACACGGCCACTACCCTCGTCGATGATTACCAATAATTGAAATGAATTATAGTTGTGTGTTTTGTTTTCTTTTACTTGTCATTTGACTTGCTTGATAATTTAACACAAGCACCAAGCACTGGCACCTTGATTGATCTTGCATGATTTTGTGCTTTATTTTTTCTCACTGCCAAGTTACTTTGGTAAGACCACCCCCAGACCACCCTACACACAATATTCACCAAAAACATTGATAAGTTCAATGGTGTCAGATTTCACACCTAGCAAACAAAGGTCAAAGGAGTTCTTATGAAGAAAAAGCTTTGGAGCATTGTAAAACTGCCATCCAGTTTGAGGGAAACCTTGACATGAACCTTGAATGCTCAACAACAAGCCAAAGATGAGCAAGCGCTTGGATTCATCATCATGGCACTAAAAGATGGATTCATCCCCATCACATAGATGATGCTACATCCGCTCTTCATGCTTGGAAAACCTTGGAGTTTCTTTTTGGTGCTCGAGGTAAGCATTCCAAAATGAGCCTCAAAATTCAGCTTTAACCAAAAAAGTCCTAGAGATTCCAAAGGTAAACTACACATAGTGGAAGAAGAAGAAGAAAAAGGGTAAGTCAACACTGTCTATTATGAGGCTGTATTGTAATGGGTTTTAGACGATTTCCAAAACCCAAAGTTTGGAGGTAAGACCTACCCTCTCTTGTATCAGATTCCACCTTATGAACCATATTCAGTTACCCTAAGTAACCCAATTAGACTTGGTTAAAATCCATGCACTTTGTGTAAGCTTCAGCTTATAGGGGCATATGTTGAGGTAAGCCATTTAGCCTACAGTCAATGCATGACCAACCCCTAAAGCCAAGCATACCAACCATGCACCTTATGTGCATGCATACATCCCACTACATAGATTTTCCTAATTATGTGTTTTTTTATAGTCACATGCTATTGACTATAGCCACATGATATTTGAACCTTCTCCCACATGTGATGGAAATCACTTTCTAGCATTAAATGCCACCTTTCCACTCTGAGCCTATATGAGTCCATATTACTTAGCTTGTATTTGGCTCTTTTTCATCCTAATCAATCAAGCGGGTCTATTTTCATTTAGTGCTCTCTCTCTCTCTCATTTGTTTGCTCATAATTATTATGAACTCTCACTACCATGAATGCAACTAACCCTTTTCGGCCTTAATCATACCTTACAAAAAGCACTTAGACCCTATCTGTTTGGCTCATAATTGCACATATAGACTTGAAAATTATCAAAGTACATAGCTTTGAGGCTATATATGTACAAGTTGGTCAAAAAAATATCAATGGCTCATAAATGTAGATTCTGGCTCATAAGCTAGACGTGTAGCCAATGTTCTTCTTTGTTGAAGCCTAGTTTTCAGAGCCACGAAAGGAGCTACCCTTCTTTCCTTTTCCCAAAGAGGAAAAAGGAAGGAATTCCACTTTAGTTGGGGCACTCATTGGTGAAGATCTTGTCTCATGGTAGGAGATGCTATTTTCAATGGCAACATCATGTGCACGAGTGATAATGTCTCCCTTTAAAGTCTAGATTGGTTGGTGGTTCTTTGATTCTACTAAATTGTGAAGTTACTCCTACTCTCTTTTACAAATGTTGGGTTTTTTTATTTGATGAGTTCCAGTTGTTGGATGCTTGGATACCACTTTCCTTGTGTGAGGGGGCCAAGTGGTGGTGGCACCCTATCTGGACATTCCAAAGTTATGTGGTAAAGTATTGGATTTCTGAGCTTTCCTCTAAGAAGCCCACCTTTATGGATTGATGCCTTGGTTTGATGAGAGTAGGGTTTTTTGTGGGACACACTTTGTCTCACAATGGTGATGAACTTACAAACTCTCATGGTGATGACAAAATCCATTCTCTCATATAGAAATGAGAAAGAGAAGATGGAAAAGAGAACAAACATAGTGTGCATAACTCTCCACTCAACCTTTGCTTATATAGGAAAAGTCCTTGCCCTTCTAAAACTCCTAGACCAATTTGTGAGACCTTGACCTTGAGCCGCCACTGGATCATTACCCATTGGCATCCTTGTTCCACACTTGGAACTTTCCTGCTTATAAGAATCCCCAAGTGTGGCCTGGTTTCCTAGCTACTTTCCACAATCCATGGCTAATCTTGCAACTTTTTTCCTTGTGTCCCACAATCACACTTAACATGCCTAACCATTTAGCTTACTTAGACGCTTTCACTTGGTCTATCTTTATAATTGAAGCCTTGTCCAAAGACCCTAGATACTCATGGATCTTGTAATTCATTGACTTTACACTACTAGTCACTTTGTAAATTTCCAGGTTTTTACCAAATGTCTGATATTTTCTTGTAATTATTTTTTATTTTTAAATACAGCATCATTCACATAGTGCGTGAGTATTGCTAAAAAAAATATGCCCACCTAAATTAGAAACATAGACATGCTATAGCATTAGAAACAAGAAATTATTATTTCCAAAAAGAATCTCTTTGAGTCTTCAGTCTTCAGTCTTCATGTACTTCCAAAATACAAGTGGTGAATGTTTCCACCCATATTAAGGTTATTTGCAATTAGAGATTCTATTATATTGTTCACCAAACATGGTACCTTCTTATATTCTCCTTCAAACATGTTTTTAAGGCACATATATTGAACTGTAACTCTTGCGACATTGTCCTACTATAGTGTGAAGGGTAAAATAAAAATAAACCCTTGCGAATGTCTGTCTTTTGAAAGAATAGGGTTCCCTTTAGATCCTAACACTTATCATAGGGTTCATGATAGTTTCATTCATTACTACAGTATCAATTAAGTGATAGGCATCATGCTTTTAATGTTCTACCATAAAATTGAGGTCCTTTTTTTGTGAAAATGAGATGGCATAGAGGGTACTTTTTCAGTTGCATCCATAAAAGTAGCAAAAACATTCATTACTCTTACGTGATTCAATTGTCCATCTAGCTAATTGTTATTCTTCTCACCGTGCTAAAGAAAATTCAATAAAAGTCCAAAAGATAGAGTTTATATTTCTCCTCTTCATATTCTAGTAGTCAAACATACCATAGTGTAGCTATTTATTGACCGTCCTAATTAAAAAAAAAAAAATAGGATGGACAACAAGTAGAAAATAATTTATTTCAAAAGTATTTCAATCAAAAATTCTATTTGAAAAGGCTTTCTTCCAAACAAAATAAGCCATCTATCACTCATCATCTGGCTTAAAAACTCAATGTATATAATACTTTGATAGAGAAATACATAGCATGCCAATAAAACTAATATTAAGAAACCATAATGAGTTATTCATCGTATTAAAGAGAACTTGTGTAAGCACACAACATAAGGCTAAATTACATAACTGAGGGTATGGGCCCTCTCTTGGGTGTGGAGTGGCTCCCCTATTAGCCTAGTCTGCTCAGATGTCATAGCTTTGCACGAGCATGGCAAGAATCTGTAATTTTTTTGGCTATGATGATATAATCTACTCACCATTGTGAGTTTTGAAAAAAAAAAATTGTCATTTATAGGAGTGTAAATCAATGTTATCAATGCATAGGAAAAATACAATAAGTTGAAGTAATTTAAGATGGACCATCTTTCTCATAAAGTTGCCACCTCCAACTACAAATACCTAGAAAATTGAAATTAAGCACATACAAGAATAGGATAGCCCTTTGCTAAAGTAAGCCATCTTTCTTATAAAGCTACCACCTCCAACTACAAATACTTAGAAATATTGTAATCAAGAAGATACAAGAATAGGATAGCCCTTTGCTAAAGTGAGCATAGGCAGGCAGCTAATTTTCTCATTGGGTTCCAATGATGTCCACTTATGCTTTGCCATGATGAGATGATGAATATAGAGGGACGTGCTCATTCTTGCAAAATCAATTCCTTTGCAAGCATGGGGGCCAATTCCAAATGGCACATAGGATAAGGGTTGTAGTCTCTCCTTTTGAAGTTTTCCAATCTCAAACCTCGATGGATCAAATTTGCTTGGATTTTTGAAGTATTCATCATTTTGATGTGTGGCAGCCATGGTATAAAAAATCTACAAACAATTAAAAAAAGGCTTAATTCATTCAAAGGCTTTATGTATGTGCGCGTGCGTGCGCACACACACACGCACATAAATAATGAAACGAACAAAAAAGAAATTAATTATTTATGTGCGTGCATGTTTGTAGTGGCAGACTCTTGGGGGGTCACCTAAAGGAAATTATCTATGCCATGTTTGTTTGCAGGATATTTAAAATTAAGCCCCATACTTACATTCTATGAAACGATCCCTTTCACTTGAGAAACTTGCATATTTTTTTGCCAAAATACAACAAAAACATGTGAATGGAATCTTGTAGTTTTATAATCTGGTGAGAAAACATCATAGAGATTGATGTTTCAGGACATCTGTCTCTCGTGAGCCATGAATGAGTCGCTACTCTTTAGGTTGCATCTAAATCAATATGTTGACAAGTAGAGCCTTAGGTTAGGATTTTTTTTTCAAGTTTTCTTATGGGTAGATGTTGAAAAAAACTATTGTTTTTACCAATTTAAGATACCTTCACATCTTAAATTGGGTAGAGCTTTTTGATGTAATCCTGTTTGAGATAATAGTACATACAATTCACTTTCACAAGGATTCTACTACAAAAAACTTTCACATCTTTCCATCTCCACTCATTGGAAGTTAATTTCTACATTTTTCCATGGATTTCCATATAAATCTAGTACACTACAAATTCTCCTTCCTTCAATATGTGGGTTTTGCTCAGTGTTTGGTTTTCTCAAAAAAAAGTTCTCAATCTTTGTTATTCCTCACCTCAACGATGGAATACTTTTTGAGGTTTACATGTATCTTCTTCTGAATAGTACAATTTAGTTGCTTAATACACACACACACACACACACACACACACATATGTATACAGTACATCTCTATAAAAATCCATTGTACACTCTTTGTAGTACCATTTTGCTTTTCCAAGCCATAATGCATACCTTCCGCTTGCATCTTGCCCTTGTGTGCGTATTTTGGTACTAAGAGCCTAGTTCTTGATTAGTGTTTTAATCAAGCTCTAAATTCATTGATATATGAGACTCAATAACAAAGTTATTCTATGAGTTGCAAAGCCTATTTCTTTAGTATAATCTACTTAATTGTCTCATTGTTGTCCTACTCTACTATACACCAAAGGCAAGGTTGGGTCGCACGGTCAAATGGTCATCTTGCTGGCACTATGAGATTATAGCCATAGACACAAATCCTCTATAAATTTTTTCATAAATTCTCATAGGGATTCCCACATGAAGTCTTGCAATATATTCCTACCTGTTGACCCAGATTCAAGTAAGATCTTGATGACATTCTTAAGCAGATTAGTATTTATGGTGACTAAGTCTCTTGCACACTTTTTAGTAGTTGTAGAAGAAGCCTAACCATCTTCACAATGGGAAATCCCCTATTTAAAACTTGATCAAGTATATCGGCATAAAGTTTTATTTAAGCTTGTAGCATCCACTTTTTATCTTGATAATTGATGGTAAAGCATCTATTCCCTCTGATAGTCAAATGCATGGGCTTATTGAGATCCTCTAGCATGATAAAATGGAAGCCATTAAAAAGGTCTATCATTTTGTACATCTTAGTTGTGTACATATAGGAGGTAATGCTCTCTTTAGAGTTGGATTGAAAATTTCTTGTTTAATAATGATTCTAGATACTAGACATCGAAATTTCCAAGATCAATTCCTTGGCAGGATTGAAAGTAACCTTGTAGATGGTCCAATCTACTTACAAGTAAGGCCTAATTATAATTTGTCCCTTGAAGAACCATATTTTGGTGAAGCCTTAACACTTGCTATTAAATTAACTGGATGTAACCTAAAGCATCTAACCCCTAATGTAGAAATTTCTTCTTTTGTATGAGGAAGAACAACAAATTTTTGTTTTCCAGCAATCTATAAAGGTAAACTAACATCCAAATTAAAAAAAGTCATAAAGGAAAAATAATAATTATGCATTCAGATGATTATTCACAAGTGTTAAAATGTGATCAAATTGCTTGGTCAAAGGTCAAATTGCCAAAAAAAAATTGGGCATTTGAAGTACAACCTACTCTAAAATCAGGATTAGTAAATAGAGTTGCTAGCATAGATAACTTAGACTCTTGTAAATACATGATTTCTTCAAAGAATCTAGTTGCATCTTCTTGCAAAAGTCTTTATCTAAACCTAGCGCATCAAGGATAAAAGATTATCAGCATCTAGAAACCTTTGAGTCTAATGAAAAAACCTTTTGTACACATTGTCAAAGACTCATGGACAACACTACTATATCATCCTCTGTATATTGTATTTAGTTTTGAATGATTAAAGACAAATAATTTCTTAATTTTCTAGATACTAAAATATTCATTGCTCCTTATGTGACAATGCTTGATTAGACAAAAGCTAGACCTGAAGTGCTTCAACGTAATTATCATATTATTCAATTGCATTTGCTGGAAAGCCAAATGATTGAATTGTAAAAGTTAGTTTCTGAGTCTTCTCAAAGACTAACAAGCTTGCAAAACAAAGTTCACAATTTGATTGAAGCTCTTCATTCTTTTGTGCATAATGATTCAATTCTTTCGTCATCATCTTCTGCAAAATTACCGTACTTCTCATTCGTCAAGCCCTCTATACATTCCAAAATTAGTCATCTGAGAAACAATTGCTTTTGAATGTTATGAAATATGATGAACTATTATTTAGCAATTTTGGCAAAGAGCCACGAAAAGAAGATTGGGAATCCATGGAGCGGCTTTTGAACAAGCTGCAAAGTAGCTTGCCTACTCCTGAGTTTGAGGCGGGGAGCTATTTATAAACTATTGTTTGTTGTCACAAAAACCACAATAAACTCATCGACAACACATGCAAAACTCCCTCCAAAGTCCCAGTTGGTGTATCATTTGCATCAATTTATTATGCTCGGGAAGATAACTTAGTTGAACCTAGAGGGTGTAAGGTTTTCAGTTCTAAAACCTTAGAAATTGTACAAAGCCTACTAAATTTAACTTGGTTATTGAGAAAACACTGTAGAATGTTCCAACTATGGCTGATATTGGTATTTTTTGATTCATAACCAGAGCTTTACTATGGTTAGAATTTTTCAGAATGAAATTTCGATAAAATCTGGAAAAGTTACGGGCTCTGAAAAGTTACACCAAGAATTTAATTAGTTAAGTAAAATTGGATGGTTTCAGTAATTATCATTGCTAAAGACTTTTTTATCCTAAGGTTCTAGAAATTGCGGATATTTCCAATTTTAATCATTAAAAATCAGAGAAATTAGTAGAAGTCGATTCTCGAAGCTGGTGGGGCTATGTGGAACCTGCCCGAGACAAAATTAGCAGCAGGTGGCACTAGTTGAAAGCTGGGAGATTGTTTGAGGTGCCAGAACATGCCAGAAATAGCCCAAGAGCCTTGGTAAATTATCTCTCATCTAGAGGGACCTCTATGCAAAAATCACTAGAGAGCAAAGCTCTAGTTGGTTAATCAACGGTAATTAGCACTAACCTTTTTTTATTAGTAAAACTATCTTAACTTATTTACATTTTTCTTAATTGATTGAAGATTAAACTTATGTATACTCTAAAATTCTCTCCTAATTCAAAATTCTTTGATGACTATTGAGATTAAGCTTAGGAACATTAAGCTAATTAATTATTATATTAGATTAGGACTAAAATTACTCATTTTAATCTTAAATTAATGATATTTATACTAATCAAATTTAGATTAAGATAAGATAATAATCAGAGCTATATTAGACTTTCATTATGCTAGGAAAATTATCTTTTAGTTTTTTGAGAAATTTTTATAATTATTTAAGCAGTATTACATTGTTTTCAAGAGAAAAATAAAGATAAAAATGATCAAATTAATCCAAAAAGCTTTGAGATAATTATCAGAGAAAAAATACATCTTAAGAAACCCATGATAATTATCTTAATCTCAGATAATTAGTTTAACTAATTATCTCAACAGAATTACATTATTTTTAAGAAAAATTATTATCTCAATAGAATTACATTATTTTCAAGGGAAAATAAAAGCGAAAAAATAAAAGGGGGAAAATAGAAACTAATCCAAAATGCTTTGAGATAACTATCAAACAAAAAACACATTTTACTAAACTTGTGATAATTATCTTAACCTCAGATAATTAGTTTAACTAATTATCTCAGGTGAATTATATTGTTTTCAACAGAAAATAGCAAAATAATCCAAAAAGCTTTGAGGTAATTAACAAAGGATAAACATATTTTATGAAATGGGTGATAATTATCTTAACCTTAGATAATTAGTTTAACTAATTATCTCAATAGAAAAACACTATTTTCAAGAAAAATAAAAAGCAGAAAAATAGTAAACTAGTCTAAAATGCTTTGAGCTAATTATCAGAGATGGAACTTATCTTAACAAACCTGTGATAATTATCTTAATCTCAAATAGTTAGTTTAACTAATTATCTCAACAGAAAACCACTATTTTCAAGGAAAAAGAAAAAAGAAAAAATAATAAACTAATTCAAAAGATTTGAGATAATTATCAAAGGTAAAACTCATCTTAGAAAACCCATGATAATTATTGTAACCTCAGATAATTAGTTTAACTAATTATGTCAGTACAAAAATATTGTTTTCATGGAAAAATAAAACGGAGAAAATAGCAAACTAATTCAAAGAGCTTTGAGATAATTATCAGAGGCAAAATAGATCTTTAAAAACTCATGATAATTATCTTAACCTCAAATAATTAGTGTAATTAATTATCTCAATAGAAAAACACTGTTTTTAAGGGGGAAAAAGAGAAAAATGGCAAATTAATCCAAAAACCTTTGAGATAATTAATAGAGGTAAAATACATCTTGAGGAACCCATGATAAATATCTTAACCTCAGATAATTAGTTTAGATACTTATTTTCACTAAAAGTAACCGACTTTGTGTATAAACCGGGAAAGGAAATTAGTAAATGAATTTATATAATTACCCAATAATTATCAAATATTGAAAATCACTCTTGAAGGTTGGAAAAATTACCTTAGCCTAAATAATTAGTATAAAAAATTACTGTCAGCTAATTTTGCCTAAATTAGATCATATATATAGGAGGAAAAAGTTATAAATGAATTTTATGAGTTAACCAGAAAAATCTTAAAGATGGAACATATCGAATTCTATCTAGGATAAATAATCCACTAACAGATAGCTAACTCATAATTTACTGAGGCAAAAAATAGGATATTCTTGGAATATAAAGTAAGGAGAAACCCAATAAAATAGCTCCAATAACTATATGATAATTATGGGAGAATACTAATAGTACAAGGAAGTTACAGGAGAAATATCTCATCCAATAACTAACAAGGATACCTATTTATTCCAAAAATCCTTATTTTTGGGTAAAAAAGAAGAAAAGAGATTATTCATTTAATTCTCTAATCGATTAAGTCCTTTTATAAAGGCTGCCAATATGGCTCCAAAGAGAACCAAAGGAAATCCTCTTACCGATGAAGAGGATACTATCAACAAAAGAAATAAAGCCACTCATGACCATGAGGTTAGGCCTAGTCATAGGCCTACGGAGTAAAGTCTACAGGCACTAGCGCAGCAGCACATGGCTGACCAGTCAAGTATTAAAGTTCATTTCTAAATTAACATTGCATACGTAAGGGTTAGGAAGGATTAACTAGTCGTAAATGGAAGGTAACTTCCAAGAAACCAACGAGCGATGCTTGTAAATAGGAAATAAATGATTGGGTTACGACTGATTGACCTAGGAAAGAAATGTTTGATCATCCTTAAGACAGCTTGTCTCAAGACACCTCTGATTCCTTGGAATATTTTACTGCAGGTAATGAGTAATGATGGCGATTCTTCCATGGGTGAGTCGGTTTCCTCAGTGCGCGTGGAGTCTTTACCCCGTGCTTGTTTGTGGTTGTGGATATTACTTAGGATATCGAGTTTATCCTAGAGGAACCGCCCGGTTGTATGGGCAACCGGTTGGCGTATGGGTGCCCGAACTATGGGTGATGACTTTTTCCACCCCGATTTTTATAAATAATGAATGGGTGCCGTTTTTTCACCCCAGTATAGGTGGTCTTGAGACAAGCCAGTACTGGTCAGAGATACTCCAGAATGACAGTACCTTGTCTTAAGTCTAAAGATGTTTGTTTGTTAAAAGAATGTTTTCAGTACTGTTTTCAAGTGCTGTCTTAATGAAATTCAGTTATGGAAGTTAAAAGAAATCATTGTTTTAATTGTGACAAGAATGTGGTAGTAATTAAACAACAAAGCAACATGTGTGAGTGCGGGGTGGTAAGTGGGGATCGACTAAGGTTGTCAATCATGGACGGGTGGACCTGATTAGTCAGGTAACTATCCATTCCCACGCACTAAAAACGTTTAGAAACTTCTCCACTTGGAAGAGGAATCCACCAGCGGCTGTGCCCTCACATATGTTAGGGGGAAAAAACATTGGCTAAGAAAACCTTAATCCGAATGATGGAAGTTATAGGGCCGGAACAGTTTTTCCTTTATTCAACAAGTTGTCCCGTTTCCACTGCGAGACAGGACTAGGTCTCCTTCTGGGGCTATAAACCTAAAACATTATCAATGATAAGGGTGAATTCCCTGGAATTCTTCTTGTTTAGGGACTCAGATTTTATTAGGCCTAGAGACCTGTCAAGGGTCCCATCCCGTTTTTGGTGTCGGCGGGTTGAGGGAGACCTTACAAGTGGTATCAGAGCAAGGTTTAACAAGGTCCTGACCCTAGGATGAAAAGTTGACAAAATAGGCACAACAAGTTATATTGCATTTTTAATTATAGTATGTTGTGAAATGAGAATTCCCCTATCAATACAGGAAAATATCCGCCAAGCTTACCGAAAGTTTATGATTTTCAACATCATATTCGAGGCTGCTTGCAACTCCATTAATTTTTATTTCGCAAGAGCATCATGCAATTATTAGATGAAATGTTTTCCCCTCCTCCTACATGGGGAATCAGTTGGTCACAGTTTGGCGGAATTTTTCTGATTGATGCGGGACAGATAGAAGGTTTGGCACTCAATTTGAAGAGACTCAAGTGGGCAAAAACACTTCGGACCATTGAAGTTTTCTTTTTCAGTGGGACTGAAGATCAAGATCAGACCATTACTATAGATGGAGTAGAAGTGTCACAAAATCAGTGGGTATATGATCAAGTAGCCAAAGTAATATACCCAGGTAGGATCAAACCCATGAGGGTATACCCTAAATTAAGGGGACCAAAAGATGTTATATTTTTTGATCCCCTATCAAACCCACCAGTGGTTAAGAGTATTTTGGTATAGAGAGTTACATCTTGTATATAGTATGAGTCCATCTTGTATATAACATGAATCCATCTTGTATGTAGTATGAGTCTATCTTGTATACAGTATGAGTTAGTGATTGTATTAACTCTTGTATATACCATGGTTTTATGAAAATGACATGCTTTCTGTAGTTTAAATGGGATGGTTATAGTAATTGTCGGATTTCTGTTTTCATTCAGAATTTTGAAAGTATATAAATTCAAAAAATTACATGACAACACAAAATTACTTTTTATCACTAAAAGATCTGCATTAATTAAAAACCCAGGGTAGTGAAAAAAGCCTCTACACTCTCACCCAGGAGAAAAACTACTACTAAAACAGGTTCAACTCCCAACTTTCAAGGGAGAGGGAACCAACTTAAAACGTGATGCCGAATCCTGGCTCGACGCCATGGATGATTATTTCTTGGTAGCAAGAACTGCTTCAGAAAATCAGGCAATGCTAGGAATGTTTCGACTCACTGGAGATGCAAAACTATGGTGGAAATACTATAGAGATAACCCTTCCATTAGTCCATCGTGGGAAAGAATGAAGCAGGTAGTGAAGGAAAGATATCTTCCTCTGGCTCATCAAGCTATCAAAATGAATGAATTTTTCGCCCTCAGACAGTTAGGGCTTACTTTAGAAGAATACTACACCAAATATATGTCTTTATGACGTTATGCACCACCAATGACAATGGAACAATAGATTGCTCGTTTCTGCCCGGGTCTAAACAAACCTTTAAGTACTTGTTTAGAAGCTATGAGATCGACCACATATATTCAAGATTCTCTTCTGAGAGCTAAACATCTTGTGACTAAAGGAAACCCCTCTGCAAGGAACTATTATAACTACAATAACTTTAGAGTAAGAACAAGGGGAAATTACAACCAAGGAAATCAACGAAGGGCAGTGTCAGCTGCAGCCACTATAGAGCAGACTTTTCCAAATATCAGATGTTATGGATGCAATTGAATGGGGCACTACATGAGCCAATGCCCCGAAGGGAAAAATCCCCTAGTTGTTGTTGGAACCACTCCTCAGACTCAGATAGGACAAGGATATAATCAAAGAGGTAGAGGAAATAGAGGACGAGGCAGAGGAAGAGGTAGAGGAGCCAGAGCTTATGCTGCAGTAGGAGAGCCAACCTTGCTGTAGGAAGAAGACGAAAGAGCTACTCTTTTTGCCGCCATTGATAACCTTGGAGCTCGGCAACAATATGCTGTCATCCAAACCATTGCAAACAGAGAAGGTGAAAAATTTGAACTACTTAAAGATTGTGGCAGCACACACTCTTTTTTCTCCCCTAAATGTTTAAGGAAACTTAAATTGAACCAATATCCCACCAAGAAATTAGTGATAGAACTAGAAAATGGGAAAGAGGTTCTATCTCAATTTACAGCCAGGGAAGTTGAGTTTGAACTGAGAGGAACCCTTACTAGTAGGAATCTATGACGGTATTCTAGGAATGGATTGGTTAATAAAAACTCAAGCCCATATTCACTGTGCTCAAGGGAACCTATCCTTCAAAAATCACTAAGGTGAAGAAACGTTAGTACAAGGATCAAATGGGAGGCCTAAAGCTCAATTAGTTAAGGCTAGTCGACTTCTGAAGGGGTTACGCAAGGGGCAATAGATCTTTGTAGTAAAACTTAATAAGGTTGATGATTCAAGGGACAACACAACTCCAGAATGGCTTAAGGAATTTTCGGATATATTTCCAAAAGATCTCTCAAATTTACCTCCTCCAAGGGACATAGACCACAAAATAGAAACCTTTCCAAGTAGTGAACCAATTTCAAGAAGACCCTACAAAATGTCCCTCCCTGAAGCTATTGAATTAAAAGAACAGCTTCGTCATCTTATTGTACAAGGATTCATAAGACCAAGCATTTCCCCCTGGGAAGCGCCTGTTCTATTCCAAAAGAAGAAGGATAGATCTTTACGTCTCTGCATCAATTATAGGGGATTTAACCAAGTATCGGTAAAGAATAAGTATCCTATTCCTCGCATCGACGAATTACTTGATAGATTACATGGATCCAAGGTATTCACAAAAATTGATTTCAGATCAGGTTATCATCAAATTCGGATTAAGGAGGCAGATATTTACAAAACTGCATTCAACACCCGATATGGGAATTATGAGTTCATCGTGATGCCTTTTGGTCTTACGAATGCTCCGGCTACTTTTAACCGTCTCATGCAAGATATATTCAGAGAATGTCTCGATGATTTTGTTTTGGTATTTTTCGACGATATCTTGGTATATTCCAAAGATGAAGAAGAGCATTAAGGCCATGTACGTAAAGTACTTCATCTTCTACACCAACATCAATTGTATGCCAAGATGAGTAAATGTGTATTCTTCACGCCCGAAGTTAGCTATCTTGGATTATAATAAACCCTGAAGGAATCTCTGTAGACCCCGCAAAGATTAAAGACATAATAGATTGGCCACAACCCAAGACGGTCAGTGAGATTCGGGGATTCTTGGGCATTACAGGATGGTATAGAATCTTCGTCAAAGATTATGCAGTCATCGCCGCACCCTTGACGCAGCTACTTAAAAAGACAGCCAAACTTACATGGGAAAAAGAACAGGAGGATTGTTTCCTCAAACTAAAACAAAATCTCACATCATCTCCTGTACTCAAACTTCCTGACTTCACTCAAGAGTTTGAAGTAGTAACAGATGCCATCAGTCTTGCGATAGGAGGAGTCTTAAACCAAGAAGACAGACCAATCGCCTTTGCTTCTCGAAAATTAAGAATCCACGAGGTGAATTATCCAACTCATGATCTGGAACTCCTAGCCATCATCCATGCTCTTAAACTTTGGAGGCACTATCTTCTAGGAAAAAAGTTTCAATTAATCACTGATCATCAGAGTCTAAAATGGATTTTTTCACAAGCAACACTCAACATGAGGTAGAGAAGATGGATAGAACTCTTACAGGAATATGATTTTGAAATAAAATATAAACTAGGAAAAGAGAATGTGGTTGTTGATGCCCTTAGCCGTAAGGTTTTTCTTGGGGCCATTTCCACAGTCGACAATTCAATCCTAAACAAGGTTAAGGAAGCCTCCCTGGAAGATGAGGATTATCAAAAACTCCTACAGGTTATCAATCAACAGGACCTTAAAGAGAAAGAGAAAGACAGAATCAAGGATTATTCACTTGAGGATTGGCTTCTCTATTATAAGTATCGGCTTTACATTCCTAGGAATCCAACATTCAATGAGTTAATCCTTTATGAAGGACACAGCGCTCCAGTTGCCGGCCATCCTGGCTATGCAAAGACCCTTAATGCCATAAGAAAAAGCTATTTTTGGCCAGGAATGAAAGGGGATATACTTTGCTACATCAAACAATGTCTTTCTTGTCAAAGGATTAAGGCTGAACGAGTAATGATGCCAGGAAAACTTCAACCTCTGGACATTCCTCAAATGAAGTGGGAACTCATTAGCATGGACTTTGTAACAGGCCTTCCTACTGTTCAAGGGAGTTACGACTCCATTATGGTGGTAGTGGATATGCTGACTAAAGTATCTCATTTGATGACTGTGAAAACAACTTACACTGCATCAGACATAAGCCATTTATTTATCAAAGAGATCTTTAGATTACACGGACTTCCTAAGAGAATAGTCAGTGACAGAGATGAAACATTTACTTCAAAGCTTTATTTGAATCCTTAGGTACCCAGCTATGTTTCAGTACAGCCTATCACCCTCAGACAGACAGACAAACAGAAAGAGTAAATCAAGTTATTGAAGACATCCTTAGAGCCTACTGTAGTAGAGAACCCCCAAAATGGATACAATTTCTTCCTCTGGTGGAATTCACCTATAATTCATCATTCCATAAAAGCATTGGGATGTCACCATTTAATGCTCTTTATGGGCATGAATGTATATCACCCCTAAACTTTTCTGACCCTACTACAAGAGTAGAAGCTTCAAAACAAATGTTGGAGGAGATGGATGCCCAAACCAAAGCCATACGACAGGACATTCAGGCAACTAAGGACCGCCAAAAACATTATGCTAATAAAAAACAGTCTGATCGGTTTTTCAAACAAGGGGATAAAGTATTCCTTACGGTACGGCCAAAGAGAAGCAAATTATCCTTGGGAAAATACAAAAAACTAAGCCCCAGTTATTGTGGACCTTATGAAGTGATTAAAGTAATCAGTGATCAAGCTTACAAATTAAAACTACCTAAACACCTCAAGGTCCATAATGTATTCCATATCAGTCTTCTAAAACCCTACATCCGAAATCCCAATCACACTCTAGACGATGAACAAATTGTGATGCAGAAGCAAGGAATTCTTGAACTCCAACCAGATTGTATTCTTGATACTAGGGAAAGAAGTTTGTGAAACAAAGTAATCAGGGAACATTTAGTAAAATGGAAGGACAACCCCATTGAAGACGCCACATTGGAGGACCAAGTATCACTTCTCAAATATTTCCCTAATTTCGGTTGAGATGAGGACATCCCGATTCCTTAAGTTGGGGTGATTTAAGGTTTCCAGTTCTGAAACCTTAGAAATTGTACAAAGACTGTGAAATTTAACTTGGTTATTGAGAAAACACTGTAGAATGATCCAACTATGGCTGATATTGTTATTTTTGAAACCCTAACCAAAGCTTTACTATGGTTAGAATTTTTCAAAATCAAATTCCGATAAAATTTGAAAAAGTTACGGGCTCTGAAAGGTTACCCTAGGAATTTAATTAGTTAAGTAAAATTGGATGGTTTTAGTAATTATCATTGCTAAAGACTTTCTTATCCTAAGGTTCTAAAAATTGCAGATTTTTTCAATTTTAATCATTAAAAATCAGAGAAATTAGCAGAAATTGATTCTGAATGCTGGGGGGACTATGTGGAGCTATGTGGAACCTGCCCGGGACAAAATTAGCAGCAGGTGGCGCTAGTTGGCTTGCTTGAGGTGCCAGAACCTGTCGAAAACAACCCAGGGGCCCTGAAAAGCTATAAAAAGAGGGACCTCTATGTAGAAATCACTAGAGAGCAAAGCTCTAGTTGGTTAATCAACGGTAATTAGCACTAATGTTTTTTTATTAGTAAAACTAAGTTAACCTATTTATATTTTTCTTAATTGATTCAAGATTAAACCTATGTATACTATAAAATTCTTTCCTAATTCAAAATTCTTTGTTGATTATTGAGATTAACCTTAGGAACAATAAGCTAATTAATTATTATATTATATCAGGACTGAAATTACTCATTTTAATCATAAATTAATGATATTTATACTAATTAAATTTAGATTAAGATGAGATCATTATCAGAGCTGTGTTAGACTATCATAATGCTAGAAAAATTATCTGTTAATTTTTTGAGTAATTTTTATAATTATTTAAGCAGAATTACATTGTTTTAAAGAGAAAAGTAAAGGAGAAAATGATCAAATTAATCCAAAAAGCTTTGAAATAATTATCAAAGAAAAAATACATTTTAATAAACTCGTGATAGTTATCTTAACCTCAAAAAAATAGTTTAATTAATGATCTCAATAGAATGACAGTGTTTTTAAAAGAAAATAAAAGGGGAAAAATAGCAAACTAATCCAAAATGCTTTGAGATAATTATCAAAGGAAAAAAACATCTCAATAAACCCATGATAATTTTTATAACTTTAGATAGATAGTTTAACTAATTATCTGAGCAAAATTACATTGTTTTTAAGAGAAAAGGAAACGAAAAAAATAGCAATCTAATCCAAAATGCTTTGAGATAATTATCAAAGGAAAAAGACATCTTATTAAACCACTGATAATTATCTTAACCTCAAATAATTAGTTTAACTAATTATTTTAGCAGAATTACAGTATTTTTAAGAGAAACTAAAAGGAGGAAATAGTAAACTAATCCAAAATGCTTTGAGATAATTATCAAAGAAAAAATACATCTTAATAAACCGGTGATAATTATCTTAACCTTAGATAATTAGTTTAACTAATTATCTCAGCATAATTATATTGTTTTTAAGGGAAAATAAATAGGAAAAAATAGCAAACTAATCCCAAAATCTTTGAAGTAATTATCAAAGAACAAACACTTTTTAGAAAGCCGTGATAATTATCTTAACCTCAGATAGTTAGTTTGACTAATTCTCTAAACTAAAAAATATTGTTTTCAAGGAAAAATGAAAAAAAATAGTAAATTAATCCAAAATTCTTTGAGATAAATTTCAGAGGTAAAAAGCATCTTAACAAGCCCATAATTATCTTAACCTCAGATTACTAGTTTAATTGATTATCTCAATAGAAAAACGTTGTTTTCAAGAGAAAATAAAAAGGGAAAAATAGTAACCTAATCCAAAAAGATTTGAGATAATTATCAAAGGTAAAACTCATCTTAAAACATTTGTGATAATTATCTTAACCTCAGATAATTAGTTTAACTAATTATCTCAGTAGCAAAACACTATTTTCATGGGAAAATAAAAAGAGAAAAATAGAAAACTAATTCAAAAATCTTTGAGATAATTATTAGAGGTAAAAGACAACTTAATAAAGCCGTGTTAATTATATTATAATCAAATAATTGGTGTTAATCAATTATCTCAATAGAAAAACACTGTTTTCAAGGGAAAATAAAAAGAGAAAAATAGTAAACTAATCTCAAAAGCTTTGAGATAATTATCAGAGGTAAAACTAATCTTACAAAATCTGTGATAATTATCTTAATCTTAGATAATTAGTTTAACTAATTATCTCAGTAGAAAAACACTATCTTCATGGAAAAATAAAAAGGAGAAAATAGCAAACTAATTCACAGAGCTTTGAGATAATTATTAGAGGTAAAACACATCTTAAGTAACTTGTGATAATTATTCTAACCTCAGATAATTAGTCTAATTAATTATCTCAAAAGAAAAATAATATTTTTAAGGGGAAAAAAAGGGAGCAAATGGCAAATTAATCCAAAAACCTTTGAGATAATTATCAGAGGTAAAATACATCTTGAGGAACTCGTGATAAATATCTTGATCTCAGATAATTAGTTTAGATACTTATTTTCACTAAAAGTAACCGACTTTGTGTATAAATCGGGAAAGAAAATTAATTATTTATGTGCATGCATGCTCGTAGTGGCGGACTCTTGGGGGTTCACCTAAAGGAAATTATCTATGCCATGTTTGTTTACAGGATATTTAAAATTACGCCCCATACTTACATTCTATGAAACGATCCCTTTCAGTTGAGAAACTTGCATATTTTTTGCCAAAATACATCAAAAACATGTGAATGGAATCTTGTAGTTTTATAATCTGGTGAGAAAACATCATAGAGATTGATGTTTTAGGACAATGCAAAGAGATACAAATACTCGTTGTCTCTCATGAGCCATGAATGAGTCGCTACTCTTTAGGTTGCATCTAAATCAATATGTTGATAGTAGAGCCTTAGGTTAGGATTTTTTTTTTCAAGTTTTCTTATAGGCAGATGTTGAAAAAACTATTGTTTTTACCAATTTAAGATACCTTCACATCTTAAATTGGGCAGACCTTTTTGATGTATGCTGTTTGAGATAATAGTACATACAATTCACTTTCACAAGGATTGCTCCTACAAGAAACTTTCACATCTTTCCATGTCCACTCCTTGGAAGTTAATTTTTACATTTTTCCATGGATTTCCATATAAAGCTAGTAGCACTACAAATTCTCCTTCCTTCAATATGTGGGTTTTGCTCAGTATTTGGTTTGTTTGGAAAAAAGTTCTCAATCTTTGTTATTCCTCACCTCAAGGGTGGAATACTTTTTCGAGGTTTACATGTATCTTCTTCTGAATAGTACAATTTAGTTGCTTAATGCACACACACACACATGTATACAATACATCTCTATAAAAATCCACTGCACACACTTTGTAGTACCATTTTGCTTTTCCAGGCCATAATCCATACCTTCCGCTTGCATCTTGCCCTTGTGTGCGTATTTTGGTACTGAGAGCCTAGTTCTTGATTAGTGTTTTAATGAAGCTCTAAATTCATTTATATATGAGACTCGATAACAAAGTTATTCTATGAGTTTCAAAGCCTAGTTCTTTAATATAATCTACTTAATTGTCTCATTGTTGTCCTACTCTACTATACACCAAAGGTAAGGTTGGGTCGCATGGTCAAATGGTCATCTTGTTGGCACTATGAGATTATAGCCATAGACACAAATCCTCTATAAATTTTTTCATAAATTCTCATAGGGATTCCCACATGAAGTCTTGCAATATATTCCTACCTCTTGACCCAGATTCAAGTAAGATCTTGATGACATTCTTAAGCAGATTAGTATTTATGGTGACTAAGTCTCTTGCACACTTTTTAGTAGTTGTAGAAGAAGCCTAACCATCTTCACAATGGGAAATCCCCTATTTAAAACTTGATCAAGTATATAGGCATAAAGTTTTATGTAAGCTTGTAGCATCCACTTTTTATCTTGATAATTGATGGTAAAGCATCTATTCCCTCTGATAATCAAATGCATGGGCTTATTGAGATCCTCTAGCATGATAAAATGGAAGCCATTAAAAAGGTCTATCATTTTGTACATCTTAGTTGTGTACATATAAGAGGTAATCCTCTCTTTATTGTTGGATTAGAAATTTCTTGTTTAATAATGATAGAACTAGACATAGAAATTTGCAAGATCAATTCCTTGGCGGGATTGAAAGTAACCTTGTAGATGGTCCAATCTACTTACAAGTAAGGCTTAATTATAATTTGTCCCTTGAAGAACCATATTTTGGTGAAGCCTTAACACTTTCTATTAAAATAATTGGATGTAACCTAAAGCATCTAACCCCTAATGTAGAAATTTCTTTTTTTGTATGAGGAAGAACAACAAATTTTTGTTTTCCAGCAATCTATAAAGGTAAACTAACATCCAAAGAAAAAAATTCATAAAAGAAAAATAATAATTATGCATTCAGATGATTATTCACAGATGTTAAAATGTGATCAAATTGCTTGGTCAAAGGTCAAATTGCCAAAAAAAATGGGCATTTGAAGGACAACCTACTCTAAAATCAGAATTAGTAAATAGAGTTGCTAGCATAGATAACTTAGACTCTTGTAAATACATGATTTCTTCAAAGAATCTAGTTGCATCTTCTTCTTGCAAAAGTCTCTATCTAAACCTAGCGCATCAAGGATAAAAGACTATCAGCATCTAGAAACCTTTGAGTCTAATGAAAAAACCTTTTGTACACATTGTCAAAGACTCATGGACAACACTACTATATCATCCTCTGTATATTGTATTTAGTTTTGAATGATTAAAGACAAATAATTTCTTAATTTTCTAGATACTAAAATATTCATTGCTCCTTATGTGACAATGCTTGATTAGACAAAAGCTAGACCTGAAGTGCTTCAACGTAATTATCATATTATTCAATTGCATTTGCTGGAAAGCCAAATGATTGAATTGTAAAAGTTAGTTTCTGAGTCTTCTCAAAGACTAACAAGCTTGCAAAACAAAGTTCACAATTTGATTGAAGCTCTTCATTCTTTTGTGCATAATGATTCAATTCTTTCGTCATCATCTTCTGCAAAATTACCGTACTTCTCATTTGTCAAGCCCTCTATACATTCCAAAATTAGTCACTCTGAGAAACAATTGCTTTTGAATGTTATGAAATATGATGAACTATTATCTAGCACTTTTGACAAAGAGCCAAGAAAAGAAGATTGGGAATCCATGGAGCGGCTTTTGAACAAGCTGCAAAGTAGCTTGCCTTCTCCTGAGTTTGGGGCGGGGAGAGATTTTTAAACTATTGTGTGTTGTCACAAAAACCACAATAAACTCATCGACAACACATGCAAAACTCCCTCCAAAGTCCCAGTTGGTGTATCATTTGCATCAATCGATTATGCTTGGGAAGATAACTTAGATGAACCTAGAGGGTGTAAGGTTTCCAGTTCTGAAACCTTAGAAATTGTACAAAGCCTGTTAAATTTAACTTGGTTATTGAGAAAACACTGTAGAATGATCCAACTATGGCTGATATTGGTATTTTTGGATTCTTAACCAGAGCTTTACTATGGTTAGAATTTTTCAGAATCAATTTCCGATAAAATCTGGAAAAGTTACGGGCTCTAAAAGGTTACACTAGGAATTTAATTAGTTAAGTAAAACTGGATGGTTTCAGTAATTATCATTCCTAAAGACTTTTTTATCCTAAGGTACTAGAATTACAGATATTTCCAATTTTAATCATTAAAATTCAGAGAAATTAGTAGAAATCAATTCTGGAAGTTGGAGGATGAGACAATTATCAGAGCTGTATTAGATTGTCATTATACTAGAAAAATTATCTTTTAATTTTTTGAGTAATTTTTATAATTACTTAAGTAGAATTACATTGTTTTTAAGAGAAAAGTAAGGGAAGAAATGATCAAATTAATCCAAAAAGCTTTGAGATAATTATCAGAGGAAAAACACATCTTAATAAATATTTGATAATTATCTTAACCTCAGATAATTAGTTTTATCTCAGCGGAATTACACTATTTTTAAGAGAAAATAAAAGGGGAAAAATAGCAAACTAATCCAAAATGCTTTGAGATAATTATCAAAGAAAAAACACATCTTAATAAACCCATGATAATTATCTTAACCTCACATAGTTAGTTTAACTAATTATCTCAGCAGAATTACATTGTTTTTAGGAGAAAAGTAAAGGGAGAAAATAGCAAACTAATCCAAAATGCTTTGAGATAATTATCAGAAGAAAAAAAATCTTAATAAATCCGTGATAATTATCTTTTCCTCAGATAATTAGTTTAACTAATTATCTCAACACAATTATACTATTTTCAAGGAAAAATAAAAGGAAAAAAATAGTAAACTAATCAAAATGCTTTGAGATAATTATCAGAAAAAAAAATATTTTAATACACCTGTGATATATATCTTAACCTTATATAATTAGTTTAACTAATTATCTCAATAGAATTACACTGTTTTTTAAGAAAAAATAAAAGGAAAAAAATAGCAAAACAATCCAAAATGCTTTGAGGTAATTATCAAAGGAAAAATACTTTTTAGGAAATCCTTGATAATTATCTTAACCTCAGATAATTATTTTAACTAATTATCTCAATAGAAAAACACTATTTTTAAGGAAAAATAAAAAGCAAAAAAATAGTAAACTAATCCAAAATGCTTTGAGATAATTATCAAAGGTAGAACTCATCTTAAAAAACCCTTTATAATTATCTTAATCTCAGATAATGATTTTAACTAATTATCTCAACAAAAAAACACTTTTTTAAAGAAAAAATAAAAAGGAAAAAATAGTAAACTAATTCAAAAAGCTATGGGATAATTATTAGAGATAAAACTAATCTTAAGAAACTTGTGATAATTATCATAACCTCAGACAATTAGTTCATCTAATTATCTCAATAGAAAATCATTATTTTTATTGGAAAATAGAAAGAAAAAAATAGCAAACTAATTCAGAAAGCTTTGAGATAATCATTAGAGGTAAAATACATCTTAAGAAACTTGTGATAATTATATTAACCTCAGATAATTAGTTTAATTAATTATCTCAATAGATAAATATTGTTTTTAAGGGAAAAAAGGGAAAAAATGGCAAATTAATCCAAAAACCTTTGAGATAATTATCAAAGGTAAAATACATCTTGAGGAACCCGTGATAAATATCTTAACCTCAAATAATTAGTTTAGATACTTATTTTTATTAAAAGTAACCGACTTTGTGTATAAATCGAGAAAGGAAATTAGTAAATGAACTTATATAATTACTCAATAATTACCAGAGATCGAAAATCTCTCTTGAAGGTTAGGAAAATTACCTAAGCCTAAATAATTAGTATAACAAATTACTGTCAGCTAATTTTGCCTAAATTAGATCATAATATAGAAGAGAAAAGTTATAAATCAACTTTATGAGTTAATCAAAAAATTGTTTAAGATAGAACATATCAAATTTCATCTAGGGTAAATAATCCACTAATAGATAGGTAACTCATAATTTACTGAGGCAAAAAATAGGATTTTCTTGGAATATAAACTAAGGAGAAGCCCAGTAAAATAGCTTTTATAATTATATGATAATTATGGGAGAATACTAATAGTACAAGGAAGTTACAGGAGAAATATCTCATCCAATAACTAACAAAGATACCTATTTATTCCAAAAATCCTTATTTTTGGGTAAAAAGAAAAAAGAGAGATTATTCATTTAATTCTCTAATCAATTAAGTCCTTTTATAAAGGTTGTCAATATGGCTCCACAGAATATGATAAGGAGATAATTAATTGTTAAGCATAAAAGAATGAAAATCTTCGATCAAATTTTGAATTTACTTTTTCAATATTGTTAGTCTTTGAGAACGCTCAGAAACTAAATTTTGGATTTTGATCATTTGCCTTTTTAGAATATGAAATTTGTAATAGAAATGGTGTATGAACTTTGAGAATAGCGGAATTAGAAGAATCAAAGAGAGTATTCTTGTGAGATTACTTTGAGAACATAGAGGGTGAACTTAATTAGTAGTAGAAACATAACCATAGTACTTGATTAACATGGCATAAACAATACTTATACAAGAGAGAGTTTAGAGAACTTGACAATAGTTAAGGACCGGATTTATGTGGAGCCGATCCCCCCCTTCAATAGGCTTTTGGCATGAACAATACTTATACAAGAGAGAGTTTAGAGAACTTGACAATAGTTAAGGACCGGATTTATGTGGAGCCGATCCCCCCTTCAATAGGCTTTTGTATTATAGATTCTTCCATTTCAGAGAGACTTGGTACAATACAATCTTTGTGTTCCTTGTGACCTAGATGATGCAATGAAGATGGAAAGCTTCATGCATCAGGAGCATAACATAGACTTTGTAGAAAGCATTAACCATCCTTAGCCTCAGTACGAAGGCCTCAAACACCTTCAAAGGTGGAGAGAGCTAGTGGGGAATGAGGGTAGGGAAGAGGAAGAAAAAACATTCATAGGAGAAAGAAATGGTTCCTCACTTATCATCACTCTTCTTGCTAGCGTACATAATAGCATAGTAATGAAGATGGAGAAGATGGCAAGCTTAAGCATTGAATCATGGTTCTTGGTTGGATTTTGCATTCGATAGATAAGAGTCTTGTGTAAGCTCTCAACTTCTCTACTATCTTGGAGAAGGAGATGGAGCTCTTTCACTTTGCAACTCACACAATGAGAGAGAGAGAGAGAGAGAGAGAGACAGAGAGAGAGAGAGAGAGAGAGAGAGAGAGAGATTTTGTAGGAGAGTATACCCCCAAGCTAGTCCCCCTTATTGCTTTGGTGGAGCCCCTCTTCTAGCACTATGTTGCACATGATTGGACATTCTCAAGCTTGGTCAATCACATGTTCAGTGCATATCAAGAAACAAGGGTATCCTTGGGACAAGTGTCCCGCTCTCCCCTTTGAGAGAGAGGACTGGATAAATGCATAGATAATTAATTAAACTAGCCAAATAATCATTGGGCCCTTTGGGAGGCCAACCAATAGGCTTTAGGCACACAATGAGGGAAACATGAAGAGGATCTTGACAAGTGTCCTAATTGCTTTGTACTAAGTTTTTCTTGTGTAAGGGTGTGTGTTTTCTCTCTCTATACCCTACAACGAGGGATCCCCCCCCCCCCCCCCTTGTGTAGGGATATGCATTGACTTTGTGGAACACCTTACCCCTTCAAGCACCTTATTCATGGATCACCTTAGCACCTTAGTCATTAAGCACCTTAAGCACCTTAGTTAGCATGACAAGCACCTCAAGCACCTTAGTCAGCAAGCACGACAAGCACATCCCTAGCTTACCTAAGGTCAAAGATTTTAAAACTAACCTTTGGAGGTACGCAACAAGATAACCCTAAGTTCCTTAAGCTCCATTAGCTAGCCTTGCTCTTTGACAGACCATCTCTCATTTGGACCCCTTTACCATTGACCCCGTAATGAGATAGATCTATAAGCACATGTCTATATTCTAACCCTTGTTCCCATTTATTCTCCTACATTCAATGATCAGTTTAATATGAGAAAATCATTTAATTTGGTTAGATATTAGATTTTATGACATTACCTCTCCCTTGAAATCATAGTTGTCCTTGACTATGAAGTAGAAGAGATAAAGCCTTAGTCATTAGTCAATGTTTCTTAGCGGGTAGAGGATCCCTTTTTACCCTATGACATCATTCCAAGATGGATGACCAATCCATTTGGTGTTTGGGAGACGCAGATGTTGCAAGCATGTCTGCTCTTTAGTCCATTCCATTCTCCCAAAGTAGATTGGCAAATTCTACTTGGTGTTTGAGAGACGTCATCATCACAAACATGATTGAAAGTATGCATACTCTTTAAATTTTAGCACAATAAAAAGAGAATTAATCTTATAAGACAAAAACATTGCTCATTTGAAAGAAATATGTACATTTTCTTACTCTAATGTAGCATTGTAAGCATTGACAAGGTTCATACTAGCCTTAAGCTGTATTTCTTGCATCCATCTAGCATCTTTAAAAGAATAAATTTTTATCTTAATAAGATACCACCGGATAATCTTACCATGTTGTAGTACCTTGTCTTCATGTTGAAGGATAGCTTAGGGTTGTAGCACCTCTTCTTGGTCATTGATTTCAGGAGGGTCTTCAATAATTGGTTCACTTGGTCGCTCTCCTTTGTAGGGCTTAAGTAGGCTCACATGAAAAGAATTGTGTATGAGCCAATGGTTGGGCCACTTGAGTTGATAAGCCATCTCATTGATTGGCTTCAAAATTTAAAAAGGACCATAGTATTTGTTTTGCTAGTTTAGCATAATACCTTTGATGGCCCGTAGGATTTTTGCCCGTCGTTTGCCTCAATTGAGCCTTGGGAAACTTAACTAAGACCCAATCATTCTATTAAAATGATAAGTCCCTTTTGTGCTTGTCGGAAACATCTTTTTTCCTTTGTTGAGAGATGGATGATAGCCTCCTTAATCTTTTGGAAGGATTCTTGTAGGTCACAGCTATACTCATCGGCAGCAAAGATCTTCCCATATACTTTAAGTAGCAAGGGACTTTTAGGTCTTCCCTCAATGATTTCAAAAGGTGTTTTTCTTATAGATGTATGGAAAGTATTATTGTACGCATACTCTACCAGACGTAAGTACTTTTTCCATTGTGAACGTTGAATAAATTCTATAACATAGGTCTTTAGTAGATCAAGAGTCATAAGATTGGCTATCTCACTTTGTCCATCCGCTTGTGGGTGATAGGCCAAAGAGAAATTCAATCTTGTACCTAGATTTAAGAGACCTTTCTAGAAATTACTGGTCATTCTAGGATCTCTATCTGACACGATGGATGTTGGCAATCCATGGTGTTTGAAAATATGGGATATGAGAAGAGTTGCCATTTGGTGTGCCTTAATAGTCTTTTTGACAAGGATAAAGTGTGATTTCTTGCTAAACCTGTCGAATATTGTCCATATTCTCGTATTCCCATGGATAGACTTGGGTAATTCAAAGATAAAATCCATGGAGATACTCTCCAATGGTGAATTAGGGATTGGCAATGTTTGGAGAAATCCAAGTTGCTTCCCTCTATCATACTTAGTCTATTGGCATACCACAAATTTTGAAACATACTCTTGTATGTCCACTTTCATGGTAGGCCAATAGAAGTATGTCACTACTCCTCAAAGAGTAGGTTGAATGCCTCTATGCCCTGCATAGGGAGGAGCATGGGATTCATACATGACTTCAAGATGAAGGGAGTGGGTAACACATAGCCTATTTCAATGGAGAAGATAACCGTCCTCCAAGGTGAATGGTTCTTCTTTCTTTCCCAAAGCAAGGGTTGACATTATGTCTTTAAAGTCAGGGTCAGTAGCATACTCATTTATCATAGAAGATAGACCATTGTTGGTCGCTATAGACACTGCATTAACTTTTGGTCATCCTGAAAGTGCATCGGCTACTTGATTGTGCTTACCAGCAATGTGAGCAATATGAAAGTAAAATTGTGAAAGAAAAATTTTCCACCTTATTTGTTTGCCGAAAAGCTTGGTTTGCGTCATGAATTACTTGAGACTTTGGTGGTCTGTTTGTAAAATAAATGGAGTCCCCAATAGATAGTGCTTCCATGTGTCTACGACATGTAGAACAACTAAAAGCTCTTTTTCGTATATGCCCAAGACTCGCTCATTGGTATTGAGCCTTCGGCTCTCATATTCTATAGCATGCCCTTATTGAAGCAAGACCAATCCAAGGCAATCACCACAATCATCACATTGGACCTCAGATGGCTTTGAGAGATCCGGAAGCATAAGGACTGGTTGGGAGGTAAGCATAAGGACTAGTTGGGAGTTAAGCTTCTCTTTGAGTTGTCAAAAGCATTTTGCTCCTTAGCAGTCCATGAGTACTTAACGTTCTTCTTTGTTAAGTCATGTAATGGTCCTGATATTTGAGAGAATTTTTCTATGAAGCGTCTATAGTATGCACACATACCAATATGGCTTTGAGAGATCCGGAAGCATAAGGACTGGTTGGGAGGTAAGCATAAGGACTAGTTGGGAGTTAAGCTTCTCTTTGAGCTTGTCAAAAGCATTTTGCTCCTTAGCAGTCCATGAGTACTTAACGTTCTTCTTTGTTAAGTCATGTAATGGTCCTGATATTTGAGAGAATTTTTCTATGAAGCATCTATAGTATGCACACATACCAATAAAGCTTCTTAGCTCATGTAGATTCCTTGGATTAGGCCATGCTTTTATTACCTCTAACTTTGATGGATCATACCATCTTGAGAGATAATATGACCTAAGTATTGAATCTCTTGAAGGAAGAATTTGCTTTTCTTTTGATTCAAAAGCTTGTTCTCCCTCAATGCTTGAAAAATCACCTAGAGATGTTGCTTGTGTTCCTCCAAAGACTTGAAGTAGATGATGATATCATCAAAGAACACTCTAGTGAATTTGCAATAGGGTCTATAGATTTTCTCCATTAAATGATTGAACGTGACTGGTGCATTAACTGAAAGGCATGACTAGATATTCATAAAGGCCAAACATTGTACAAAACGCGGTCTTTAGGATAACTTCATTCACTATCCTTATTTGATGGTACCCACTTTTAAGGCCAATCCTACTGAATTACGTAGAACCATGTAGCTTATCAAACAGATCTTCTACCCAAGGTACGCAAAATCTATTTTCGATAGTGATATTTTTTAGTGCTTGATAGTCCAGACACATGTGGTATGTACCATCTTTCTTTTGCACTAAAAGGACTGGAGAACAAATGGGAGAGGAGCTAGGCCTCACCATCCCTTTTTCTACCAATTCTTGTACTTGCCTCATGATCTCCTCTTGTTGAGCTTGGGAAAATTGATAAGAAGGCTTGCTAGGCAATCAGCTTCTTGGTAGGAGCACAATTCGATGGTCATCATTCCCTTGATCTCGAGGTAAGTCAATAGGGATATCATCAATGAACACATCTTGGAATCCTTTGAGAAAATTAGACAAGTCTAACTCTTCTTGGTTTGTACCATTTACAATTTATGAAACATTAGGACTTTTTAGGGACTCTTTGACAAAAATCATGTAGGCAAAAATTGAGCTTTTCATTGATTTATCAGAGTAGGAGTATTTACAAGTGGTATAGTACGACAAGACTCACTAGCATCTATATACATGCTCTTTTCCCTGTAGGTAAAGTAGATTCTATTTTCAAGAAACTTCATGTTGGTAGCCATGTAGTTGAACCATGGTGCCCCTAGGATAGCATCCTCGTGTTGGAGAGGAGAGATGAAAAAGTCTTCTTTGTTGACGTAGATTTGGACATAAAGCCTCAATTTCCAAATTAAGGGAGTAACAGAGGCTTTCTATCCCTTGAAAGATATCTCAGCCGTTACAGTATACCCATCTCGAGAGCTTGAATGCCCAACTTGGTGTCCAACTCCATTGATATGAAATTGTGAGTAGAGCTAGGGTCAAATAAGATGAAGGCATCATGCTCCTTTACATTTACCCAAGCATAGGAGAGAGGTAATCCTTTGCAATGAGCATCCTCTTTTGGAGCTTCGATAGTGGAAGCTCTAGGAGTCTCATTGCAGGCATTTCTCTTGGGGCAAGAACGATAGCAATGTCCTTGATCCCCACACTTAAAACATTTGTGGTCCTTGCGAAAAGCCTCAAGTTCTTCAGAAGAGAGTTTATTTTTACCTTTGTAAACTCCCTTCTCCTTGGACCAATTGTTGTTGTTGTTGAAATTGGGAAGAATTTTGGACATTGGTTTTCCCCTTTGCATCACTTTTGTCTTTGCTTTCCATGGGTTTGATGTTCCTTCTAGCCCCTTGTTGGAAATTGATGTGCAAAGCAACTATAGTGTGGTGAATTACTTCGGTGATAGAGCCAAGCCATTGGGAGTTTATGTACTCGGAAATTTCTTCAGGTAATCCCGCACAAAATTTTGTTGCTTTTGATCGGCAAAATCTATCTTTTGAAAGACAGTAGCCTTGAGATTTAAATCCTAAAACTTGTCTACGTATTTATGGATAGACTCATGGGGGAGAAGGTTCAAACTCCACCATTCAGTAAGAAATTTGTCCTTTGCATCGCTTGCAAGGAATTGCTTCATGATGGAAGCTCGTAGAGTTTTCCATGTCTTTGGGGCTTCATTGTTACCACGAAGGCTAACCCACCATTGACAAGTAAACTTCTAGAAGTTCATAGCTACATGGTGTAGCTTGGAGGACTCCGTGAAACCCTCATCTCCAAAGGCCGCATTAGATTGTTGGATGAAGGCCAATACTTTGTCGGTAGCACCAAAGGTGCCATCATAGGTGAGAAAAGAGATACTCTTTCCTCCCTCTTTGAACTTCTTGAGCTTTTCCGACCTTCACCATGGAGGGTAATATTTGCAATGTCCTCCCCTCTTGTATTCTCTAGCCATAGCTTGCATTGAAAGAGGAGGAAGGTGGGGAAGAAGGAGAAGAGTGAACACTTTCTTGCCCTTTTCTTCCTTTGTATCCTCTCTTCCCTTTTGGAGTAACAAGGAGAAGGACTGTGGGTTGACTGTTTCCTCTTGGGAGGAGTCGCCGTACCGCCGTCTTCATGAAGCCACATCTTTAGAGGAACTAACGGGTCATTACTTTCTCGTTCTTTGGATTCCTCCTCTTGTATGGAAGAGAGTCTAATTTTGGGGTCCTCATGAAGAGGCCTCCTAAGCTCTCTCTCCTCTTGGAGAGGAAGAGAAATCCCATAAGCACGAATTTATTGAGTAACTTCGGCTTGCAAAGAAGGGTTTCCCATAGCTTGCTACAGCCTAGTAACAAGATAATTGACAAGCATGGGGGCATCATCATTAGCACCTCATGTGCAAAATCAAAGTTATCAATGACCATTCTACTTTCTTGGTTATTGTCAGCCATGCTAATTATACTTATGTATAGATTACTTTGTGTTGGTACCCTCAAAAACCTTAGTCACTACTCTTCTTTAACTTTGAAAATCAGTTCTCAAGCAGCCACACCCATGGTTTAGACACTATTGATTGCAAAGACTGGTAGAGAGGGTCTAACATTGCTTGGTTGATTATGGTTCCTATTGAGATTGCTCGTAGCTCAATAATGGTAAAGACAAAGGCAAGCCCCGAGAGGCTCCATTATTAAGAATATAGTTCCCCCTTCTCAACCAAGATAATAGATCCCTATCCCACTTACCCTATTGCAATAAATAGGCCCAACCTTTCATGGACAACTTTAGGACCTCTCTTCTTAAGAAAGAAAGGAGAAACCAATAGCTATGATACCAATGTAATGGAAATGGCCTATGAACTTGGAGGACAGCGGAATTAGGAGAATCAAAGAGAACATTTTTATGAGACAACTTTGAGAACATAGAGGGTGAACTTAATTAGTGATAGCAACATAGCCATTGTACTTAATTAACGTGGCATGAAAATTACTTTTGCAAGAGAGAGAGTTTAGAGAACTTGACAACAGTTGAGGACTAGATTTATGTGGATCCGTTCCCCCCTCCAATAGCCTTTTGTTTTATAGATTCTCCCATCAAGAGAGACTTGGTACAGTTCAATCTTTGTGCTCCTTGTGACCTAGGTGATGCAATGAATATGGAAAGATTCATGCATCACGAGCATAACATAGACTTTGTAGAAAGCACTAACCATCCCCAGCCTCAGCTTCAAGGCCTCAAACACCTTCAAAGGTGGAGAGAGCTAGCGGGGAATGAGGGCAGGGAAGAGGAAGAAGAAACATTCACAAGAGAAAGAAATAGTTCCTCACTTATCATCACTCTTCTTGCTAGCATACATAATAGCATAGTAATGAAGATGCAGAAGATGGAAAGCTTAAGCATTTAAGCATGTAGGATAGGTTGGATTTACATTCCATAGCCAAGAGTGTTGGTGTAGGCTCCCAACTTCTCTACTAGACTGGAGAAGGAGATGGAGTTCTTGCACTTGGCAACTCACACAATGAGTGTGTGTGTGTGTGTGTGTGTGTGTGTGTTTGGGGGGGGCGGGGGGGAGTATACCCCCCAAGATAGCCCCCTTCTTGCTTTGGTTGACCCCCTCTTCTAGCACTATCTTGCACATGATTGGACCTTGCCAATCACATGCTTAGTGCATAGGACTCGATATATTCTTTAAAAATTACCTGAATTAACTCAATTATCATTGGACCCCTGGGATGCCAATCAATAGGCTTTAGGCACACCATGAGGGCCACATGAAGAGGAGCTTGACAAGTGTCCTATTTGCTTTCTTTGTATCAAGCTTGCCTTGTGTGAGGGTGTGTGTGTTTTTGCTCTAGCCCCTACAATGAGGGCTCGCCCCCCCTTGTGTAGGGATATACATTGACTTTGTGGAACACATTACCCCCTCAAGCACCTTAGCCATGGAGCACCTTAGCACCTTATTCATTAAGCACCTCAAGCACCTTAGTCAACAAGCACGACAAGCACCTTAAGCACCTTAGTCAGCTAGCACAACAAGCACCTCAAGCTTGGGCTGGGTTCCCATCTCAAGCACAACCCTAGCTTACCTAAGGTCAAAGGAATTTTAACACTAACCTTTGGAGGTCTTTAATGAAGCTAACCCTAAGGTCTTTAATCTCCATTGGCTAGCCTTTGTCTTTGATAGGCCATCTCTCATTTGGACCCCTTTACCATTGGCCCCGTGTTGAGATGGATCTGTAAGCACATGTCTATATTATAACCCTTGTTCCCGTTTATTCTCCCACATTAAATGATCAATTTAATATGATAAAATAATTTGGGTTGGTTAGATGTTAGATTTTATGACACAATTTCATAGTTTGAAGTACTTCAGGTCTAGGTTTTGTTTGATCAAGCATTGTCACATAAGGAGCAATTGAAGATTTTAATAATATACCAAGGATGATGCAGAAGTGTTTCCCGTGAGTCTTAAACAATGTTTGCAAAAAATTTCCTCTATTAGACTCAAAGGTTTCTAAGTGCTATTAGTCATTTATCCTTGATGTGCTAGGTTTAGCTAAAGACTTTTGCACAGAAGAAGAAGCAACAGGCTTCTTTGAAGAAATCATGTTTTTACGAGAGTCTAAGTTATCTATGTTAAGAACTCTATTGATTTTGGAGTAGGTTATATATCAACTACCCAATTTTTTGGCAGCTTAACCTCAAACCAAGCAATTTGATCACAATTTAACATCGGGGAATGAACATCAATTTTTTGGCAGCTTAACCTCAAACCAAGCAATTTGATCACAATTTAACATCAGGGAATGAACATCTGAATGCATAATTATATTTTTCTCTTTATAATCTTTCTTTTCAATGGATGCTAGTTTACCTTCATAGATTGCTAGTAAACCAAAATTTATTGTTCTTCCTAATTTAAAAAAAGTAATTTCTACATTAGGAGTTAGATGCTATAGGTCACAGTGAGCTATTTTAATATCAAGTGTTAAGGTTCATTAAAATATGGGTCTTCAAGAGACACATTATAATTAGGCCTTACTTGCAAGTAGACTAGACCGAGACTTGACCGTCTGCAAGGGTACTTTCAATTCCACCAAGAAATTCCGTCCGCAAGGTTACTTTCAATTCCACCAAGAAATTGCAAATTTCTATGTCTACGCAACTGACGGGATCTCCATCGAAACACGACGTGCTTCTTTTGCATGATGCCGAGCTCCTGAGCTCCCATATGAGCTACTCCATGCCTCGAATGAGAGAGCACAGCCTCTGCTTGAGCGAGCTCGATCTCAGTGTCCTTAATCTGGGACATTTGCCCTACATGAACTGTCAAGCATGAAACAAAAACCACTTGTGGACACTCGCGTGTCAAAACAACCAGCCGAATCTGAGTTCGAAAAAGCATGTAAGTCTGGCAGCAATGATCCCCCCTTGGGATAAAACAATCCAAGATGTAAAGTGCCACTAAGGTAGCAAAAAATCCTCTTGACAGCCTGCCAATGCTTAGACCCTGGGCTATGCATAAATGCTGCGCAACTAACGGGATCTCCATCGTAAAAAGACGTGCTTCGTTTGCATGATTCCGACCTCGTGAGCTCCCATTTGAGCTACTCCATGCCTCGAATGAGAGAGCACAACCTCTGCTTGAGCGAGCTTGATCTCAGTGTCCTTAATCTGGGACATTTACCCTACATGAACTGCCAAGAATGAAACAAAAACCACTTGTGGATACTTGCATGTCAAAACAACCAGCCCAATTTGAGTCCGAAAAAGCATGTTAAGTCTGGCAGCAATGATCCCCCCTTGGGATAAAACAAGCCAAGATGAAAAGTGCCACTAAGGTAGCAAAAATCCTCTTCACAGCTTGCCAATGCTTAGATCTTGGGCTATGCATAAATTTGCTGACCTGTGAGACTGCAAACTGAATATTCGGCCTCGTGTTGCATACATAAATGAGGCGTCCAACATCAGTTTGGTAAAGAGTGACATCTACAAGATCACCAGCATCATGAAGACTCAATTTTAAACCTGTTCCATGGGAGTGGCAATAGGTTTGCAATCCTCAAGTCCAAACTTACATAGCAATGTCTCTATGTAACTTTTCTGAGACAAGCCAATACCACCATCACACTACTTAAATTGTATGCCCAAGTAATGATGCAATAGAACCAAATCTTTCATCTTGAAAGTAGCATTCAAATCAGCCTTAAATTCAGCAATATGTGCCTCATTGGGACCAGTGATCAGCAAATCATCCACATGAAGAACAACAATGAGAAGTACATTGCCCTCATGCTTTACATACAATGTGCTTTCTGTTGGACTATTACGAAAGCCTCGTTTTACCAAATGATTGTCAGCTTTCTCATACCAAGCACGAGGAGATTGCTTCAACCCATACAAAGCCTTCTTACATCTGCACACTTTGTCCTCATGTCCTTTTATGACAAAACCGTGAGGTTGCGTTACATAAACTTCCTCAAATATGTCACCATTCAAGAAAGCAGTAACAATGTCTGATTGATGTACATCCCAACCAAAATGAGCTACCAATGCACATAGAAGTGGGAGCAAAAGTCTCTTCAGAATCTATGCCTTTCTGTTGCGCATAGCCTGCAACAAGTCGAGCCTTATGGTGATCGACCTCACCATCCGGCTTGCGTTTCAACTTGTAAACCCACTTTGTACCAATGGCCTTTTTGCCAGGAGGCAAATTACATAAAGTCCATGTGTCATTTTCTATAAGTGCATCATATTCTGATTGCATGGCAGCCACCCTATTTTTTGAATTTTGTGCTTCATCAAAAGACGGAGGTTCCTCAACATCATGTAGGCTAGACACAACCAAAGCATAACAATCTGGTTCATAAGATGCATGGCGAGAGCCTGAACGAGTATGACTAGACAAAGTTGCATCCAATTTACTGTCACGTAAAGTGTGCAACAGCCATTTTGGCATACCTCTAGCTTGCTCATTTTCAGCCCTTCCTTCATCAAGTACATCATGTACATCTGCATCAGTAATAGGCTGATCTATAACATTTTTGGAAACCCCCATAGGCTGTACATTTGTCTCATTAGAATTTACATTCGAACTTCCACCATAGGCTGTACATTTTTGGAAACCCCCATAGGTTGTACATTTGTCTCATTAGAATTTACATTCGAACTTCCACCACTGAAAAGAGGCAAGAAAGTGTCATAAATGTCATGTGAGCTTACATTACTATCTCTAGTACATGACAACAAGGGCTGAATAGAATCTTCCACAAAAACTACATCTCGTGAAACCAGAATATGCTTTGTTTGCGGATGATACAACCTGTAACATTTGCTTTCAGCACTATAACCAACAAAAATACATTTGACAACCTTATCATCCAATTTTCTGCGTTATGTTTGTGACACCAAAGCGTATGCCAAACATCCAAAAAATGCGGCAAAGCTTGACTTTTGACCATACATCGTGCCATTTCAGTAAGTGACCTGTTCTTCCTCTCAGCTACACCATTTTGCTGAGGGGTATAAGGCACTCTACATTTGGTGTTTTATCCCATGATTAGTCAAAAATGCATTAAATTCATGAGACATATACTCCCCCCCTCGATCGGACCGGAGGGTGCCCATAGTACATTTCGAGACATTTTCAGCCATAGACAGAAATTGTTTGAAGCACATAAAAACTTCGGACTTCGTTTTAAGCGGAAATACCCATGCATGCTAGAAGTAATCATCAATGAAAGTCACGAAGTACAGGTAATTGCCGAAGGACGGAGTTTGCATGGGCCACAAACATCAGTATGCACAAGCTGCAACCTGCATGTGGCTCTAACTGAACCATCCTTGGAAACTTCGAACGCTACATCTTACCCAAAATACAGCCTTCACAAACATGTTTGACAGGTGCTTCAAGAGGCGGCAAAGAAGCAACCATATTAGATTTCTGCAAACGTAGCAAACTGGCAAAATTCAAATGTCCAAAACATGCATGCCACAGTTTTGCATATGAAACAGCCCTTGAATCTGCAACTGCATTTGCAAAATTTTGTCCACACTTGTCATACAAAGTGAGCTTATACAAGCCACGGCACAAAAGGCCAAATGAAACAATTTCATCACCAAAACTGAGATCATGTATTGTACATCTATCATCCACAATTTGACTACAAGTCCAAGTCTAGCAAGTGCGGACACAGACAAAAGATTCTTCTTGATCCCAGGTACATAAAGTGCATCAACAAGTGTGAAAGAACTGCCATTTGCAGCAGTAAGCACAATCTTTCCAACTCCCTGAACCGGATAAGAGGCATTGTTGGCACAAGTGAGAGAATTCCCATGAGGAACAGACTCAAGAGAGGTGAACAATTCACGATGTGAGGTAATGTGCTTTGTAGCACCACTATGAAATACCACACACATGTGGATCTGCAGCAACTGACATGCATGCATCATAGACAGCAAGATTGTAAGTGCACTCTGCACTAAAAGCCCATTCTACATCAACATCAACATCACAGTCTCCTTTCACAAAAGACACAACAATGGCTGCATTTGTTGTGGAACTAGCATTTGCAGTGGAACCACCCTCTTTCTCCTTAGCCTCTTTGGCCTTCAACTTAGGACACTACTTGATCAAGTGATCATTAGCTTTATGATAATGGCAACGCATCTTTTTTTTGCCCTTATCACCAGAATTTCTAGAAGAATTGCTACCAGCAAAAGCATTAGGAACATAATTTTTGCCACTCGCAGCAAAACCATAGGAAGTGGCTGCATTGTTGTTACTACCCTTTCTTTGAGAGGCAATAAAAGCCTATTCAACTTTGTGTTGCCTAGTCTTGTTTTTTCTAGAAAGTGACTCTTGTAGCAGCAATGTGCATAATGCATCAAACTTGACAACTTCAAGATTTCCTTGGGTCATAAGTCTCCAAGTACTAGCAAAAGTCTGGTAAGAATCTGGTAAGGCATCAAGAACAGTCTGCACAAGGGAACTGTCTGAAATGACTTCACCTGCAGAAATAAGTTGCTCATTGGTATCCTTGACACAAGCAAGTAAAGTGTCCATATCATCTTCCTCATGCATAATCTTTGATTCCAGCTCTTTACATTGCGGTTTGCATAAAGACCTGCTAGAATATCCCAAGCTTGTTTTGCAGATTTCATTGAACAAATGTGAGGAGTAATGGTGTGCTTCATAGACAATGCAATCAACGCATGAGCATGCGCATCCTTTACATCCCAACGAGCTTGTTCTATCGTAGGCAAAACAACTCTAATTGCAGCAATCCTTGCAGCAAGACCTACAACATCCTCAACATCGTCTACATCCTCAGAACCAGGACGTACATCAATGCCCTGTACAATATTCCAAATGCCCTTTGACACAAGAACATGTTGCATCATATAAGCCCACATAGGGTAATTGTCCCCATCCATCCTGTTCTCAGTAGCAAACATCTTGAACATATCTGTGTTGTTGTCAGCCATGGTAAATGTTGCACCTGATGTGAAAACTGCCCGAAAAGAGGAGAAATGTCACGTGCTATATAGCACAAACCGTAGAAGACTGTAAGGCACCTGTTATGCAAAAAACGGCACTGACAAAATTTCTGCACAAAATGACGAAATTGCCTGTGCAGACCTACCTATAGTTGAAACAGAGGCCGAAATGAGCCCGAATCAAAAATCTGAGCAGACTAGGCTCTACGAGTTCTCCCAAAATATATGTCGACCTACAAACGCTCGCCAAACCTCACTGAAATCGGAGAAAGTGAGCAAGCGTGTGCAGGAGCAGCTGGCGACTAAGCCCGGGAGGATGCAACTTGCTCTGATACCAATTGTTGGAATTACGGTTGCAAAGAAATGCACACAGCTTGGAGAAGACGAAGGAAGCTCAAGGCACACAACTGAGAGTATATTGCTTAGTGTGTAATGGAAAGATAGATAGCCCTAGAATGAATGGGCGTATATACAATACACGGGGGAAAAAACATCCTAAAGAGGGAATAATGCCCCGGCAGTCCTAGTGTGTTCACACACATCACTACCACATGTATATGGTAACAGTTGGGTTGCGCGGTCTAGAGCTTCATATTAGGGGAGATGAGATGCTAGATGATGAGTTTGTTAATGACTCAGGCATATACTTGCAGGGCCATGAGGCCAATCTGCACAGGTGTGGGCAGGCTCTTGAGGTGTTTTGTTGTGCATCAGGGGCACTGATCAAATTGAGGAAGACTGTGGATTTCTAGGTTGGCAGTGCTCCTACGCTTGATTGGTCACCAGGAGAGGACTTCATCTGGATCCCCCCAGGGACTTCTCTATGTTATCTAAGCTATTAGGTTGGCTTGGATTTGTCTCTAGAGCAGCAAACCACACCGTTCTCCTTTCCTTTAGGCAAAAAATGCTTCATTGGAGTTCGGTAAGGCTCTCTCTGACTGGCAAAGTTGTAGTGGCCAACCATGTGGTACATCATGTCTCGTTGGATTTAATCGTGAATTTTTTGTGGTCAGGGTGCGACACCTAGTCAGCCCAGGCCAAATTGTCATGGCAAGTCATCACCTTACCTTGTTCTCAGGGAGGGCTAGGGATCATCAACACAGAACGGTAGAGTAGAGCCCTCCTTGGGAAGCTTGTGGTCAAAGGACTCCTTCCAAGGGAGGAGCCCTAGAAGGAGCTATTGCTACACCAAATTCGTGCTCGCATCCCTTGTATGGGTGGCCCTTAGAGCCTGTCCATTTTTTTTACAGAGATGCACCAAGTTGGCCTGAGTAGCTATGAGCTTACTTAGGTCATGGGAGCAATTGAGGAGTGTCTTGGAGAAACACCATCCCACTTGCATGGAAGAGAACTTGAGGCAGACTCTTGTTTGGAACCCCATGGTTAGCACGTAGAGAGGCCACTTTGTGGTAGCAAGACTCACATTTCTTGGGGTCCATGGCAAAGGGCCCAGCCTGCACTCTCAACGATTGTCTATAGTTTTCAAACCTTCCCAAGGAGGTATAGAATATCTAGTTACGAGGCGGGAGGGGGAGGGGGGGTTTGCAGAGCATGTGGCATTATATTACAGATGCTATACCAGTTGAGTGGCATACCCCTTGAGGCAACAACTCCTAGATGGATGGGGGTCTTCATGCGGTTGGAGATCCTCATTGCAGTTAGGGCTTGCTTAGAGTCAGTACCCCAAATGATTTTGGAGGTTCAAGGGTCATCTACGCAGAGTCTTAGTAGAGGTACCATAGGTTGCTGAGTATTGTTTTCAGAGGATCCTATTGCGGGCATTTGTGGGAGGACATGTGTCATAGATACTGACCTAGCAAATCTTGAGTCAAGACACTAGCAGCTTCGGGCTTGGGAAAGTTGTTCTCTAGTACGAGCGTAGTGGGACTTGAGTGAGTGGTTCTTGCGAAATCCTTTCTCCTCATCCGATCACTTGGGGACTCCATTTTTCTAATACACAACTCGCTTGGGGCGACACATACTGGTAGCACAGAGTGAGGCTCGCCCAACTACACACTTCACTAGCAAGAGGAGGGTCTCACAGCGGAATTCTTGTCAAGCTTTTGGGGGCGGTTGTAAGACAGTAGACAATTGAGGCAAGTTACTATCTTTTAGTGGCTAGTTGCACACAGGGCCACAATAGTTGGGAGTTGGTTGGTACACAATGACTTCTCGACAGCATGTGTCAACCTCACTGTTTATGGGATTGCCCCTTGGAACAGTAGGTTTGGCTCCAGGTTCTTCGACTGATGCTAGTCCTTTCCACGGCCCGACAGTACACTTGGGGTGCTACAGCCTGGTCCACTCTCGCGGGCCCTTGTGCTCAATTTTGAGTTGGCTTCCACCAGGAGGATGATAGTGATTCAGGGGGGGTCGACCTACACTTCGGTCTGTCATAGAGCTCATCCCCCCATGAGTGGTGCAATGATGGAAAGTGGTGTTGGGAGCTCATATGAGGCCTCACACTTTGGTTCATCTGGAAGGCCTACTGAATTTGCATCTTAGAGGCTCACCCTATCCCACCAGCAGAGACTGTTCGTGACATTTGGTTGGAGCTGGTTCATACACTCAGGGATCAGTTTAAGAGACTTCAAGGTAGCTCCCACTATATATGAGAGCGCCGAGAGGCTTTGTTGCGACTTTGGCGCTTAGGGCCTTTCTTCACCATGGTTCACTGCGTGCCTAGATGGCACTGTCGGCCACCAGATGTGGCTCTTTTCTCCTCCCATCTTGTGATCTAGCCCTCATTGTACATACTTTGTTTTTTGCATTGGGAGAGTCTCCCCATGTTTCTGATGTAGCCCTCTCTCGCAGAGGTGGTTTTGTAGCCTTTGGGCAACTTTATTAACTAATGGAAGGATCTTTTTCTTGCAAAAAAATAGATTCTTCTTACTTATCTAAGCAATGAAGTGTGTGTGTGTGTGTGTGTGCGTGCGTGTGACATCTATGTCGCAACATTTTCATACTACGTCTTAGCTTGAAAGAGATCTTTTAGAGCTATTCACCTTAAGAGGGGTGACAAGAAGAAGAAGCAGCATCAGAGTTTGATCATCACACAAACAATCAATAGACATGAGAAAGTGAGAGAGAAGGGGGGGGGGGGGGGGGGGGGGGGGGGGCGCACAATTGATAGACTTTTTTGGTTGCAATCTAATGCTTTGCATCAACTAGTTTTACGGGATTGCAGCCACATGCCCACACCCGAATGTCATAGGAGATTTTAAAATATTTGAAATACCTTGAAAATATAAAATTTTTAAAATATCCCTACCAATTTTGGATTAAAAAAATTTAAAAAAGATATATCTTAAGTTTCTGAAAGAACCAGTTTCACCATTAAACTCATAAATATTGGTGGCCAACCTAGTTTTGTCGTCTCTATCAACGGAGAACAAATGTTCTAAGTTGTAAACATATTGCTTTGAGATATGTCTAGGCAGGGGGTGATTTTTGTGAGAAACATTTCAGAGATTTTATGCGTTATAGTGTCTTTTTGAACAATTGTAAAACAAACAAATACTCAATATCCCAATAAAATGCCTGTGAAAGACACCCCTTAAATGGGGAGATTAACAAGGGGGTATTTCTAATTTCGTAGAGATTTTTCTAAGGAATTTCCACGGCAGCCCTAAAATTAGAAGATTGCAACACCCTTCTAAGGGGATTTTACCCTGCTAGGGAAAGGCTAGAAAAATGCTAAATGGCAAAAATATGGTAGAAATAGAAAGGACCAAGACTCCTGTTGTCTTCGACCAACTCTAGAGAATCTATTTAAATGTAGATAGGAAGATGATCAAAAATTGATTGTGCTTGGCATAGTACAAAAGTTCCTTCTCCCAAGGGAGGAACACCGCAGCACAACCCGCCCCCCGGCTCCCCCGCACTCCGCGGCACTATTTGACACACTATATTGAATGAAGTGCAAGCGGTGGGATCCACGACATTGAAGTGAAGCTCGTCTCTTGCAAAGCTCGAACGTCGTCCAATTTTTCCTCGTTTAATTTTTTTGCCCATGTTTACTTTTTTGGTCCATGTTTACACAAGCAGTCCCACACGAATGCGTGGTTAGGGCGTCGGGTTGCTAACCTTGAGGTCCCGGATTCAAGGCCCCGATTGGGGGGTCATGGGTCAACATGTTGGCTTTTTTTCCCAACCGTCTATCCTCCTCAAGATTCCCACAGCAAGCTTGTAGCCATCGATCCCACTGCCCTGGGGTCATTAAGATATCATGTGTTAAACACTATCGCGCCCCCCTCCTCACAAAAAAAAAAGAGTCTCATCATGGATTAGTTCATCCATGTCAACTTTTTATAATGCCACATGCCTTCAACCCATCAAGATGCAAGAATACGTTATTGCATCTTGAAAAAAGCTAAACCTTTATCATCTACTACTAGGGGGTACCAGCTGAAGTTTATTCTAAATGAATGAGAATTATGAGTAGATGCTTGGAGAGATTTAGAGGAGCAAATGGGGAAAGCGTGCGATGTGTGGAGGCTCTTCCCAATTTGGGAATCGGAAAGATTTTTCTCTCTCCCTCTCTCTGTCTCTCCCTCTCTCTCATTGCTTGTGGCCTTGCCTCAGACGCTCTTGAGCCATAGTGACGCCCCGTATGATTTTTGGCGACACAGGACATCTATGAGAAGCATATGCTTTCGTGTGTATGTCTGCGCGTGAACACAACTTCCAGAGCCTCATGTCATTGCAAATGAGAGCCTCTCTCTGCCCGTCTGCTCTTTACAAACAGCTCGCCTCATATCAGTGACAGTCATAGCCGTCTGCCCTGACAGGGTTCTTTGTGTACGTGCGTTTGTGTGTTGACAGCGCTCAGCGTTGCGGAAGCACATGCGAGGGAGGAGAGTGTCGACCGGAAGCATGCGCACACCAGCAAGGTGCAAGCATAGGCGATTGCATTTGGAAAGAGGTCTTCACTTCATGCGGAGGCCAGCAAGGTGCAAACATATGCGATTGCATAGGCTACTAGGATGTACAAGGTGCAAGCATAGGTGATTGCATTTGGAGAGAGGTCTTGACTTTGCATTGCAAGAGGAAGGCAGGCGCAGAGCAGCGCTGGGAGGCACGGGCTTGGCAGAGGTGGGGGACAAGCCAGAGGCAGAGCAGAAGGGAGGAGAGAGCAGGGTAGGGAAAAGGGCGAGGGGGTATCTAGGAAAGAAATGGATATTTTCTTTTAAGGTGACCCCATAGCCCCAACCCCCCCCCCCCCCCCCCCCCCCCCCCCTTTACTCCCGCCACATGCGACGGCCTGTGTGTGTGTGTGTGTGTGTGTGTGTGTGTGTGTGTGTGTGTTGTGATGTTGGAGCTACAGGGCACGGCCGTCAGATGAAGAAAATGTTGACAAGTGGCAAGAAGGGATGTCTAAATCCCTTCCCGCTTTATCAATAGTATAGAAGTATAGATAGATAAACATCACAAAGTGTTCTTTGCTATGGTTTTGCTTTATGTGATGGCATATTTTTCCCTCACATTATCAAAGATTTGAGTGAGTACATGCCCAGGCACTCTTCGGGAAAGATTTGAGTGAGTACATGCCCAGGCACTGTTCGGGAAAAGTGTGCCTCAGCTTAGCCTTGAGCCGGTTGCAAAATCAAAGTAGCCGGTTGAGGGGAGGACAAAAAGGAGAAAATTCCGCTTAAAATGCATGAAAAATAGTGCAATTTTGCAAAAATATTGGCTAGTGTTGTAAAATTTCCTGTTCAAATTTGTCTTGGAGGGATTTTTTTATGTTTGTGAAAATGATTTTTCTCGAACATTGTGCCCAGGACACATGAAACAAAAGTGATAGCATCGAGCATAATGCCCTTCTACTTTATTCTTGGAAATCACACTTGCATGTTAAAAAAATGAGAGAGAGAGAGAGAGAGAGAGACTCAGGAAGTGCCATGCTAAAGTGCAAGATTAAACATATCACATATCCAACAGTGTGTTTTCTTGCTTGTCCATGTCAGTGTTTTGGAACTGATACCTTGAAGATCTTCTGCCTTTCTAATAACCAATTTCTTAAGCCCTCCACAAACATCTCCGATGGTACAGAAGGAAGACATACATGAAAGAGAACCGTGACAGAGCCTTTGCAAGACATGTGCTTTGCAACAAAGCATTCCTCCTCACACAAGAGAAAATGAAAAAACTTCCCACTTGCATTCTAGTTTTGGATCATTGAAGAGCATTTTCTTTCATCATATTTGCTCACTCATATAAGGATACATAGGTGCCTCTTTGGAATCTATGCAAATTGAAGATTTATAAGCCACTATTGTTGCTCTAAAAAATAGTTCTAGTTCAGGAACAATAGGGTAAAACCCCCAACTTAAGGACAGTGAAGTTGGAGGCCTCTGATCAAAGTCGGGGTGGCCCGTTTCATGCCTTGAAGGGCGCAATTGATAGCACAGAGCTTCGACAATCTACATGAATGACGTTGCATGCTCCAATGGAGCATACAAGAAATGCGCGCAAGTTTTTAAAAATGCCGTGTAACAAAATGTCAAGGGTAAAGTAGGACATACCCCAAGGGTAAATAGGGATTGGTGGCCGATAGGGATTGATCTAGAATTCGACGAATGTTAAAGAGTTTCAAGTCAATCGAGCTACCCAACTACCCACGCTTGCTTGTCCTTTCACTGACCCAGATATTGTCTTTATAATCGGGCGTTGCCAGTCCTTGTCAAGGGGTATGTCCCGTTATTGGGGGGTTTACCCTACATCAAGATCGAGGCACATCATCATCAAATGCATAATAGCCCAAGATTAAAAGAAAAATACACAATATTTTTGCAAGAAATAGAAGAAATCTTGGCAAAGTTGTACTTAAGTAGCCTAAGGTCCATGTCAACAAATCACATTTGCATCAGGGAACGAATCCCGCAATAATTGCTTTCATTACGCACTTCTATCCATCATAATTATTCAATTGCTACTTGTGGGTGTAACGTTACCTTACACTTTTGCGCTCAATTTTTCACTTCCTATATGTTATAACTGCTTTGCGCACGCCAATTGCAAGCCTGCTTGCAAGCTTCCACGCCTTTGGTAGTTGTGGACGTCTTTGGTATCTCCCCATGTCCCATCGCAACCACTGCTCTCACAATTTACAAAGGAGGAGAAGTAACAATTCTCTGCCACTAGCAAACCTCTTCGGCACTATGTCCCACAACCATGGTCAAAGGGGAAAATATCACATCAAAACACAAGCACGACACGGATGAAGGAACACGTGCAAAGTTTTTTGGGGGAGACAAAGGACGACCTTGTAGTAAGAAAGAAGGATACTGATGTAATATTTGTCAGTAGCATGAAGGGCTATAAACACATAGGATCCTTTGTAGCTTAGGCCATCAACCTAAAATAGGATGATAAGCATTGTTCAAAAAAAAGAGTTCATAAAGATGGCCAAATTTGTCGATGGAAATCAATGGGTTGTGGCCTAGAAACCTGGCGGAACCACGCACAATCACATGATAGGAGTACTTAAGGGTCAGAGTGGGGACACATCTTTCAAATTTGGTTTGAAATTTTTCAAGGGGTAAATACCTTTGGATAGCCTAGTAACACCAAGGAGAGGTATGGGGCCTCAACCAAGATCCCCAAGAAACTCGCCAACATCCAATTAGAGCACCCAAATAAGAGGCACACAATGGAGTCTTCAAGCACCAACAAAATGGCAGATGTGGGGCAGGGTTCACACATCGTCACAGTCGGGGGTCAGGGGGTAGAAAATCCTAGCCATCCATCAAGGTGACTTTATGATCCAGAATGCCTGCATGTAGCCATTGGATTTTTTACAGCTCTCGACATCCAGAATCTAAGTGTAGCCATCCAATGATTGCATGCAAAATGAGCACTTGTAATGATTTTTGACACGCCTTGTAGCCACACATCTTTTGCTAAGTCACCATGAAAAATTTCATTACATTTGAACGAGTCATGTCTTGCCAAATCAATTGTCGTAATCATGTTCCGACTATGACGGCTAAGAGTGGTCTATCATAGACCAAATCATGTTCTTGGCCCCCTTCCCCCCAACTGTGACGGTCGAGAATGGTCTGTCAGAGAGCTTTCCCTAGGAATAAGGCTCCCTCTCGACTCCCCACTAGTTGCCATGTGGTCGACTACATTCCTGGGAATGCTCTTTTATAGACCATTCCCTATCCCATCAAGTCTACAATGTATGAGCTAGTTCTTGGATAGGCTGAAGTTGCATAAGACGAACGCATTGATTCAGACAAGGATCTCGATCAAAAGCAAGTCTAACTCGGGGCATCGAGAGGAAGTGGTGAAGAAAGAGTCAGAGGCTACAGCAATGTTGGAAATAGGGTTGCAAGGAAATGCACACAGCTTGAAGAAGATGAAGGAAGCTCAAGGCACACAACATAGAGTACTATTACTGAGTGTGCAATGCAAAGATAAGATAAGCTCAAGGCACACAACATAGAGTACTATTACTGAGTGTGCAATGCAAAGATAAGATAGCCCTAGAGTGATGGGCGTATATACAATGCACGAGGGAAAAACAAACCTCCTAGTAAGGGAAAAATTTCCCCGGTAGTCCTCAATGTGTTCACACACATCACTACCACATGTATATGGTAACAAATCCCCCCTCGGAGTGATGCAGTGAACGAGATCTGGCACATACAGTATAGGGAAATGACGAGCCCTGAGGACATGATCAGTCCACAAAGGGGAGGAAATGACGAGCCCTGAGGACATGCGGTGAACGAGATCTGGCACATACAGTATAGGGAAATGACAAGCCTTGAGGACATGATCAGTTCACAAAGGGGAGGAACCCCAAAGCTTTGCACAAAGCTTGAACTTCTCATGAGAAAATGCCTTTGTGAAAAGATATGCAAAGTTGTCATGTGTTGGCACATAAGCCAAGCTGATCTCTTCTACTAAGATTTTCTCACTAACATAGTTGTAATGCACCTCAATGTGCTTTGTGAGAGCATGAGAAACTAGGTTTCTCTCAATCCCAATGCGCTCTGACTATTAGTGTAGATGATGTTGGCAGTGTCTTGTCCAACACCCAAATCAACCATAAGGTGTCTGAGCCAATGCACTCAACCGTAGCTGTGAAGACTGCCTTGTACTCAGCTTCACAACTGGAAGTGGCCACAATAGGTTGCTTTTTGCTCAACCATAATATGCGTGAACTGTCGAGCATGCAACAAAAACCACTTGTTGACGCTTGTGTGTCAAAACAACTAGCTCAATCTGAGTTTAAAAAAAGTGTGTAAATTTAGCAGCAATGATCCCCCCTTGGGATAAAACAACCCAAGATGTAAAGTGTCACTCAAGTAGAGAAAGGTTCGCTTGATAGCCTGCTGTCAATGCTTAAACCTTGGGCTATGCATAAATCTGTTGACCCATGAGACTGCAAACTGAATATTTGGTCTTGTGGTGCAGACCTAAATAAGGCATCCAACAGCAGTTTGGTAAAGAGTGACATTGGCAAGATCACTAGCATCATGAGCCAAGCTGACCTCTTCTACTAAGATTCTCTCACTAACATAGTTGTAATGCACCTCAATGTGCTTTGTGAGAGCATGAAAAACTAGGTTTCTCTCAATCCCAATGCGCTCTGACTATTAGTGTAGATGATGTTGGCAGTGTCTTGTCCAACACCCAAATCAACCATAAGGTGTCTGAGCCAATGCACTCAACTGTAGCTGTAAACACTACCTTGTACTCAGCTTCACAACTGGAAGTGGCCACAATAGGTTGCTTTTTGCTCAACCATGATATGCGTGAATTGTCGAGCATGCAACAAAAACCACTTGTTGATGCTCGTGTGTCAAAACAACTAGCTCAATCTGAGTTTAAAAAAGCATGTAAATTTAGCAGCACAATGATCCCCCCTTGGGATAAAACAACCCAAGATGTAAAGTGTCACTCAAGTAGAGAAAGGTTCGCTTGATAGCCTGTTGTCAATGCTTAAACCCTGGGCTATGCATAAATCTGCTGACCCGTGAGACTGCAAACTGAATATCTGGTCTTGTGGTGCATACCTAAATAAGGCATCCAACAACAGTTTGGTAAAGAGTGACATTGGCAAGATCACTAGCATCATGAAGACCCAATTTCAAACTTGTTTCCATGGGGGTGGAAATAGGTTTGCAATCCTCAAGTACAAACTTACATATCAATGTCTCTATGTAACTTGTCTAACACAAGTCAATACCACCATTACAATGCTGAAATTATATGCCCAAGTAATGATGCGACATCCCCAAATCTTTCATCTTGAAAGCACAATTCAAATCAGCACTAAATTCAGCAATATGTGCCTCATTTGGACCAGTGATCAGTGCAACCCGTTCAAAGCTTTCTTACATTTGCACATTTTATCTTCTTGCCCTTTAATGACAAAACTGCGAGGCTAGATTACATACACTTCCTCAAATATATCACCATTCAAGAAAGCAGTAACACTATCTCATTGATGTACATCCGATCCAAAATGAGCTACCAATGCACATAGAAAACTCACAGTAGTCATACAAAAAGTGGGAGAAAAAGTCTCTTCATAATCTATGCCTTTCTATTCTACATAACCTTTTGTAGTAAGTCGAGCCTTATAGCGATCAATCTCACCATCCGGCTTATGTTTCAACTTTGTATCAATGGACTTTTTGCCAGGAGGAAAATCACATAAAATCCATGTTTCATTTTCTATAAGTGCATCATATTCTAATTACATGGCATCCATCCACGTTTTTAAATTTTGTGGTTCATCAAAAGACAGAGGTTCCTCTATATCACATAAGCTAGAAATAGCCAAAGTTACAATCCGATGCATAAGATGCTTGGTGAGAACCTGAACGAGTATGACTTGGCAAAGGTGCATCCAATTTACTATCACGCAAAGTATGCACTAGCCATTTTGGCATACCACTAGCCTGCTCATTCTCAGCCCTTTCCACATCAAGTAAATCATGTACATCTACATCAAAAATTGGCAAATCTATAACATTTTTAGAAACTCCCATAGGATATACATTCGTCTCATTGGAATTTACATTCAAAATTCTACCACTAAAAATGGACAACAAACTGCCACAAATGTCCCATGAGCTTACATTATTATCTCTATACATGACAACAAAGATTGAACAGAATCTTTCATAAACACAACATCCTGTGAAACCAAGATACTCTTTGCTTGCAGATGATACAACCTTTGCTTTCAATATTATAACCAACAAAAATGTGTTTGACAATCTTATCATCCAACTTTCTGCATTGCATTTGTGGCAACAAAGCATAAGCCAAACAATAAAAAACGCACAATGACCAATAGATGGCTTTTGATCATGACATGATTCATGAGGAATCATAGACTGCAAAGCTTTTGTAGGACACCTACTAAGTAAATAAGTAGCATACATAATGGCCTCAAGCCAAAACAAATGTGGCAAAGCTCCATACATTGTGCCATCTACGTAAGCGACGTGTTTTTCCTTAGCAATACCATTTTGCTGAGGTGTGTACGGCACTGTAGATTGGTTTTCTATCCCACGACTAGCCAAAAATGCATTAAATTCATGAGACATATACTCCCCCCCCCCCCCCCAAATACATTTAGAGACATTTTTAGCCATAGCCAAAAATTGCTTCAAGCACATAGACGCTTCGAACTTAACTTTAAGTGGATATACCCATGCATGCCTTGAGTAATCATCAATGAAAGTCACAAAGTAAAGGTAATTGCCCAAGGATGGATTTTTCATGGGACCACAAACATCACTATGCACAAGCTGCAACTTACATGTAGCCCTAACTGAACCATCCTTTGGGAACTTTGAACACTGCATCTTACCCAAAATATAGCCTTTACAAACATGCTTCACACATGTTTCAAGAGGCGGCAAAGAAGAAACCATATCAAATTTTGCAAACACATCAAACTGACAAAATTCAAATGTCTAAAACGTGCATGCCAAAGTTTAGCATCTAAAGCAGTCTTTGAATCCACAACTGCATTTGCAAAATTCTGCCCACACGTGTCATACAAAGTGAGCTTATACAGCCCACGGCATAAAATATCAGATGCAACAATTTCATCACTAAGATTGAGATCATGAATTGTACATCTGTCATCCATAAATTTGACAACATAACCAAGCCTAGCAAGTGCAGATATAGACAAAAGGTTTTTCTTGATCTCACATACATAAAGTACAACAACAAGTGTGAAAGAACTTTTATTCACAGCAATCATCACAATCTTTCCAACTTCCTTGACCAGATAAGAGGCATTGTTGACACAAGTGACTGAATTCCCATGAGGGACATCCTCGAGAGAGGTAAACAAGTCACGGTGAGAGGTAATGTTCTTTGTAGTACCATTTTCAAAGTAGCACACATGAGCATCTACAGCAACTGACATACATGCATCATGGACAAAAGGGTCAAAAGTGCACTCTACATTAAATGTCCATTCTCCATCTACATCAACATCACAACCTTCTTTCACAAAAGGGTCTACAATAGTTGCACTTGTAGTGGAAAAAGCCTCTTTCTTCTTAGCCTCTTTTGCTGGGACATTGCTTGATCAAGTGATCGTTAGCTTTACAATAATGACAACGCATCTTCTTTTTGCCTTTTCACCAGAATTTCCAAACAAAGTGCTGCCAGCACAAGCATTAGGAGCATGTGCCTTTCCACTCGTAGAAGAACCATGAGAAGTGGCTATATTGTTGTTACCACTTTTTATTTGAACACTAATAAAGGCCTATTAAATTGCACGCTATTTTCTTGAAAATGACTCTTGCAATAGCAATGTTCATAATGCATCAAATTTGACAACTTCAAGATTTCCTTGGGTCATAAGTCTCCAAGTACTAACAAAAGTCTGGTAAGAATTTGTCAAAGCATCAAGAACCGTCTGCACAAGGAAACTATCAGAAATGACTTCACCTGCAGAAATAAGTTGCTCATTAGTATCCTTGATACCAGCAAGGAAAGTGCTCATTTCATCTTCCTCATGCATAATCTTTGACTCTAACTCTTTACACGGCAATGCCATTTTAGCCTCATTGCAACTTGCATAAAGACCAGTCATGATATCTCAAGACTGTTTTGCAAATTTAGTTGAACAAATGTAAGGGGTAATAGTGTGCTTCAAAGATATTGCAATCAATGCGTTAGCCTGCGCATCTCTTACATACCAACAATGAGCCTACTTAGGCAAAGGCAAGGTAGCTCTAGCAGCAGCAATTTTGCCACCAGAATCTACAACATCCTCAAGATCACATGTATCCACAGAACTAGGACGTACATCAATGTCCTATACAAGATTCCAAACTCCCTTTGACACAAAAACATGTTGTATCATGTAATCCCACATTGGGTGATTATCCCCATCCCATCTATCCTCAGCAACAAACATCTTGAACATGTCTGTGTTGTTGTCATCCATGGCAAATGTATGCACCTAATGTAAACACTGCCCGAAAAGAGGAGAAACGGAGCAAGACTAACACATGCTATATAGCACAACCCAAAGAAGACTGTAAGACACCTGTTATGAAGAAAACGACATTGATAAAAAGTTTGTACAAAAGGAAGAATTTGTAGTACTACGTGTAGTGGAAACAGAGGCCAAAATGAGCCCGAATGGAAATTTTGAGTAGAGCAAGCTCTACGAGCTTACTTGAAGTATTGGTCGATCTGTTGACGCTCATTGAAATCAGAGAAAGTGAGCAGGCATGCACTGGCGATAATGCCGACTAAGCCCGAGAGGACGCAACCTGCTTTGATATCAATTGTTAAAAATAGGGTTGCAAAAAAATGCACACAGCTTGGAGAAGACAATGGAAGCTCAAGGCACACATTAGAAAGAGAATGAGGTCTAGGAGGGCCTCTTTATTTGAAAATTTAAGGAAGTCAAACCTTTTATATTAAGAAAGTAATCAAAGGACAGCTTTTGAATTCAAACAGTTTTAAAATTTCCTTCCAAAATGGAATTTATAATCTAGCGGGTAAAACCACATCATGAAGCATGTTTATGGAAAGAGCTCGGCGCGTAGATTATAGATCTATGATCTCCGCTCAAATCCAAGAGCATATGTGGGAGTTATGGAAGGCCAAAAATCATAAAACTATCCACCTCCCTTTTTTGGGGGAAAAAGTGCATCCTTTGACCACTCTTACACATCTCTTATACACCCACCATTCTTGCACACATGTCGTATACCTATTTGTCAACATGTTAATCACCTCCATAAGCTCATGGCAAATAAAGAGGCCATCCTACCACCCATCCTCTTCCTAATGCAAAAAAGAGTAGTGCTACTTAGTATGCAATGGATAGATAAGATAGCATTGGGGTGATGGGTGTATATACATGCACAGGGGAAGAAACCTCCTAGTGAGGGAAACAATGCCCCGGGGCTCCTAAGTGTGTGTTCACACATCACTACCACATGTATATGGTAACAAACAGGCAGTACTCAATATGTGCTAAGTGACCCAGCTTAGGTGCTACCCTTGGCATGAAGATGGATGGGACATATTCCTTGCCCCTCCTACAAGCGCCTTCATCTCCTATGTTTTCCTTCTTGCCCCGAGAAGGAAAATCTTTGTGCATTCCCTCTTTTTCCCAATCTATAACATACTTATTATGTAACGAATGGGACTCCCGCTGCCTTTGGTGACGGTGCTACATGCGGTAGCATGAACAAATATGTTATATACAGTGCCTATATCTACACTATTTTCAGAGACATGACCTACTTCCTCTAGCTTTCTCTTAGGATTGCTTATATGACATTAAGCAATTTCATCTTTTTCTTCTCTCTTTCAACCTATAGTCCATACTCATTTTAGCCCTTGATGACAACACAATGTTGAAAGAGGACGCTCGGATACCCGGGTTGGGTGAGTTTGGGTGGTGATGCATGTACACGTAGGTAGCGTGCAGAAGAGAGAGAATGAGAAAATGCTTGTTGCAGGAGAAGAGGCTCGTTGCATTGAAAATGGTCCGGAGAAGATCGGGAGTGACCTTTTGGCATTTATTCCCAACAACCTCCCACTTGAAGGCCTAGACTATTGCCTTTAAGCTATGTAACTCCCATCATCTGTAGGAAATCCTCATGTTGTACCTTAGACAGAGTTTTGGTAAGAGCATCTGTAGGGTTCTCATGCGTGCTGAATTTGATCAATGTAACCAAACCATCATCAAGTATCTGGCTGTGATAAAATTGTAGTGCACATCAATGTGTTTGGTACACGCATGAAACATGGATTTTTAGCCAAAAAAATTGCACTCTAGCTATCACATCTGAGCACAAGCATGTCATCATGCAATACAAGCTCACTGACCAAGCACGCTAACAATATGGCTTCTTTGAAAGCCTCAATGACTGAAATATATGTTCTATCTCAATAGTAGAGAGTGCAATCATCCTTTGAAGTCTATAGCACCATGAAATAGCTCCACCTCCCACGGTATAAATATACCCATTAGTTGACTTACGGGTATCAACATCACCTTCCATGTCAAAATCACAATCTCCCTGCAATTTTAATGGACCCTTTCCATAACACATCCATTTTCTTTTGGTCCCTTTCAAGTACCTCATTATGGACTTTACAACATCCCAATGTGCTCTACCAAGATTATACATAAACCTACTCATTACTCCCGGCCCACTGAATAAGCAATGTCAAATCTAGTGGTAGCCATAGCATACATGGGAGAGCCGCAAACTGAAGCATAAGGTACTTCCCCCATAGCATTGGTTGCACCATCAGTTTTTGGACAGGGCGATCACTTGTACTATTTTTACATGTGACTGCAATGGCATGCTCAAAGGCTTAGCATCAGCCATATTAAACATGCGTCAGGTCAAGTACTCTTTCAATGTACTTTTCTTAAGACAAATACAACAGTTTTTGTTGCCTATCTCTCGTTATGCGCATGCCCAAAATATGTTCAGCTGAATCCAAATTTTTCATTGCAAAAGTTGAATTCAACTAATGTTTGAGAGTGTCAAGAGTGCTCTTGTTCTTCCTGACTAATAGCATGTCATCCACATACAATACAAGAATCACTTGGTTGTTGTCCTCATCTCTTTTGATGTATAAATAGTGCTATGCATGGCTGCGTAATTTAAACCCATGTTTCAGCATGAAAGTGTCAAACTTTCTGTACCATTGCCCTGAACCTTGTTTCAGCCCATACACACTTCTTTTGAGCATGCATACAAGGCCTTCCATGCGAAGTATGACAAAACCTTCCGGGTGCATCATGTACATGCCTTCTTTACAAGATCACCATATAAGAATGTAATGGAGTTTATATTTTACTATTTATTGCAACTGACAAGTAGAAAAAGAATTAGCAACTAATGGACTATGTGCAAGAATATGGCATTTTATATTTATTTTATTATTCAAGTTCTCTTTATGAGCTTTGGCCGTTTATGACGACCTACCAGTTTGTACTCACTGACCATTTAAGAAATCTATAAGTAAATGCGTGTAGGAGGGAAATACTCACTTTTGCATGGGGGGAGATTGAACCCAATGCTTATTTCTTTCTTCTCTCCTCTCCTCTCTTCTCTCTCATCGTGTCTGTGTAGCACTCCTGTAACATTTAATGGCCTAGCCTAACTTGTGTGTAGCGCAAAATAGCATGCACATAGTGAGCATTTCATTAGAATAGATTCCTAATGAGAATAACAAGAGTGCTTGGGTGGAGAGAGCAATAAAAAGTATAACACCTAGTTAGATATCATGAAAAATACTTCAAAAGAGAGAGAAATTAAGCTATTGACAACAATTGAGAACCGGATTTTCATGGAGCCGGTCCCCCCTCCAAAAGGCTTTGTATTATTGTTTCTCCCATCAAGGGAAACATTTTACAATACAATTCTTTTTGTTCCTTCAATACTATCTAGTGCAATGAAGATGGAAACTTCAAGAACTAAGCAACTGACTTATTAAACACAACATCAATTCCCTCACGATCTCAGACCCAAGACCTCACACACCTTCGAAGATGGTGAGAGCTAGCGGGGTATGAGAGTAGATTGAGAGGAAGAAGGAGTAGTCTTACGAGAAATATGTGCATCTCCTCACATAATCACTCATATTAGCTGCATAGCTTAGATTAGTAATTAGCATGGTAGAGGAGATCATCATGCATTGAAGCTTGGCTCTTGGTTGGATTTGCATCACAAATCCAAGAGTTGGTGGTGTAGGCCTCCCTTCTCACAAGCTTGGAGTAGGTGATAAGCTTTCCATTAAAGCTTGAGAAGGAGAGAGAGAATCTTCTTGCTTCACATATGAGTTTTTGTGTGAGTGTGTGTCGATAATGCCTTGAGAAAATCAGCCCCCTCTCTCTCTTGGTCGACCCCTCTTGCTATTTGCTCATGCTGCAACCCTATTGGCCCTTTCCAGGCTTAGCCAATGAGTATTAAGAAGCATAAGTGATAGCCTTCTGACATGTGTCCCCCTTTCCCCTTTTGTGAGAGCTTTAGGTAATTAATAATTGCAACTAAACTCTCATTGGACCCCTTTGCCTTTTGGCCAATAGGAATCAGGCAAGCCATTGGGCTGCTGAATGCTCATTGGACCCCTTGGGAGACTGTCCAATAGTCTTCTAGAGAGCTTAATTCTTATTGGAATTTGGTTCTTTTATTCAGTGTTTTTAAATTAATTAAACTAGATTTACTCTAGTCTAATTCTCATTGGTCCACCTCCATGGTCATCCAATAGGATTTGAGTACACCTTGTGGGCATCTGGGCTAGGGAGCTGACATGTGTCCCTCATTCCCTTTGTGTAAAGGGAGCTTGTGTGTGTGTGTGTGTGTGTGTGTGTGTGTGTGTGTGTGTGTTTCTCTCTCATCCCCTACTTGCAAGGCTCGCCCCCTCCTATGTAGGGATTATGAAGACTTTTTGAGCACACACAAAGCATCCAATTTTCCTGGGCCTTTGACCTTTAGACTCCACCTTTGAATTTTGGAACATTAGCATTTTGGAAGTCTTAATGGACTGAACCTTAGGGTATTTTAATCCCATTGTTGCACCTTGCTCTTTTGCAGATGGCCTCTCCTTTGGATCCCCATTTTCCCTCGTTTGGATCCCTATTGTGGCCGGTCTGCCAGCTTAACCAATATTCTAGCTTTTTCTCCCCTGGCACTTCCCCATATTAAATGATCAGTTTAATATGAGAAAATCATTTAGGAGAAATAGATATTAGTTATTATGACATCACCTCTCTCTTGAAATCATAGTCGTCCTCGACTATGGGGTAGAGAAGATAAAGCATATTCATTAGTCATTTTTCTAGAGGGTAGAGGATCCCTATGTTACCCTACGACATTGTTCTAGAATGGATGGCTAGTCCATTTAGCGCTTGAGAGCCTAAGCTACCGCAAGCATGTTTGCACATTAGTCCTATCAATCTTCCATAGTAGAGTGACAAGTTCTACTTGGTGTTCGAAAGACGTCGTCTCCGCAAACATGATCTAAGAATGCATACAACTTCATTTTTGTGCACAATAAAGAAAAAGAGAGTCTTATAAGACAAAAACTTTGTTCATTTTTAACAGTTGTATATTTGCTTACTCTTGGGAAGCATTGTAAGCATTGACAAGGTTTAGGTTATCCTTTAATTGTATGCCTTGTATCCATCTAGCATCTTCAAAAGGATAATTCTTAAACTTAATAAGATATGATCGGATAGTCTTACCGCCTCTTAGTACCTTGTCTTCATGTCGGAGGATGGACTCGGGCTGCAGCACCTCTTCTTGGTCTTCAATCTCCGGTGGGTCTTCAATAGTTGGTTCTTGAGGTGGCTCTCCTTTGTAAGGCTTTAGTAGGCTCACATGGAAAGCATTGTGTATGAGCCAATGGCTGGGCAACTTGAGTTGATAGGCCATCTCATTGATTGGCCTAAGAATCTGGAAGGGACCATAGTAGCTTAGCATAGTACTTTTGGTGTCCGGTAGGATTCTTGCTTGTCGTGTGCCTTAATTGAGCCTTGGGAAATTTGAGTAAGACCAATCATTTTCTTTAAAGGCTTGGGCTCTTCTGTGATTGTCAGCAACAATCTTTTGCGTTTGCTGTGAGATAGAGATAGCATCCTTAATCTTTTGAAAAGATTATTGTAGGTCTCAGCTATACTCATGTGCAGCAAAGATCTTCCGATGTACCTTAAGTAGCATGGGACTTTTTTATCTTCCCTCAATTACCTCAAAAGGTGCATTTCTTGTGGAAGTATCTACAGTGTTATTGTAGGCATACTCCACTAAGGGTAAGTACTTCTCCCATTGAGATTTTTGATCTACTTCCGTTACATAGGGTTTTAGTAGATCAAGAATTTGTTAGCTATTTCACTTTGGCCATCCGTTTGTGGGTGATAGGACAAAGAGAAATTTAGCCTTGTCCCTAAATTCTCAAAGAGACGCTTTCAAGAATTAATGGTCATTCTAGGATATCTATCCGATACTATGGACATTTGCAAGCCATGGTACTTGAAGATTTGTGAAATGAAGAGGGTTGCCATTTGATGGGCTTTGATAGTCTTTTTGATAGGTATAAAATGAGCTTGTTTACTGAACATGTCTACTATCATCCATATTCCAGTATTCCCATGGATAGACTTAGGCAATCCAAAGATAAAATCCATGGATATGCTCTCCCATGGTGAATTAGGGATTGGCAAGGGTTGAAGCAATCCAGGTTGCTTCCCTCTATCAAACTTCGTCTTTTGGCATACCACACATTTCGAAACATACTATTGTATGTTTGCTTTCATGGTAGGCCAATAGAAATATGTTTCAATCCCCTTTAGGGTAGACTGAATCCCTCTATGCACCCCATAAGGAGGAGCATGAGATTCATACATTACTTTCTCATGTAGTGAGTTAGTAATTAATGCATAGTCTATTTCCATAGAGACGATAACCGTCTTGTAAAGTAAATGGTTCTCTTTCTTCCCTAGTGCAAGGGCTGAAATCACATCTCTAAAATCAGGATCAATAGCATACTCATCTATCATAGAAGATAGATCATTGTGAGTTGCTATGGAAACCGCATTCACTCTCGGCAGTCTTGAGAGTGCATCGGCTACTTTATTATGCTTGCCAACAAAGTGAGCAATATGAAAATGAAATTGCGAAAGGAAATTTTTCCTCCTCATTTGTTTGTCGGAGATCTTGGTCTGCGTCATGAAGTACTTAAGACTTTGGTGGTCTGTTTTGCAGAATGAAAGGCATCCCCAATAAATAGTGCTTCCATGAGTCTAAGGCATGTAGAACTGCGAGGAGTTCCTTTTCATATATGCCTAGAGCTTGCTCAACAGGGTCAAGCCTTTGACTTTCATAGGCTATGGCATGCCCTTCTTGGAGCAAAATAGCTCCAAGGCAATCACCACAAGCGTCACATTGGACCTCAAATGGCTTTGAGAGATTCGATAGTGTAAGCACAGGTTGAGAGATAAGCTTTTCAAAAGCATTGTTCTTCTTGGCAGACCATGTATATCTAAAGTTTTTCTTTGTTAGGTCATGTAATGGTCTTGCAATTTGTGAGAACTTTTCTATGAAGCGTCTATAGTATGCACACATACCTATAAAGCTTCTTAGTTCATGAAGATTCCTTGGTTAAGGCATCCTTTTATTACCTAAAATTTTGATGGATCCATTTGGATGCCGTCTTGAGAGATAATGTGACCTAAATACTGAATTTCTTGTAAGAAAAACTCACTTTTCTTTTGATTAACATAAAGTTTATTCTCTCTTAGAACTTGAAATATTACCTGGAGGTGTTGCTTGTGTTCGTCTAATGAATTAGAGTAGATGATGATATCATCAAAGAACACTCCAATAAAGGTTCGGTGAGGCCTGAATAGCTTCTCCATCAAGCGGTTGAATGTGGCTAATACATTGGTCAAGCCAAAAGGCATGACTATATATTCGTAAAGACCAAACGTAGTGCGAAATGCGGTCTTTACAATGTCTTGATCAACTATCCTTATGTGATGATAGCCACTTTTTTGGTCAATCCTACTGAAGTAGGTGGGCCCTTGTAGATTATCAAATAGGTCTTCTACCCGTGGAACAGGAAACATATTCTTGATACTGATCCTATTTAGTGCTCTATAATCGACACACATTCAATATGCGCCATCTTTCTTTTGCACTAGTAATACGGGTTAGCAAAATGGAGATGAGCTAGGCCCAACCATGCCCTTCTCAACTAACTCATGCACGTGCCGCATAATCTCCTCTTGTTGAGCTTGAGAAACTCTATAAGGAGGTTTGTTAGGTGGTGAACTTCATGGAAGAAGTTCAATTGCATGGTCATCACTCCCTCGTTTAGGAGGTAGCTCACAAGGGATGTCGTCAATAAAGCCATCTTGAAACCCCCTGAGGAAATTGGATAACTCTAATTTCTTGTGAATGTGTATATTTTCTTTTGCTAAAACATTAGGTTCATTTTGAGAATCTTTAACAAAAATCATGTACACGAAAATAGAGCTCTTTATTGACTTATTGAAAGCTTGCGTAAGTACAATGGGTATGGTGTTACCCATTTGCTTAGCATCTATGTACATTTCTTTTTCCATGAACCTAAAGTAGATTCTTCTTTCAAGGAATTTACCATTGGCAGCCATGCGATCAAACCATGGTGCCCCTAAGATTACATCCTTGTGCTTGAGAGGAGAGATAAAGAAGTCCTCTTTGTCCACATAGCTTTGGACATGCAGCCTCAATTTCCCGATTAAGGGAGTGACTGAAGCTTCTTGCCCCTTGAAAGCACCGTCTGCCATCTCTTAGGTTTGTATGCCTAGCTTGGTGGCCAACTCTATAGATATAAATTTATGAGTAGAACCGGGGTCAAAGAGAATAAAAGCATCATGTAAAAGCTTGGTATTCAATCTTGGACTACGTTCTCGATTTTTTTTCAAATAATCAGGATTATGGAAATCAATACGGAAAAAGATAAGCATGCACATGTACTTAATTTCCCAAGTTTTTTAGAATTTCTATATTGGTGATTGTTATTATACGGCACCTGTCGAATGCATATGGATAGTTTTTTTTAAATATAAAAAGAAATTTTCATGGTCAAGAAAAGAATTTTTCATGAGAGTTTAATCCCCTTTTCGATAGCTAATGCATAACACTTTGCTAGATGTCGACCTTGATAGCTTTGTCAAACCTCTGTAATGATCTTATTATGTATCGACTAATGACATACGCCATGAAGGATAGGAGATGTGCCTTACATATTGAACTCGTAGAATATGTATATATAATAAGGGAAGAGATATTGGGCGAGATAGCTGAAATAGAAGAAGAAGTGACTGAGAAATTTTGATTTTGTAGAAGAACTCCAACGAGGACATTCATAGAAATCATCTTCTTAAGATAAATATCAAGAGGCTAGGAGGAGGAGAGAAAAGGGCCAAAAATATGACACAAAAAGAATGAGGGAGCAAATTCTTAGAGAACCTTAAGAGACAAGGCGTTTGCAATCATTAATGGATATCGGAACCCTTTGAGCAGCAACCAAATTATGGCAGTAGATGATTTTGAGGGCCAATAGAAGGCATGCGCACCGGTGCCACCCGGTTGTTGCCGTCGGTCGTGGACAACACCCTCAACAACACAGACCCCGCCATACTAGTCAACGACAGTGCCTACCAGTACTCACTCAGCACCGCCAAGATTCACCAGTTTTTCTTTCAGACAAAAACCCTACCGTCTTTTCGCCTACCCTTTTCTGTCATGCAAGGTGTCGGCCAACCACAAGCTTACTTTTTCTTTTTAGCACGACACACTGGCCATAAAATAAATCACTCTCCCCCTCCCTCATCAACAAGTATCATGCAAATGCCGGCTACCCACTGCCCACCCATGCAGTCTGCAGAGGCTCTCTCGCTAGCTCACTCTCACTCTCCCTCAACCAGCACACTGCAAGTTGCAAACCACTATCCCACTGCATGGTTCACTGCCGCCATGCAACTCCAATTGTTTTTTGTTAAGGCTAGCAAAACACACGCATTGAAAAAAATCAACCACAGGTGAATCTATCTCTTTCCGCTCTCTTTCTCTCTCACTACAGTCGTCAACCAACTCCATGCACTGGTCTTATTGCTCTCTCTCTCTCTCTCTCTCTCTCTCTCTCTCTCTCTCTCTCTCTCTCTCTCCTCCCCCCCCAACTAGATGCTATCAAATAACTCTCTCCCTTTCTCACTCTCACTCCATCGTCCACCATACAGTTTACTCGCCGCAAAAACATGAATCACTCTCATGTAGAGGTGCACCCACCATGCAGCCCACCTCGCTTCGGGAGACCTACAGTTAACCTTTCCCCTTCATCTCACTCTAGACCTGCAAGTCTTGCACGTGTTGAGGCCTTAGCATGGCCACCAAAAATAGCGTCAAACCCTAGTCCCATCCACACCTAATCAGGGTGCATGTACCCCTCAGCCTTCAATCAATACCAACCTCAAACCCCTGTTCATGACGTCGTGCCTTGCAGAGAGGAATCTCTCTCTCTCTCTCTCTCTCTCTCTCTCTCTCTCTCTCTCTCTCTCTCTCTCTCTCTGTCTCTGTGGACAACTGCTTACAATGGCGGGCATTGATGAAGCTCTCCAATGATCTCTATAATACTTTCTCGGACAGCGTCGACGCCATCCATCTCAGACATTGATGTTCATTTTACCATTTATTTTGTTTTGTACCCACACGTTGGATTAGATCCATAAGGATTGTATGAGTTTGATCCCATAGGCTTTTTGCAGACGGTTAATATAACATTTCATTTCGTTTCGCTATCTCTCTTCCCCCTTTCATTGGGACTCCTTACAACAACGGAACATCGAGGAAGCTCTTCGGCGACCTTTGCGATACTTTCTCAGACAAATGCCAGATGCTGAGCATCCGCCGGAATTGACGAGGATGATGATGATTTTAGTCTGACATTCTTAGACTTTTCCTTTTAGTCTTTCACCTTACTTCACTTTTTTTTAAAACCTAGGCATTGGATTAGATCATTAAGGATTGTGTTAGTCTTGTCTCATAGGTCATTTTGGCCTTTTGAAGACGTTTAAAATAACAATACATTTCATTTCTCCCCCTTGTAATTCCAATTTTTCCTTCGTTGACTATGGTTGCGTCTAGTTCTCCTGCTCAGCTATGTATGGTTCTAAACCGATAAAATTTTCAGTCTGGTATAAGTGTTACACCATATTTCTGTTCCTTCTCTTCTTGGAACCCCTCCTGCCTACCCAACAATTAACTACATCATGCATTCCTAACAAATTTTCTATTTTAATGCTCCTGCAGCTCAACAATGTGCTGCCAGGTAACAAAGGATACGCTAGGTTTGATCTTACATCATTAATAAACTCCTCCATCTCCATGCACATTAGTGCATCCCTTGAACAACTAATGGCTACATAGTTTATTCAAGTTGAATTGTCACACTTAAGAAGCATGGAAGACGTGCCCAAACTACACTGTCTCCAAATATTGTAATTTAATTGCATCTTCCTCTTATACTCCTCAACCTCATAACCATCAATCAAGCTTTAATTGATCTAAAAGTTCTTTATTAAGTGCTAGATTTTTGGAATACACTTTGGAAGATTCTAATTTGTATAGATCCTCATAACGACTACGAGATACCTCGTGCAAATTGCCCAAAAACTAGTGTGTAACGTTGGTGTTGTAATCTTGATATTCTTTTTTAGCTTAGTCTTAGACTAGGTAAAATTCTACAATTCGGAGTCAGTGAAACTTGTTAATATGGACCCATCTATGGTGTGCATACATCTAGCCATCTCTACCTTGCATCTCAATTCTGATCATCCACTTATCCTTCCTCAATTTCACAGATGAGCCATGTTTTTTTTTCAGTTATCAGTACATGTATATTGGCACTTTATCAACAATTTTAAGTTACAATTTTGTTAGTCATTGGGATATATTCCTCTAAATGTTGTATTCAGTGTTTTGCAAAGATTTGTTGCTGCCATATATCTAAATTGTTGCATATATTTTTATTTTATTTATTTTTTCTTTGTAAGTAGATAGTACGGTTGATTATTGTGAAATCTCTCCTCACACTACAATATTACAATTTTGTGTGCTTATTTTGTGGAACTCTGAAACTCTCACCTGACACATGGGCAACGTATTCTAACAAGGCATCAGAACTTCTCTCTTTAGTTACCTAGAAGGTTGCAGGGATGATGTTTGCACATACTCTACTTATGAGGCAGTACATTTCACTCGTCCAAATCGGTCTCCTCACCCTACTAGATCTTCGCACCCAATGATCTACATTATTTGGCACCAGTTCTAGATCAAGAGGGATGACATCATCATCATTTATGGACTTATGTACATCATTTTCAGCCCTATTTTCAACATGTTCTCTTGGCTGCAAATCATCTTCAAGTGTATACAATGGTTGTCCAACATTTTCTAGCTCAATAACCACTGGTTCATTGAGAGTTTCGACCCCAATGGTGATACTCTCTAGTTGTGGTGAGGCTACTAATGGTAATAACCACTGGTTCATTGAGAGTTTCGACCCTAATGGTGATACTCTCTGGTTGTGGTGAGGCAACTATGCCACCACGTTGGATGCTTCGCTGACGGCCTTCAAATTGTTCAATGAGAGGTTTCTAATGAAGCCATTCCATGGTGGCTGCATCTAAAAGTGGCCACGTCAAGATATACCCCTTCTATTTTAATATAGATATAAATAGAAATAGATGTGCTTCCCTACTCATTCCATTTCCTTAAAAGATAGCCTGTCAATTTAACCTCCTCAAACCCACCTAAGCCCACCTTCTTGGAAGCTTCCCTTAGTATCTTGCTAAATTCCCATTGAAAATATGAGCCTCAGAATCGTTGTCACATAATTATTTTGCTATCTTCATAGTGATCAGCACACCATCAATCAATTAAAATTGGTTGAAAAGGGACGAATTTACCCACCTTCCAACCCCTAGGAATGGTGTACCCGTTGTACTGGATGTCCTTGAGGGTTTCCTTAACGCCACCTAGTGCAGGGGCCCGCAAGCGCATGGTCTCTTGCAGGACGGCCCATGTGTAGCGCATGTTTGTGATGTCCGCCCAACTCATGCGCTCGCCTGCACTCTTCTGGGAAGCGATGCCTTCATGCTCTGGCCAGCCAAGACAAATAGTAGGGCGTTGATGTGGGACACGTGCAAGGAAGACAGACAGAACGTGCCAGAAAATAACAGGAGAGAGATAGAACGTGCCAGAAAATAACCTTGGACAAGGCGGTAACGGCAGCTGGGGTTCTCTTCAATGAACTTGAGGGCGAACGTGAGAGTAGTGGCTGCCGTGTCGTAGCCTGCCACGATAAGAGTCAGGGTGACGTCACGCAGCTCCTCCAGGCTGAGCGCGCACCCATTCTCATCGCGCGCCAGAATGAGCTGAGACAGCAGCTCCTCCGAAACCTCACCGTCGACAGCTGCTGCGCTGTTCTGTCTCTGCCGGATGGCGGAGTCAATCTGCCGCCGCAGCTGGTCTCTGGCTCTTATAGCCTTTCTGAACCTGCTCCCTGGCAGGTTGATTGGCAGGCCGGCCAGTCCTTCTGCCAACGACCGGAACTGCCTCTCCATTTCGCTCAGCGCCGGCTCCTCCTCTATCCCCAACAGCAAGCTGAACGCCACGTGGAACGCATAATTCCTCACACTCTTCACTACGCTTATGCGCTCTCCATCCTTCCACCAGGCCTCCACGTGCTTCTGCGTCATTGTGCCCGCCCTTCCCACCACCCTCTGCAGGGCCCCCGGCCCCAGACACCCGCTCAGAATCTGCCGCTGCCTCTTATGCTGCGCGCCGTGCACGGCCGGTGGCGCGTTCCAGCCCAGCAGTTCTAACGTGAACGACGGCCACGAGTTGCGCAGCTCCTGCCTGTTCTCGCCGTTCACCAGAAAGCGGTTGGCGTCTGCTCCCTGCACGACAACTGCAGGATGAAGAAAGAGGCTGGTCTTGAATATGGGCGACCGGAATTTGAGCGTCCGCTCCCTCATAAACTTGGTCGGCCCGCCCTGACGGAGGGAGGAGAGGAATTGCAGTGTTTCGCCGAGCCAGAGCAAGCCCATGGAGCCGGGGGGCAGCTGTGCATGCTGCATGCCTTGAATGTTCAAAGACGTGCGCCGAGTGAGCGATGCTGCGACGGTCATCAGTATGAAGAAAGTAACAACACAACCAATAGCCGCGGCCGCATTGAAGAGGTCGACTCGAGCGTATACAAGAGCTACGAGTGTGCCCACACTAGCCACATCCATAGCTCACCTAGCTCTTCTCTAAGCCGCAGCAGAATCCTCAGAAGAGCAACCTCACGCCCTCGCCCCTCCCCTTCCAAATCAGAGCCTCTTTTCATCCTTTCCGACTTCATTGAACGTCCCCGTCTGGGCCCTTCAAATTTCCGCATTTTTTGAAGGGTGGTTGAGGTCTCATTAAAGGGGAAAACTGCACGGCAAAAAGTAGGAAACCTTCACTTATGGCACATCTAATGTGACTTTTTCTTTGAGAAAAAGCATTGAATTATAAAAAGAGGGAGAAAAATACAAAAGTCTTTTAAGGGAGGTATGGGGTCATCATCCATGGAAAGGAACAAAGCCAGAAGCTTGTTTTGGTAGGACCTTCACTGCAAACACCCAGCTCAAGCTTATGTTTGTAGATGTCATGAAAGAACTTAGAGCACGTCTGCACCCAAGGGTGCTACCCCCGCTCAATTTTGGCAGCCTTGGTGCTACCTTCGTTGTCTTAGCATGCAAAACAACTCTTAAAACTCATGTGTGAGGTGCTACTTCCTTTGATCTAACTCTTATCCAACAAGGTGAAGGATCATGGTGGCCCGCTAGAAAGTACAATGCAAAAGTAAACGAAGGTTTTGTTCGTAGAAGTCATTAATTTTTTTAGTCTACAAGAAGAATTTTAAAAGGTTGCAGAGAGGGTGTATGATTAAAGGGGTGTATGATTAAAGGAGCAACAGATAAATGGGATAAGGAGACTAAACAGGTCAAGTTTGTTTGAGTGGGGGTCATGGAGAAGTTACTTGTTGACCCAATTTGGTGCAACTTGTAGTTTGTTTCTTTTTAGATGATTGTTGTAGTAAACTATGTAAAGAAATCGATGTGATGATCTCAATATATGCAAGAATTTTACAACTAATATCGCCATTGATACAACCTCAAAGTATGATCAAAGGACGTTGATCACAAAATTATTTTTAAAAAAATTAAAGAATGATAGGCCTAAGTAATTTTGTGTGAAAATTTAAATTTAGACCAATAATATTTCATAAAGATGACACTAATTTATGTGTTTTTTACTTATAATATTATCTTTGTCAACTGTTGCTTTTGACATGTGTAAGTGTATATATGAGCCATTTTACATGTTACTTCACAATCTATACTCTTTATAGGTAATGCAGCTTAAATTTTTCAAGGAATGAGACACCCTCCATGTGTCACTCATTGTTTCACTTAAGAGAAAACCTCTCTAAAATGCAAAAGGGAGAATAAAATTGCAAGAAACAACATGCAGCAGTTTCAGCTTTTGTCAGAATGTAAAATCAAAAGTACTACTTTTTCTTTAGTAGTAGAAAGTGCTTTAGTCATAGAAAGTCAAAAGACTTTCTTCTCTACATACAATAAATGTATTGTTTAAATGCACATAATAAAAAAGAGATAAATTTAGTGGAGATTTTATTGTTGGATGAGAATTTAATTTTTGAAGATATATTTGGTTTTTCTTTTCAAGAGGTTTATTTCAAGACCAATATTAATATATATATATATATATATATATATATATATATATATATATATATATATATATATATATATATATATATATATATATATTAAAGTTTTTATTTTTTTTAAGAGATTGAAAAAAAAAACAGTTCTTGTCGTGTCGACTTGGGATAGTTTCGCTTTGAGAAAATACATGCAAATAAAAGAGTAGTTATCCATGTTATTAACCATGAGAGAGAGAGAGAGAGAGATTTTCCTTTTGAGCATATAGGGCTCTGTCTCACCAAGGACACCCTTCAAGCCCTTCAATTTTCTCGGGGGGACGGGGGTTCACTTAATATTTATGCGACTATCGCGTGAGTACAGCAGAAGGGGTTATTAGTTTTTTTCTCACATTTTCACATACAAAAAGGTACCATAAAATGTAATTGGAAAAGACTGAATTATTTGTCAAAAATTCACAGATAAAGAGTTTAAAAATAGTCCTTGAACGCACGTGATATACAAAATTTATATTTAGTGACACACTAAGTCAAGATAATCTAGTTTTCTTAGAGTAATAGTGTATTTTCAAAAGGGTAGCTAACATTTTTCACCCATAGAAAACAAATAAAATGCCCAACAAAAATCAACCCTCACATTGACACCCCAAATAGAGAGAGAGATTGCCCAGTTAACGTATCTTCTACCAGTTCTTGGATATTTTGTTCTTTTTGTTTTTAAGAGTTCAACCATGGAAATGCTTAAAAATCAATAAATTCTCTAAATTTTGATAGGCAAAGGTGCCTATCAAAAATCAACCCCACACACACACACATAGAGAAAAATGTTTTGCTGTCGAACGAATGACGCAGCAAGCAGAAGGGAGAAGAGGAGAAAGAGAGAATAAAATGTTTAAGGGTGTAAGAACAATCTAAAAAAACACTAAAGTTACACAACAAGTCTTTAACACTTGAATATCTATGGAATGGAAGAGGAGAGAGAGAAAGAGAGAGAGAGAAGAAGAAGAAGAAGAATGATAAAAATTTTAATCCCATAGGAACAATCGCAGAAGATATATATGGCAACTTGGGTGAGAATAAAGTTATTTTTGTTTCATCTTCTCTCTCTCTCTCTCTCTCTCTCTCTCTCTCTCTCTCAGCGCGCACGCACGCACGTGCATACACACACACATCTTGAAAAAAGAAGAATCTAAAATGTTGTAGGAGTGATCCAATGAGATCTCAAAGATCTATTCGATGTTCTCAAGTTGAAGACCTTAGAGAGAGAGAGAGAGAGAGAGAGAGAGAGAGAGAGAGAGACCAATCATAGTCATCTATACTTTTCTTTACAGAGTTTGAGAAAAAGGAGTTTGCTCATCCTTTTCATGCATTGAATTGAGGTCATCACTTTAAACGTAGTGCCAATTTTTCAACTACTATACCACGATGACAAGTCATATATGTATGCACACATGAGCTCCATGCAAATTGCTATCCATCTAATGTGTGTGTGTGTGTGTGTGTGTGTGTGTGTGTGTGTGTGTGTGTGTGTGTGAGAGAGAGAGAGAGAGAGAGAGAGGGTTTGGGGAGGGGGGGACACAAAAGTTTTGAATGTCATAGTTATTGTACTATAACAACAACAAGAGGATTTAAGACCTATGTGACAAATCTTTGATATATATATATATATATGTGTGTGTGTGTGTGTGTGTGTGTGTGTGTGTGTATACATACATACATACATACATACACACACATATACATATACACACACAAATACACATATATACATGTGTGTGTGTGTGTGTGTGTGTGTGTGTGTACTCAAGTAGGGTATGATACTCATATTCTCAAAGTTTCAAGGAACCTAATGTGTACACAAAAAGAGGCTGTCCTACATTGCCTCAATGTCCAATCACACATTTAACAGAGCAACAATTAAGCCAAAATGGTTGGTATAGTATAGATTGTGCGCAAGGAAATAGGCTCAAGCTGGTTGAATACAATCTGCTCTCTCAAAGAGGAATATGGTTTTGTAATTAGAGGATAAAGATAGATAGAGATCAATGGAATGTATGACTTTACACCACATTCTTCAGTTTAACATAATGGCCAAAACTCCTACAAAAATAAACAATTGAGCAACCTTACTTTGCTTTCATTTCTATCACATTTTAAGATGCAAATGATGTGAAAGTGTACATAAACAAATAGTGTGCATTTTATCCTACTAAGCTTCTTACGTATTGTTGTGATTAGATGATGACGTAAACCATTGCCATGCTTGTGAACATAGATAGAGATCCAAGAGAAGCATCTAGAGAGCAGCATAGATGTAATCACATTCTTAATATTAAAAGAACGTCATCTCATCTCTTTGAAACTTGAAGCTTTTCTGGTACATTGAAAACTATGAGCCCTTATATTTTCACAACTCTATTCTTAGATATGAAAAGTTTTATAATTACACACTGTATAAATTATGGGCCTTCATCTTTAAAAACTTGCTGGCTTACCCAATTTGTACTTCTCGAATTGGTAGCACTTTTATCAACTCTAGGTAGACCAAGGCAAAGATGGTCTTCTTGCCATATAAGAAGTCATGATGTACACTTCTACCATGTCTTACTCATAAGAAAGATGCAAGGATAGAAGTAAGTAAGAGAGTGGAGTAGAGACATTGAATTGAATTGTGTTCCTATTGTTGAAACCAATTCTAGAACCCACTCCATTAAAAAAAAAAAAAAAACTTTATTGTTACATTGGTTTCATACGGCTTTCATCTTTTCACACCATGCTAATACCTAATCCGTATAATCAACATTGGTAGCATTGCTAAACCTAGATACACTAGAAGGAGGAGACTCTCTCTCTCTCTCTCTCTCTCTCTCTCTCTCTCTCTCTCTCTCTCTACCATAGTAGAAGTAGAGCACTCGTAAGTTTTTTGAACAAAGATTAGCACCTTATGAAAAACAATGTCTATGAGAAGCTCCCAAGCTTGGTATCAAAGAATGCTTTGTAGAATTTTACATATATTTATGTTTGTTAGAATCTTCAAGAGGTTGAGTAATGCATTACTTTTAGAAATGCAAGAGAATATATATGTAGGAATAGAGTATTGATAGCGATGTTTCTTAACCGCAGCAACGCGCGGATCACATACTAGTTTTAACAATATTAGGAAGGTCTAAATGTAATCCCTAATGCTGATACATGTTGGACTTAAGTAAGAAGGCAAATGCTACATTTTGATACTAACACCAAAAATTGAAAATTAATTCTTGCAGTTCTGCAATGAAAGGACAATTCAAAAAACTAGAAGAGTATATTTAAACCAAGTAGTTGAAAAGACATTAGGACCTTAAATGAAGGGACCCATTTACAAAGTAAACAAAGACAAAAGATAAATAAAGTCTCTATTAGAGACTTACAGAAGAGACAAAGTTACAATGATAGAAAGACCCTTTTAAAATATTAAAAAAAGATATAATGTTTACTTTATTTAAAGAAGATATCAGCGGCTCAAAGTTTGCACATTTTCTAGACCTTCCCCTATGGCTTTCTACAAGCCAAAAATTCTTTGGTTGGCAACAATATTGGAAAAGCATTTGTTTGTCCCTTTATGAGCCTGGTAGACTCTCACACCTCATGTGACTTCCTTGAAGCTCCTTTCCTCATTGTTTTAGATTGCCAACGTGGGCCTTCACCTTGTTTAAAATTAATATTTAAAATTAATATTGAAATCTTTTGATAGTGTATTTCCTCTAGTCCTTCTTTCTTTTCTCCTTGCTTCTTTGCTCATTGCCAGTGGTTGTTGAGTTTAATGTACGATCCAAGGATCCGAAAAATGATTTGATGGAGCCATTTTTAGATGCCTTCCACCACTTTTTGAGAAGGTGGAAACCATATTTGAGGAAAATTCTATATAAAATTGAACTTTTCAACTAAAAATGTTGAAATTTGAGTCGGTTTCAATCCTCCTTGTCAAAATGTGAGGTATTTTGATTTGAAGAGATTTTGGATAAAGGGAACCCACCTTTTCCAGAGCCTTGGTGCAATGATCGATCACCTTTATATCCACCTACCATGACAAAAGGGAAAAAATTAATTCAAAAGGTGGAGCACCTCATGCTTCACATTTCAATGGTTTTATGAAAGAATTGGGTGCCCGTTGTCTTCATACAAGGGCAAGGGTGGGCAAGGCAGTTTCACAATGTCTAGGGCTTATAGGTGATAGGAGGTAGAGGCATGGACACAAGCAAATTTGTCTCTCATCCATTTGCATCTTCATCATAGGGCGACATCCCTAGATCATGCCCTCTCTTACTCTTCAATCTATCTGTTGGTTCATGTGTGTTTGTGCATGTGATCAGCTTTAAGATGGGACAGGAGATGGCAAGCTAGCAGGATTGAGATGAGAGTGGAGCAAGCAACAAGCATAAGGAATGTGGCTATGTGGATAGCAGATGTACAACCATAGTTACGAGCTAAGGCAGCATGTTTTTGTTTTTTCTAAGAAAAGTAGAAATGTTAAATTAGATGAGAAAAAATTTAGGGTAGCATGTTGATAGAGCATAAAAGGAGGATCATAGTAAAGTGTGCTAGGATGGGATATACATTAAACATTTGAAGGGCAAAGACGTTCAAATTAATGAGCACCTCTCGACTAAATAGCAACCCCCTATGATTGATGGCAAAGCAAAGCAAACGGAACAATTAATAATATAGGTAAACAAAACAATTAACAAATTGTTGATTGAAGACTTGGAAACTGCAACGTAGACCTTTCCCAAAACATTTACTGCAAACCACCTTTTCCCCAAAATAAAGAAAATACAGTCAAAAAAATCCATTGATAGCTATGTGATTTGTTCTTCCAAGCAATCAATAAAGGAAAATACACACAGCAATCAATTATCTTGTGCTTTATTCTTGGTGCTAAAAAGGAAATCTAGGGTATGTACATGTTTTAACCCAACAATCATGCTACTAAACAACAAGGTGAAAGGCACAGATTGGGAGTTCAAAACAAAATAAAATGCAAACTAAGTAAAATATAGGCAGTAAAATAAAGGGACCATAAAACAAAAGAGTTTTTTTGGGGGCAAATCTCACAATGGTGAGTAAAGTATATTAATAAGAACTATAATTATGAGGGAGCGCAATATATTACGAAGTCTGCAGCTTGCAAGGACCAAGGGGGTGGAGAGGCCTAAGTTTGGCATGTGGCAGGGTGGATCTACGGCGTATCGTATTGTTGAAGTTGTGCGGCCGCTTGGTGGTGCGGTGATAGGTGCCCCTCGAGTGGAGGGCTTGCATCTCCGTCCAGGAGTGATCTGTCTTCTTCCTCGCCTTCTCCCTCTCTTTTTGGACCTAAGGGTGGGTGCCCTCCTCTCCCCTTGGTTGGGGGCATTTGGCAGCCATGGTTCCTATACATGCGGATTGGAGTTCAACTAGTACTGTGATTGGCAAGGGGGGAGCTTATGGCGAGAGCTCTTCCATTGGTGGCATCGATCGTGGCTGGCTCCGCCGCTTTGGAAGGCGCTAGGCTCGTCTCAATAGCATGTTTGCATGTGGTCTTACTACTCACTTTTGGAAGAGGTTTCTGTATTGCAACTCGTGTTGTTCCTTGATATCCTTGGTCATGGTGGTCTGGTTCGGTATCGGCGTCTTACAGAGCACTTGTCGAGGCAACATGCATGTCGATGGTAGTGAGTGCTTGTTCTTTTGGCTCTATATTATGGTATGGTTGGTCATATTTGACTATTTATAGCTTTTTACTAGATGGGAGTGATTCGACATGCTACTGCTGGGTTGTATGGTTATGTTTCAGGTTGGGACTCCTTGTAAAAGCCCATTTTTGTCTTTGTCTCTCTATGAACAGCTAGATGCTCTGGCTTGTATTTGAGCATGGCTAATCATGTGTAATTCTTTTTTGTTTTTGCTAATATGATCTAACTCACATTTGTGAGTTTTTCCACACAAAAAAAAAGAACTATAAATTATAGATTCGGGTCATGCTCGTGCCGAGAGCCATGACAACACTCAACAGCCAAAGATATATCGGTTGATCGGGGAGCCACCCATCTTAAGTTTTTTAATGCTTTCCTAGGAAGAGCTAGATCTAATAAGAAATTATAAAACTTTTTATTTTTGCAAAACTCAATTATAAAACCGTCTAATGCAATGGACGTTTACGAGGTCCTTAATTGAAAGGACTCTTTCACTACTTCACATCATAAAACAAACTCCTATGAATACACTCCTCAATCCCTTGTTCTTTAAGGCCTTTTTAAGAAAAATAAGAATGTTAAAAATCCAAGATTTATCGACGGAAGGTCAAGATATGATAATATTTTGGTAGCAATGGTCGGAATTGAGTATGCCGACTTCACCAAGCAAGAGTGTGTCTTGATCCAGCTAGATCTAGACAAAGCCTAGGATTGGATCATGTGGTCATTTATTGAAGATGTTATGAAAGGTGTGGGCTTTGGGCCTCTATTGTGTCGGCTAGTGAGCGCTTTAGGTGCAGGTAGTCATTCGGAGCTCCTCTTCAATGAAAGAATCGTAGGAGTGTTTGAGGTCAAGAGGTCCATCAAACAGGGGTGCCCTCTTGCCCCTTTGATGTTCACGGTCTCATCCCTTGGTGACAATGCTCAAGGATAGTGCTACAAGAGGGAAGATTCAAGGACTCTCTCTACCTGACAACAACCAACTTCTTTCTAAGCTATTTGCAGATGAATCATTACTCTTTCTTAAAGCATGCGCCCTGGTTTTTGTTACCATATACATGTGGTACTGATGTGTGTGAACACACTAGGACCACCGGGGCATTTTTTCCCTCTTTACGAGGTTTTTTCCCCCGTGCATTGTATATACGCCCATCACTCTAGGGCTATCTATCTTTCCATTGCATACGAAGAACACACTCTCTATTGTGTGCCTTGAGCTTCCTTCGTCTTCTCCAAGCTGTGTGTGTTTCTCTGCAACCCTAATTCCAATAATTGGTATCAGAGCAGGTCACGTCCTCCCGGGCTTAGTCGCCAGCTGCTCCAGCACACGCCTGCTCACTTTCTCCGATTTCAGTGAGCTTTGGCGAGCGTCCGCAGGTCGACAAATATTTTGGGCAAGCTCGTAGAGCTTGGTCTGCTCAGAATCTTGATTTGGGCTCATTTCGGCCTTCGATTCCACTACAGACAGTACTCCACAGGGTATTTCGTCATTTTGTGCAGAATTTCTATCAGTGCCGTTTTCTACATAACATGTGTCTTATAGTTTTCTACGGTTTGTGCTATATAGCATAAGTTGTTCCCGCTCCGTTTCTCCTATTTTCGGACAGTTTTCACATAAAGTGCAACATTTATCATGGCTAACAACAACGACACAATTGTGTTCAAGATGTTTGTTGCTGAGGACAGGTTGGATGGGGACAACTACCCTATGTGGGCTTATATGATGCAACATGTTCTTGTGTCAAAGGGCGTCTGGAACATTGTGCAAGGCATTGATGTACGTCTTGGTTCTAAGGATGTAGGCGATGTTGAGGATGTTGCAGGTCTTGTTGTAAGGATTGTAGTTGTTAGAGTTGTTTTGCCTACGGCAGAACAAGCTCGTTGGGATGTTAAGGATGCGCAGGCTCATGCATTGATTGCGTTGACTGTGAAGCGCACCATTGTTCCTCACATCCGTTCAGCGAAATCTGCAAAACAGGCTTGGGATATTTTGGCTGGTCTTTATGCAAGTCGCAATGAGGCTAAAATTGCTTTGCTGCGTAAAGAGCTGGAGTCAAAGATTATGCATGAGGAAGATAATATGGACACTTTCCTTGCTAGTGTCAAGGAAATCAATGAGCAACTTATTTGTGTTGGAGAAGTCATTTCAGACAGTTCCCTTGTGCAGACTGTTCTTGATGCGTTACTAGATTCTTACCAGACTTTTGCTAGTACTTGGAGACTTATGACCCAAGGAAATCCAGAAGTTGTCAAGTTTGATGCATTATGCACATTGTTGTTGCAAGAGTCATTTTCCAGAAAAAACAAGACTAGGCAGTTGAACAGGCTTTTATTGCTTCTCAAAGAAAGGGTGCTAACAGCAATGCAGCCACTTCTTATGGTCCTGCTGCGAGTGGCAAAAATACTGTTCCTAATGCTTCTGTTGGCAACACTTCATCTGGCAATTCTGGTGACAAGGCCAAAAAGAAGATGCGTTGCCATTATTGTAAAGCTAATGATCACTTGATCAAGTCGTGTCCTAAGTTGAAGGCCAAAGAGGCTAAGAAGAAAGAGGCTGGTTCCACTACAAATGCAGCCATTGTTGAGTCTTTTGTGAAAGGAGACTGTAATGCTGATGTTGATGCAGAATGGGCTTTTAGCGCAGAATGCACTTACAATCTTGCTGTCCATGATGCATGCTTGTCAGTTGCTACAGATTCACATGTGTGGTATTTCGACAGTGGTGCCACAAAGCACATTACCTCACATAGTGAATTGTTTACCACTCTCGAGTCTATCCCTCATGGGAATTCAGTCACTTGTGCCAACAATGCCTCTTATCCATTTCAGCGAGTTGGAAAGATTGTGCTTACTGGTGCGAATGGCAGTTCTTTCACACTTGTTGATGCACTTTATGTACCTGGGATCAAGAAGAATCTCTTGTCTGTATACGCACTTGCTAGACTTGGACTTGTAGTCAAATTTGTGGATGACAGATGTACAGTTCATGATCTCAGTTTTGGTGATGAAATTGTTGCATCTAGCCTTTTGTGTCGTGGGCTGTATAAGCTCACTTTATATGACAAGTGTGGACAAAATTTTGCAAATGTTGTTGCACATTCAAGGGCTATTTCAGATGCAAAACTTTGGCATGCACGTTTTGGTCATCTGAATTTTGCCAGTTTGCTGTGTTTGTAGAAATCTGATATGGTTGCTTCTTTGCCACCTCTTTAAGCACCTATCAAACATGTTTGTGAAGGCTGTATTTTAGGTAAGATGCAGCGTTCTAAATTTCCAAAGGATGGTTCAGTTCGGGCCACATGCAGGTTGCAGCTTGTGCATAGTGATGTTTGTGGGCCCATGCAAACTCCGTCCTTGGGCAATTACCTATACTTCTGACTTTCATTGATGATTACTCCAGGCATGCATGGGTATTTCCGCTTAAAGAGAAGTCCGAAGTTTTTATGTGCTTCAAACAATTTCTGGCTATGGCTGAAAATGTCTCGAAATGTACTATGGACACCCTCTGTTCCGATCGAGGGGGGGAGTATATGTCTCATGAATTAAATGCATTTCTGGCTAGTCGTGGGATAAAACACCAATGTACAGTTCCTTATACACCTCAGCAAAATGGTGTTGCTGAGAGGAAAAACAGGTCACTGACGAAAATGGCACGATGTATGGTCAAAAGTCAAGCTTTGCCGCATTCTTTTTGGCTTGAGGCCATCATGTGTGCCAATCATGTACTTAACAGGTGTCCTACGAAAGCTTTGCACTCTATTACTCCATTTGAAGAATGGCATGATAGAAAGCCTTCTATTGAGCACATGTGTGTTTTTGGTTGTTTGGCATATGCTTTGGTGCCACAAGTGCAGCGCAGAAAATTGGATGATAAGGCTGTCAAATGTATTTTTGTTGGTTATAGTGCTGAAAGCAAAGGCTACAGGTTGTATCATCCGCAAACAAAACGTATTCTGGTTTCTCGGGATGTAGTGTTTGTGGAAGATTTTGTTCAGCCCTTGTTGTCATGTACTAGAGACAGTAATGTAAGCTCACAGGACATTTATGACACTTTGTTGCCTCTTTTCAGTGGTGGAAATACGAATGTAAGTTCCAATGAGGCAAATGTATAGCCTATGGGGGTTTTTGAAAATGTTTTAGATCAGCCTATTACTGATGTAGATGTACATGATGTACTTGATGAGGAAAGGCCTGAAAATGACAGGCTAGAGGTATACCAAAATGGCTGGTGCACACTTTGCATGACAGTAAATTGGATGCACCTTTGTCTAGTCATACTCGTTCAGGCTCTCACCATGCATCCCATGCATTAGATTGTTATGCTTTGGCTGTGTCTAGCTTACATGATGTTGAGGAGCCTCTGTCTTTTGATGAAGCACAGAATTCAAAAAATTGGATGGCTGCCATGCAATCAGAATATGATGCACTCATAGAAAATGACACATGGACTTTATGTGATTTGCCTCCTGGCAAAAATGCCATTGGTACGAAGTGGGTTTACAAGTTAAAATGCAAGCCGGATGGTGAGATCGATCGCCATAAGGCTCGACGTGTTGCAAAGGGTTATGCACAGCAAAAAGGCATTGATTATGAAGAGACTTTTGCTCCTACTTCTCGTATGACTACTGTGCGTTTTCTATGTGCATTGGCAGCTTATTTTGGTTTGGATGTACATCAATCAGACGTTGTTACTGCTTTCTTGAATGGTGACATATTTGAGCAAGTTTATGTAACGCAGCCTCGCAGTTGTGTCATAAAAGGACAAGAAGACAAAGTGTGCAGATGTAAGAAGGCTTTGTATGGGTTGAAGCAATCTCCTCGTGCTTGGTATGAGAAAGCTGACACTCATTTGGTGAAACGAGGCTTTCGTAACAGTCCAACAGAAAGCACATTGTATGTAAAGCGTGAGGATGATGTACTTCTCATTGTGGTTCTTTATGTCGATGATTTGCTGATCACTGGACCAAATGAGTGACATATTGCTGAATTTAAGGCTGATTAGAATGCTCCTTTCAAGATAAAAGATTTGGGGTTGTTGCATCATTACTTGGGTACACAGTTTAAGCAGTGTGATGGTGGTATTGCTTTGTGTCAGAAAAGTTACATAGAAACATTGCTATGTAAGTTTGGACTTGAGGATTGCAAACCTATTGCCACTCCCATGGAAACAGGTTTGAAGTTGATTCTATATGATGTTGGCGATCCTGCTGATGTCACTCTTTACCAAACTGTTGTTGGCTGCCTCATTTATGTATGCAACATGAGGCCGATATTCAATTTGCAATCTCAGAGGTCAGCATATTTATGCATAGCCCAGGGTCTAAGCATTGGCAGGCTGTCAAGAGGATTTTCCGCTACCTTAGTGGCACTTTACATCTTGGCTTGTTTTATCCCAAGGGGGGATCATTGCCGCCAAACTTACATGCTTTTTCGGACTCAGATTGGGCTGGTTGTTTTGACACGCGAGTGTCCACAAGTGGTTTTTGTTTCATGCTTGGGAGTTCATGTATATCATGGTTGAGCAAGAAGCAACCTACTGTGGCCACTTCGAGTTGTGAGGTTGAGTACAGGGCAGTCTTCACAGCTACGGTTGAGTGTGTATGGCTGATTTGGGTGTTGGACAGGACACTGCCAACACTATCTTCACTGATAGTCAGAGCGCATTGGCAGTTGCGAGGAACCCATTTTTTCCTGCTCGCACAAAGCACATTGAGGTGCATTACCACTATGTCAGGGAGAGGCTCTCAGCAGGAGAGATCAGCTTGGCTTATGTGCCAACACAGGACAACCTTGCAAATCTTTTCACAAAGGCATTGTCTGGTGAGAAGCTTGAAGCTTTTCGCAAAGATTTGGGCTTACTCCCCTTTGTGGACTGATCATGTCCTCAAGGCATGGCACTTCTCTTTACTCATGTGCCAGCTCTCGTTCACCGCATCACTCCAGGGGGGATTTGTTACCATATACATGTGGTAGTGATGTGTGTGAAAACACAAGTACCGTCGGGGCGCCTGTGCATTGTATATACGCCCATCACTCTAGGGCTATCTATCTTTCCATTGCATACTAAGAACACACTCTCTATTGTGTGCCTTGAGCTTCCTTCGTCTTCTCCAAGCTGTGTGTGTTTCTCTACAACCCTAATTCCAACAGTTTTTAGAAAGACTTTGGAGATATTGCATATGTATGCCATAGCATCAGGATTGAAGTGCAGTATTGAAAAATCAAGATTGGTCTCTCTTACAGAGAGCGACTCATTTGACCCCTCTATGTGGTCTGGGGAATTTGTGTCAGAAGGGAAAATTTTTGTCACTTGGGAGCCCCACTGGGGATAGACGTAACCCACAAGGAAAAATTCACATGGGTCATGGAGACGATAAGTTGCAAGATGCATAGATGGGATTACGTTCCCCCTCCCTTCTTGAGTAGAGTGAAATCGATCAACTCATTCCTGCTCGCTTACATATCTTTCAATGGTCCGCTGCTCAAGCTTGCCAAAAGTAATTGGAAAGAGCTCATTAAACCAGTGAAAAGATTTGTATGGAAGAACAATACAAAAAACGGGACACCTTGGCAGTGGGCTTGCTAGGAAACAGTTGCGAGACCTCTCGATCAGGGTGGTCTTGGGATTCTTGATCCTAGCATCCATGCAGAGGCCGAGTGTGCTAAGTATGTGGTTGCACTCGCAAAGCATGACCAATCTTGGGATGTTATGACCCAGGCAATGATGGACAGGTCCAAGTTTTACTCGTAAGGTGGTTGGTGGAATGGACTTCAGGTAAGCAACAAAATGCTGGCCCCTCATTGGGCTTGCCTGAATCTTAGGGGGGGGCGATGGGCAAGCTCGCTCAAAAATGCAACACAACAACGGAATCTTTGGAGTGGGGAGAACTAGCAAGGTACTTTCACCACTCTATAACTCATTGGTCCCCTTGGCTCTCCAAGACGGGAAGCTTATTTGTAAATCCATACTAGAGGGAAGCTACGAGAAAGATCAATTACAGAGGCGTCCAACATTTGGGCCAACAGTTGGACTATGGCAGTAGCCGGTGTAAAAGTACATACCAAATGGCTCTCCAGTTCAACCTCGATGGGATTGAAAGGCTACTAATTAGCAGAGTTCTTGAAAAGATTGATAGCTGGGGTATGCATGGGTTTGAGTTCAGATTTGAGTGAAAAGTATGGCATTGGCCCAAGGACACACAATTGTTTAACCCTAAAAGAAGTATACCACACACTTATGGGGACATCAGATTGGTTCTCTTAGTTGAACAAGTAGTGCGGCATGAATTGGCCAGAATCAAGATGGGTGGCAGCCACCAAGAACATCTGGTGCCCGCGAGGAATCCCTATTCTCGAGCAAATACTTTCGAGCGAACAAGAAATTGAGCAAATATATATAATAGAAAAGAGTAGATCAACATTGCAATAGTTTAAATATTAAACATAGAGTAGAAATTTGAACCGGTCACATCTTAATTTTGTCAAACAAAAGAACCATACTCCCACATCTAATTCATTGGCACATACTCAAAAATCCACTCAAAACCTTAGATAATATGGATACCTATTCTTGCTCTTTGGATCAAGCACATCTTCTAAACCTTGTGCACTTAAGTTTTTTGATAGTTTGGCACATTCCAAGCTTCTCTCTATCATTTTCTTGTTTGAAAGAGGTGTGATTGTGTCAACAAATTGAGTAAGCTCACCGTCTTGAATACATTTGGTGTTGTCATCGTTCTCCATAGTGGACGAGCTTCTCCATGAAAAAAACTTGAGCAACTGTACGCTCCAATTGCTTCGCAATAGTAAATGGATTTGCAAAAGCACGAGTTTGTAGCATTGATGCAACTTTTTCTTCATTTGATCTCGACCTTCCTGATCCACATGGATGTTGATGCTCACCTAAATGTAACACACATCGGGTCCAACTATGATTATCTCTTGGCAGACAGTAATAAATTACTGCAGGACAGATGGCCACACATTGAGGCATTTCACAGCAATGGCTACATATTAAGGTACCATAGTCAGGTGTGAGTATGCCTCGTGGGGAATACTTTGAAAGGCAACCAGCCAATGAACCTGATTATATAATCCAGTCCTCAGGTAATATGGACAGTCAATGTTATGACAACACTTGGCAGGAGCTTCGACTGAATCAAACAATGCCAAGAAAAGTAGGACTAATACATGTGACATGTTCTATCCACATGTGACTATCATGTCTTTGCTCCATCCCTATCATTCCACTGGAGTCACTAGAAGGTGGCAACTCAAATGCAACATACCCATCATAATGTGCACGCAGCTTTTGAACTTGATTGTTATTTTTTGCTTGTTTTAGTGTCAGGTATAGGTTGCTCTATAAAGGCATTGAGCTTATGATTTCAAGTACGCTCAAAGAACCATGCTTCTCAAACTCATCAAATTCCAAATTGACTATTATTGGTGTAGACTTGTTTCTACTGCCATGTGCAGTAGCCTAATTTGCAACAATGCAAACCTTGAAGAACCGACAATGTTCGTGATTTAGAAGGAAAACCTCATCACCATGAGAAGTTTCAATGGCTTCCATTTTTACCTGATCTCCACTTAAAGTTAAAGAATGCAAATTGAAGGCAAAAATGTTGTCTCACAGAGGCTACAAGCAGGGCATATGTTCTACTTCAAACATGAGAAAAAGCTTATGGCCACCCTACGGTCCATAGATAGTGATATGCTTAGCCATTACATGAATCTATTTCAATGGAAGTTGGAGCGACTAGATCACAGTTCAAGAAGTATGGGATAATTGGGTTACGATGCAAGGTAGTAAATAAAATAACCCTAGCTCGCAAAGAAATAAGACCAAAGTAAATAATTGAAGAAGTTCTAGAGTGTGATTGTGGAGACATCCCAGGCATCGCACATTCAAGAACCATTCGTATCAATCATGTAAAATTATTATTTTTTTTGTCGATAGTCCACATACATACGGTATGTACCATCTTTCTTTTGCACTAAAAGGAATGGAGAACAAAAGTTTTAAGCTCAAATCAACTTAGATATCTTTTAGGGAAAATTATCGAAACACCTCTCTAATTTCAAAAATTCAAAAAACCTCAAATTTTAAGCCTTCTTAGCCAACTCTAATTTTTAGCTACGAAAATTTCAAGCCTTCTAATTCTTAGCTGCAACAATTTTTTTATTAAAAAAATTTACTATCATAATGGTTTTCAATGAATTTTGGAAAATTTGAAGGGCGTTTTGGGAATTTACGACAAAGTATGGGGGGGTATTTTGAGAATTTGACGAAGTTGAGGGATTTTTTGGGATTTTTCCTATCTTTAAAATAGTTTTAAAATCTAAGTTAAAATATAATCTCAAATTGCTGCACAGGGCTTCTAAGAGGCGATGAGAAGTCATTGCATAGGGGGAAAAACAGCGATTAGCTAGCAATGAACGAGGTTCGTTCACTGCTTCAGTGCGCACCGGCGTGTGCTCGTTGGTGTAGTTGCAAGATTGGAATATCGAGCTATTGTTCGATTGCTGATCTCGAACTACCATGAATTTCGTGTTGAGCTCCCACAGCTGTCCACCCAAGTAAGTACACAAAACATCTTTAATGTGGGCATTTTTGGCAGCCACGGTCAAGGCCAAAATGTGATCTTTCACTTATTGCATCACAAGTAGCGCAAATAGGCTATGTCCAAATTGAGTACTGCATACATAACTTTCGACACTTATAAGGTTGCCTCGGGCATGGCCAATGGTTTAAAAATATGTCTATCAGGATTGTCCCCAGAGTATGCATATGTCCCCAGAATTTTATCTGAATTCCACTCTTTACCCATGAGTATATTTCAAACATTCCACTGTTGTGCATCCTAATAGGAGTTTCCTCTCATGTCTAGTAAGATTGTACACCTCGTGCTAGAAAAGGTTACATTATTTAAAATAGATCAATTTCGTAGAGGGAAAATTGATGCCACCTCGTCATGGGGGGGGTTGGCTCTAACCAAACCTACATTGTTGCAGAGTTAGCACACACTGACATGCGGCCCTACCAACAGGTAAAATATTTTTTTGATGTAGGCTTGAAATTTTCCCTTGGTGTGTTCGCTCTGCTTAGCCCACTGCTGCTCACCATCCTTTGTGAAGGGATGTGTCATTATGTACATACAGATGTTGTGCATTGCTTTATTTTTTTTCGCTAATACAACGACATCTTTCAATGTGAGCTGTTTAGGTCATGTGTGCAAGTCGCCTTAGTTAAGCTCAGGCAATGTGTGCAACCAACCATTAAAGTTTAGCTTTGTCTTCAAAAGCAAGTGTTGTGATATGTAGGCCAATTCAAGACAAGGGGTTTTGATGGCAAGTAGAAATGGTACATTGGCTTGAAGAGGACGTCCTCCTGCCAAGTGTTTCAAAGTTTTACCTATCTGCAATCAAAAAGTCCTATGAATTTTTTGTATTTTTATAATAATGTTGAAATAAATAGATAATAAAATTCTTAAACGTTTTGAGCTGTCTATTTTTCAAATCTGAGTTTCTAAAATGCTCAAGTGAGGTATCCCATGGGCTATGGTATATTTTGCAATAATACTCTACACATAAACAAAACTCTGTCCAATATTTTTCATTCCATAACAATACTTTTAATGACCATATTGTCATGAATGTTTATGACATGAACTGATATTTTTTTAAGGATACTAAAAATATTGGATTGCTTGTTTATTTTTGGATTAGCCCTAGATCATATGGTCGTGCCTGGAGAGGGATAAATCTTTATGGTGTCTCTCAAGGTCAGGTGGACAATAGTGACCAAGTTTCCTCGGTTTCTGCTACTAACATGGTAGAGGAGTTCGAAACACAAGAAGAGGAAATTCTATCTATGGACATGGGACAGGGATCTTTACACGAAATCGATGAGATGCTAGCCCACGAAGAGAATGGCTTACACATAGTCCCATGGGAGATAAGGGACAAGGTTAGCGCAGCTGTAGAAGTGGAGGACGAGCAAAAAAATATTCATGCATAGAGGAGTGGATATGCTTGAGAGCACACGTGTTTTCTAAGCTACTTTGATTGTCCCTCAAATTCCCTTGTGCAGATTGATTCCATATGCAAGGGTGCGAGGGTTGAGAGACGACCTTAGTGGTTTGAAGTCTGCCTTCGCAAAAGAAGGCTATATGCCAAAAAAAGGAGCTTTCATTGTCTTTTTATTGACATGCAAAAGAGAGGAGAGCCTCGTGACTAGTATATTAATACTTTTTTATGTATGGGCTATTGTTCACATTCTTTGGATTTTGTTTGAAGTTTAACTTCTGTGAATACTCAAGATGAGATCAAAGCAACATGGGAACCTCTATGGAATGAGGTCAATGATGAATTAGAATGTGAGTTGAAAAAGAAAACAAAGTTTCAAGATCTTATCAATCACATGTTCTATGTTTGGGAAGGGAATCATCGTATTGTGGCATGTATGGAGGCAAATAAAGAAAGGTTTCCCACTTCAAAGGAGAAGCATTGTCGTGTTTTGTGCACTATCATAGATCCTACCAAAAGTGCTTCTGATTGCATTCCAAGCAGTTTGCAAAGAATGAACTTGTAAGTGTTTTGATTGTGCAAGCTTTGCTAATATTTAAGTTATTGTATGTTTGAATGCTAACATGGTATATTAATGCAGCATGAATACTCATGTTTTGGTTGCCACTCATCTTCGTGATGAGATCATTAATACCACACACATTTGTGCGGATCATGTGATGTTGATGGCGGGTTTCTGGAGCCAGGCCACGGGAACCAACCTCAAAGGGGGAGCTTCATAATGCAAGGAAAACAATTTTCAAAAAAAGTTTTTTTTTCTCTTTTTTGTCTGCAGACGACCACCACCACCACCCTCTCCCCACCCCGTCCCCCTTTTGCTCGCGCGTGTAGTGGGCTGCCCCCTTCTCTTTAGCACCACCCTTCCTCCCCTCCCCTCATCTCCCTCTCTCTTCCCTTAGGCTTGGGCCACTCTTTCTCTCTCTCCCCTCCATTATCACTGCAAGCCAAAGTTCTCATCTCCCCCCTCGTTCAACCCGTGCACAGTGCAGTAGAAGTCGCTCTCTCTCTCATTCACACACACACACACACCCCCTGGTCCACACACTCTCACCCTCTCTCTCTCACCCTCGTTTCCTCCCTCTCTCTCTCTCCCCGTCCATGAGTCGGCATCCAGGCACAAATTATCGCTCTCTCTCTCTCTCTCTCTCTCTCTCTCTCTCTCTCTCTCTCTCTCTCTCTCTCTCTCTCTCTCTCTCTCTCTCTCTCTCTCTCTCGTTTCCCCACCCATACACACACACACACTCACCTACACACCCACACACACACACACTCTCACCCTCAGCCTCTCCCTCCCCATCACCTGTTCACTCTCTCTCTCTCTCTCTCTCTCTCTCTCTCTCTCTCTCTCTCTCTCTCATCTTGTATTCACACCAGCATGTAAAAATCTCTCCTTCTCTCTCGTTCATACACACACACACACTTGCCGACACCCATACACAATTACATACACACACACCCACATGCTTTGCGCACACATAATAACATCTACATGCTTACACAATTACATACACACACACACATAATAACATCTACATGCTTACACAATTACATACACACACACTCACTTACACACACATATGTACACAGCACGCATACGTGCACGCACATATTCACACAAGTACATGCACGCCATATGCACGCACAAAAAGAAAACAACAAAGACGGACGACAAGATTCGACCAAACACACCAAAATCACGCAAAGGCAACAACGAATCAAGAAATAACGTCGAAGGCATGCCCCGATCGACCCCGAAAGTACCAGCATGTAGCATCTTGACATCAACAAAACACCAGTTCTGGCAGCATTAACCTCACACCAGCCACCCAAACCGTCAACTTGTCATATTTGTACTAAATTTTGCTTCAGACGGTGTAAATTTAAGACTTTAAAATGCAAGTGGATGGTTATCTTGCATAAGAAGTGCATTGATACCTTTTCCACTAGCATCGGTGACTACAAGAAAGAATGGTGTCCGTTGTAAATGCCCCGATATCCAGTCTTCTCTAATAACCTAGCCAACGGCTAGTGAATTGTAAAAAACTCCCCACCCCACTCTTACCTCCCTTCTCTCTATCTCCACCCTCTCAAGCTTTCTCACTAGAGAGGCATCTAGACTCTCTACATTGACCATTGAGTATTTGCAAGGACCATTAGTTAAGAACCACCTCTCAAGCCTATATAAAGAGGCCTCCACTAAGCACAAAGGGATATATAACACACTGGAGGCACCACACAGGCTCCATGCACTCTACGTTCCATACACCACTAAGCACATAATGCACCTCACAAGCTAGGGAGCTCACGGTGTCATGTGTGTTGACGTTTTAGCATTGGAAACATCCCCACCACCACCAGTCTCCACCCACACCATGGTTGATTTACTAGTCATGATCATCCCATGCACATAAAGCACTCATTATCACCCCGCAAGGCAGCATGACCACACTAGGATTGAGTGCACCGACATCATGCTACCCTGGTCCATTCTTGACACTAGTGATCGATGTCAGCGGTGGCGACTGCATCATCTTAATGTTTCCCTAAACTAACCTCCCACTAACGTGCTAACACCGCTAACCCCAAGGTTCGCCATGCACCATATGGCGCTCGCATTCCATCATGTACCCCCAGTGTCAGGAGCAAGGTTGGTTATTAACCAAGATCACCATTTGAAAGTATCATCACCATAAATAGATTTTATCATGATCTCTGAATCCATTCTCTCTTTAGCTTTGTTTTCCCCATACCCGTGGGATGGTTTTTCTCTGGTATGACATCTCACTCTTGTCGCCCTAGGTCATCTATGTCTACATCCTAGCCGCACTTATGCTAGGTGGTGCCCCTTACAGCTATAGGATAACCCCTCATTTGAGATGATGCTTGAGGAATTCAGGCTATGTGTGGTGTAGAGGACACACCACCTGGCACGTCATTTCCAAACATCATTTTCTTGGCGCCCCCATGGAGGATCCTTTCCTGAAACCTTTTAGTTTACAAGACTAAAAACTTACCCTTTGTGGATGGATGAATGGTTAGCAGGGTTTGCTAACTGGACGATAGAAGAAGAAGAGCTCCAAGCACAGTTGTATGAACTTCGCATCTCCATCGAGGCTCGTGTGCCAAGCGTAACGGGGATAGATTTACAGTGGGAAACACAACCAACATGTCATACTCAGTGGATATACATAGGCCATGTGCCAAGGAGAAGAAGGAGGAGGTCGAGACCATGTCCGCAACTTACAGCCAACCCACAACAACAAGACGGAGGGAGCTTTGCAAAATAGAGAGTCAAAACTATTTCTACTTCAAGAATTGGGTAACTCAAGTCATCAAGGTAATTATCACAGTCAGCTCCCAAGTCGCACCTAATGCTATAGCATAGATAACGGAAGCACATGCTCACGCTCTCACTAGAGAGACTAGGGATCTACTAAGTCTATTTCAGGAAAGGACACCACTCTCTCCTACAAGTTGAAGAGCAACTAAGTACCTCTAAGCTTCACATGAGTCGGTACAACCTACCTCAAGGCAGATTATACATTCTGATACGAGTACGTTCAATCAAGGTAATAATGGATTGGAAGGCTCACTACTAGCACATCATCAACAATATGCTGAGAGGGGGGGGGGAGGGGGGGGTAAGCGCTTCTTTGAGGTTCTGGCATCAGATCATCCACTTGTCCTACCTTTGGTATAAGGCAATGTACCATTTGAGATTTTAATCTATGTTCTAGTATAGAAAAGGTATACACACCTTCTTGTATTTTTTTTTTTAAACAAACACTTTTGGCTGTAAGCTAAGCAGTGTATCTTTCTAGCTCTCTCTCTCTCTCTCTCTCTCTCTCTCTCTCTCTCTCTCTCTCTCTCTCTCTCCCTCCGTAATCATGGCAAGTGTAGCATTTCCAACATTTAAAGGAAAGAAGGGGGAGGATTTGGTAGCCAATTTCTTAGATGACTTTGAATTAGCATGTGTGGTAAGCAACAAAGACACAGATGAGTCCAGGGTTAGAATCTTTAAGCATCTCATGAAGCTAGAGGCTAGGTCGTGGTACAACGCACTCCCACAATCAATTGAGGATAACTAGGAGCTCCTAAAAACTAATTTTAAGAGGCGTTTTTAGGGAGGCACCACTTCAGAGAAGTTATGGGACAAGTTGAGAGATTTGAAGCAGGAGGATCTTTTAAAGTATTCCACCTATGAGTCCAAGTTCGTGGATTTGTGGGAACAGTGGGTTGAGTCATTGGCAAGAGGAGAAGCTGTACTCGATTTCCTCAAAAAGGACCGGTTCACGCGCATGGCTCTTGGCCGCCGCTGAAGGAGAAGGTGAAGGGTAGATAGCCTTGGAGATTACTCGCCTTTAAGGATAAGAAGTTGCGGATGAAATCCAAAGAAACCGAGTCAAAAGAAGCAGGAACATCACATCAATGCCAACTATGACAACCACCACTCCACCACCACTAGCTCTTGGGGTAAGAAATGACCAACAAGATATGTTGGCCCACATTACTGATCAAATGCAGAATTTTTATGTCCACTTGATACAGCAAGGAAGGAATCAGGAGAGAGATCAAGACCTGGGAAGGATAAAACAGGGAGTATCACTACTACAACTGCGGAGAAGATGGTCATGGTATGTACTACTACCCTCAACAATCCTATAATAGAGGAGGTAGGAGAAACCAACTGTCACCCACTAGAGAGAGAGCACCTCCACCCCGAGCACCAGTCCCACCAACACAAATTCTATGTCCACCCCAGGCACCACCACAAGCACCCATTCCACCTCTTCCACTGGCACCACCACTTGATCGCACTGTAAGCATCATAAGCTTACAGGGGAAATGAAAGGCTGTAGTAGTGGATCCACCCAGAGTGAAGGAGAAAGACGAGGGCAAGGTGAAGGAAAACTTTGTAGAACCATTTGAAACCATGACTGTAAAGAGATCTAGGAGGGAGAAAACTGCACAAGCTGATGATGAGAGAAGCATGAAGGGAGAGACTAGCAAAAGGGCGTCAAGGCCATGTCAAAAAAATAGGCATCACCAAATTTTAGCTAGGAGAGAGTTCTAGGCCCTATGATCTAACATTGGATGTGGCAGAGCAAGGACCAAAGACTACATGGCCACAGCTATTACATCTTGCACCAAAGGTAAGGCGGCAATGGTCTAAAATGGTAAGTACAAGGCACTCCAAAGCAAAGGTACCCGAAGAAATTTTGGGTTGCAACATGGATGACATCCTTTCAGTCTCATCGACGCCAACATAAAGGGTAAGAGGGTTGAAAACACCTACATTGATTGTGGTGCACAATCTATGTGATGAGTGAAGCTATGATGCTCCGGCTAGGGCTCGAGGTTGACCGGCCTTCTCCATGCAAGGCAAAGATGGCAAACAACGCAAAAGTAAAATGTGCGGGTGTGGTAAGTGCCGTAAAGATAAAAGCCTTCAACACTGAAGTAGAAGTAGATATTTTTGTGATGCCAACTAAGGGGGAGGGCTATCCATTAATTTTGGGAAGGCCATGGTTGGTGGCCATGAAGGGAAAGTAGGAATGGGGCACTGGTCTTCTACACATGGTTGGTAAGAAGGGGGAAACAATCTACTTATACGACATGAGGACTAGCAAATAGAAACAAATGGACCTAGAGACATTAGAAAATGAAACCACTAGTGAGTCTTCCACTTATGAGGAAGAGACCACTTCCATCAATGAGAGTGACAGTTCCATCAATGTGATGGTCATTATCATGAAGGATCTACAAAGGGCAACTAGCGACCCGTCACCAGAAGGTCAAAGCAACAAAGAGGAAAATAAATCACCTGGCCTAGGAGAGGATAGGTTGAAAAGTATGTTGTCTATGGAATTGATAAGTGAATAGACAGATAAATTTTTACAAATTTTGATGGGATTCCCTAACCAGGTATTACAGCGGTGGAGCATCACATCAAGTTGAAGGAAGGGGCAAAGCCAGTTGTGCAGAAACTACGACGGTTGGAGGTCATACAAGAAAATGCACACCAGGAAATAATCGTGATTATTTACTTTCAGCTCAAATTTGACCAACGTTCATACCAGTGACTCATTGCATGTGTACAAACAACTTTTGTGAAGGCACAAAAGGTTTGGATCATCAAACTGGCAAAACATTGGGTAAAAACTAAAGTTTGTACTGACTTTTTGAAACATGAGTATAAATTGGGGAAAAATTTGTCCAAACTTGATGAAATTTGATTCATAGGCTTATATTGATGTGATAAACATGTGTACATGACCACTTGACAAAAAAGATGCAAAAAGTTGTCAGTTGTAAATAATCGTGATTATTTACATCTGCCCCATTTTTCAACTTTTTTGATTTGGTTGGCATACCACTAGCTTCACCATGTTGTAATAAGCCCACAAACCAAATTTGGTAAGATTTGAATATCTTAAGTGAAAATTGTGGCCAAATTTGTAAAGTCAGTCTGCGGACAGAAACTGTTAACAAATTGAGCAGTAATTATCCAAACTTGGTGAAACTTGGCTAGGGATCTTAAGTTTAGTTGCTTAACCAATTGGTATCAACATTTTGGCCCAAAAAGAAAAAAAAAATCCAGTAGTAAATAATCGCAATTATTTACATTTTCTCCAGAATTGAGAAATTTTGCACAATTGCATATAAAACAAGGTCAAGCACGTCATCAAGTAGACTCCACAAATCAAATTGGTGAAATTGGGATCACAAAATTGAGACTTAAGCCAGATTCTTGGAATCAGAGTCTGCGGACACTAAACAGTTGATAACTTGGACAAAACTTGATCGAACTCAACCAAACTTGTCCAGAGACCACAACAAGGTAATTCACTACAAGAGGTTGTGTGCTCTTGTGACGCTTTTAGCGATGAAAATACATTGGGTTTTTATAACCCCCCACGTCGCTAAGAGCGTCGATACGGGAACGTCGCTATAACAGTTTTTATAAGCATCTCTATATATAGTGACGTCTATAGCGACGATTATAGCGACGCTGCAGAGCCATCTATAGCAACGCTTATAGCAATGCTGCAGAGCCTTATATAGCGACGTTCATAGCGACGCCCGAGAGGAAAAAATTGGCAAGGCATCCAGTCATCAACCATATTGAATATTTCATTAATTGATTCACCTTTGAAAAAAAGTGGAAAGGTAGATATAGACCCAAAATAGTCACCCACAAGACAATATAACCATTAACTCCATCATCCATAGTACGTATTGTTTGCAATATAAAGATACAAAACTGACAAGCGTGAATTGATGAAAGTAAATCAATGACAATTGTACACATAGGCAAAATCACTTGATTGTTAAACTTTGCAAATGTAATAGTTACAAACCATTGTCATTATTTTAAAAATATACATGGTTTTCAAAACGACGTATAGAAGTCGTCTCATGATATATAAGCTATGACAAAAAGAAACTAATGCTATCTAGCTATGGCTAAACTGGCGTCGTCTAATCAGACGTCTCATCGCGTCCAAGCGGCGTATCTGTCGGATTCTGAAAAAAAAACAATAAGACAGCTTTTTGTAAGTATAAAGCGACGTTTATAAAACAATGCAACAAATAGAAAAGAATAAACCCTAATACTAACCATGCCGCCGCGAGAACTCAGAATGTCCATAAGGATGTTTAAGCCCTTCTTTCCTGCGTACTCACGCTCGTACGGTGTGGGATCACGTACTGTCATCGACCACTATCAAAACATACAAAGAATCCATTATGTTAGAATTTAAAAACCCATAAACCCTAAACTATCAAACATAGAGAGCAATGCGAAAACACTTACAAAATCGGCCTCAAATGATGCCCACCCGCCACTCCCCAAGTGGTGCGAGCTCCCTGCCTCTACTCGCGCTTTGGCTGCCTCCTTTTGTTGGTTCCACTTGTCGGGATTCTCGCGTGCTGCTTTCTTCGCATTCTTCCAATCTTCTTTGGCCAGCCAATCTGGTCTGTTCCACCCATGCTTGATTGCTTTTTGCACTTCGGAACACTTGTGCTTGCAGTATTCGCGCATTCAAACCTTCATCGCGTCTTCATTGAAGCCGTGTTGGAATGGGAAACTCGTCATGAAGCATGCTAATGACTCTGTCTTTTAAATCATTCGGTACTTCACTCCAGGTGTTTAGTATGTAGTGTCTAAACACCTGAGAGCAAAGACCGCGCATGCGTGAAATCGGCAAGCCCTCTCGCCGCCGCTGACGCGTGAACCTGGGTGTCCCGGCAGGGTCTCTAGTGGCATGCTGACGGGGGTACGGACGTCAGGTGTCTCCACTGGAATCTGAGCCCTGAAGCAAGGAGTGTCCACTGCAGTGACTCCTCGAGGAGTAGCTAGTGGTGTGTAGCCGCTAGGAACGGCAGTCAGCCGCACAAAACCTGGTGTCGATGGCGATGCCGTGGCTGGTGTCGGGACGAACAAAGAAGTGGAGGGTAAATAGCCTCGTCGAACACGAGGCGGTGTTGAAGCATCGGCAGCGGCATCCCCACAACAACCGCCACCACTAGAGCGTCGGTGCCTAGATGAGTGTGAAGATCGTCTCATCGACACCGAAGCTTCGAAGCATGATGAGGACTCCGAAACAGAGGGAGATGCAGATGGAGTAGGAACGTCTGATGGTGCGCCAGAGCGATGATGCTCCATGTACCACTGTCTCTGCTGGGGTGACAAAGAAGAAAGAAACTCGTCTTCATCCATACCTGCATTAAACACAACGAACATTTAAGCTTAATATTGAATGAATGGAGTAGAAAACATAGACAAGTAGATAGATAGAGAGAGAGAGAGAGAGAGAGAGAGAGAGAGAGAGGAGGAGGTGCTCTTCATCCCTGCTTGTGAGAACATACCTAGAGCATACGTACCTGGAGTGGACGCAAAGACCATTAAATACAATGACGTATATAAATACAATGACACAATGACGTGTTCTTCTTCTATTCAGCTTGAGTGATGGAAGAGGCAAGTCGATAATGCGGAATTTTCAATCGAAAGAGAGAGAGAGAGAGCACAATCAAAACTTGCAGTCAAAAAACCAGGTGGTGGAGTTGCATGTGACCATGGATTGCCCAAGATGTGAGCGCAAAATCAAAAGAGCGTTATACAACATGGAAGGTACTTAGAGAGCCAGAGTTTTTACAAAACGTAGCAAAATTGTTCAAATACATCCATATTCTTCACTTTATATCACCCGGCACAATCAAGCTTAGCCATAGGTGCCCCTTCTTCAACCACGGGGGAATGTTGTAGTTGACGATGACAACGGTACATACACTGTAAGATGTTGATCTTTAACCAAATGGATTTAAGCCATCCATAGCCAGGCCTAAGCGCAAATTCCGAGCTTCCCTGGCAAAATCTGACCATGTTCCATCATGTTTCCAGGCTGCGCAATCTGCAGGAATCCGTAGCACACTATCCGAAGATTTATTCTCCTCATGCCATGATGCTAGGGCGGCCATGGACTTACATTCGAAGAAATGCTTGATGCGAGGAAGCAGAGGAAAATGTCGCAAAACCTTTTACGGAATTTTTGTTCAGTGGAGATCTACTCGATATCTCTCGAAATCACATTTCGGACGCTTCTCCATGTCTATGTATTCCCCTCTGAAAAGAATGCAGTCATTAGGACAAGCGTGGATCGAATTGTAATCCATCCCAAGTTTCGCAAAATCTTTCTTACTTCCTCTCGGGAATCTGGCATCACATTATCAGCTGGCAGTATGTGCAGCTCTTTGAGCAATCTACACAACATAAAAATACGGTACAATTGTGTAAAAATCTATCAGATCATTATACATTTAGAGTTTTATTAAAGTAAACTAATTATAATAGATCACGTGAAAAGCACTGTGACGCTAGTGTCACTCTATCCAAACTTTGCCTGCATGTTGAGAAGAACCAAGAGCGCTTTCAATCTAGACACACGTGCTCCATTATACAATGGTGTATCGGCTTCACTTTTCATATCATCATAGATAAACCTTTCTAAATCCATGATCGTCTCGATCATTTCATCAATTTCAGGCTCAAACATTGCCTCGTTGGGAATGTGGTCTGCATGATCATCCCCTGAGCTATCAGAGGCTACATCTTGTGGCCTCACATATGCTGCTTGACGAAAGCGCTTGCGAACACGTCTATTGGGTTGCAAGATTGCTGCCTGTTGGCCAGCGTCACAATCCAACGAGTTATAATTGGCAACAGCTCGATCTATAATAGATGGATCGAACTCGCCAAATTCGCGAACGTGCTGCAAAGAAACACGTCTTGTCCGTCGTACAACATGCTTGCATTGATTACAAGGACATAAGATCCTCGTTGAGAGATAGGTGTGTTAGTTGGACAGCCCCACATCCTCGTCACTACTCATAATGAGGGTAAAAATCTTATAACCTAGACAACAAATTTAATCTTCTATTGGCATTCTTCGTCTTATCTCTCTCTCTCTCTCTCTCTCTCTCTCTCTCTCTCTCTCTCTCTCTCTCTCTCTTTGTTCACATTGTAAACTACCTCACATTCTCTACTCATGTCCAATCCCCGCACACCTCGGTCTAGAGGTGCACGGAGATCAGAACCACCAGGTTATAATCTCGTCTTTATTGTTCAATGCCTATATTTGTGGGTACAAGAAATCTACACACCCACGTCGACATGATAGTGCATGTAGTGGACAAAACCCCTTTGTCTCTTCTCTAGCTGTAGCATTTCACAGCATCTTAACATCTTTTTACAGTAGATCTTTTCACCGTTCGTCTAACTCTAATTTTTTTGCCGTAATCTCGAAGTTAGACTCTAATATCAAAACTCAATCCAAAATCTTATCTTAAATCCAACCTAATTGAACATGTGGTGATTCGCTCCATTGAATGGTAAAAGACATACCAATGGGGCTAGTAGTTGTGTAGATGTGAATTGGCCTTACATATACAAATACTTCAATGCAAGAGTTTAATACTAGCCTTGATGGGACAAAATCCTCCTCGAAGCTGGTCCAGCTGCCACTCCCCGTCTTGATGCAAACTCTTGCTGCGTCACTTTGCTGCCATCGCCTGTCTGGATTGGTTGTCCTCTCCTCCCTGGGGAGTGGCGGCTGGGCCAGCTTCGAGGAGGATTTTGTCCCATCACCTCCATCATGGATCGATGGGGTAGAGAGGTGAGAGTATTAAACTCTTGTATTGAAGTTTTTGTATATGTGAGGCCCATTCACATCTACACAATTGTTGTATGCGGCCCATCACTTGCTTCCCCTCGGGGGTCATAATGGTCTCATCGGACATACGATTGATAAGGTAGACGTATCACTTTGGCATGTCCCTCCCGTGAACTATAGCAACCCTGTCCGATGAATGCTCATCATCCACGCGTCTAGGTGACCCCGACGCAGTGTTCGAGTCACTCCTAAGCATCTCCGACGAAGTGATCGAGACACCGGCCACTCTCAAACGCGTAGGCAGCATAATCTTTCGGTGTACTCAAAATAAACATAAATCTAATTTAATCTAACTTAAATAAACCTAAATCTAATCTAACGTAAATCTAAATCTAACTCTATCTTAAACGATAAAAAGAGGAAAATGGTATAACCTTTCTATCACCCAAGTGTGGTAGATTGGTGATGCCATTTTCCTATTCAATAACAAGTAAATAACGTAAATAAACCTAAATCTAATCTAATATAACGTAAATCTAAATCTAACGTAAGTAAACCTAAATAAACCTAAATCTAATCTAATATAACGTAAATCTAAATCTAACGTAAATAAACCTAAATCTAATCAAACGTAAATCTAGCTAAAAATAAACATAAATCTAATCTAATTTAACTTAAATAAACCTAAATCTAATTTAATGTAAGTCTACATCTAACCTAATCTTTAACGTCTTTTGGGATAGTTTTCTACGACGTTAAAACTCTCTTCTTCTTGTGTGTCTGTGGGTGTGTGTGGGTGTGTGTGTGCCAATAAAAAGAGAAAAATGGTATAACCTTTCTATCACCCAAGTGTGGTAGATTAATCGGTTATGCCATTTCCCTCTTGAATAACAGGTTTTGAGTTCAACTCCTTGTCGGCTAGATCTTTAGGTCTCTTTAATTAGTTTCCTACGACGTTAAATTAAACGCTCTTCTTCTCGGGTGTGTGTGTGTGTGTGTGCACGCCAATAAAAAAGGAGAAAAATGGTATAACTTTTCTATCACCGAAGTGTGATAGATTGGTTATGCCATTTCCCTCATGAACAACGGGTCTTGAGTTCAACTCTTGTCGCGACCAGATCTTTAAGGTCCCTTGGGATAGTTTCGTACGATGTTAAGACTCTCTTCTTCTTCTTCTCTCTCTCTCTCTCTCTCTCTCTCTCTCTCTCTAAATGTGTGTGTGCATTCTTTGTTTATGCATGTGTGTGTGTGTTTTTGGTTTATGCATGCTCTCTCTCTCTCTCTTTTCCTCTCTCAATGTGTGTGTGCATTGTTTATGCATGTGTGTGTGTGTGTGTGTGTTTTGTTTATGCTTGTGCTCTCTCTCTCTCTCTCTCTCTCTCTCTCTCTCTCTCTCTCTCTCTCTCTCTCTCAAAAACACAATGTGTGTGTGTGTGTGTGTGAGAGAGAGAGAGAGGGAGAGAGAAAGAGGGAAAGGGAACATGAGAGTGAGGAGAGGGAAGGAGCATACCTGGCTCTCCTTCCTCTCCTCGTGTGTGTGTGTGTGTGTGTGTGTGTGTGTGTGTGGAAAAGAAAGAGAGAAAGAGGGAGAGCGCGCGTTACCTTGCTTGCTTGAGCGCGCGCCAAAAACTCAGATCTGAGATCTGAGTTTTCAGACGCTCTCGGTTATTTTTTTTAGCCCTGACGGCGTCGCTATGAGCGTCACTAAGTTACTTGTAATTTAGCGACGCCCATAGCGATGCCTATAGCGACGCCGTGGTTTTTCACATTTGAGCGTCGCACTGCGAGCGTCGCTACTATTAAGTACCTCTTGTAGTGATTACTTGGCAAAACAAGCCTAGAAAGTGTAGAAATTGAGAAAAGTAAATAATCGGGATTATTTACTTTTGAGCCCCAAAAACAAGATTTTGGACTTTTGAGCTTGTATAGTGTATGACATAATACAAGGCCATTGTCCAAGTTTGGATTCTATCGGATCAAAATCAATACATGATAACTCAGTTTTCAGGTTGCAAATTAGTCCTTTAGCTCTTTGTAAGGATAGAATTTGGAATTCTCATTTGCTGACTCACTTAGCTCAGATTGAAGAACCAGGTTGCATGCAAAGAATTGGGATCTTGACAGGAGCAAGTCAAGTGGAAAAATGGATAACAATCTAATCTGCATGTTACGTTAATCAAGGCCTAGATTTTCATCATTTTAAAGGCTGTAATCAATTCTGACACATTCATGCTAGAGTTAATCAACTCTTGTGAGTTTAAGAGCAATCAACTGCCAAAAGTACTTTGGCAAAGGTAGTCTTATCAAACCAGAGCAGGAAATTTTTTTGCTAATAAATACCAAAATTTTCTAGGAGACAGTTTTTACAGCACCAACCGACATGGACTCATCTCGAGCTGAGAGTTCAAGTACAGTAGAGCAAGCCAGTAGTAGTGGTAACACAGGTACAAGTACAAGAGAGCAAATTTTACAACTAGATGGCTACAATGGAGATAAAGTCTTATATGCAGATTTAGAAGGCCATGGATATCTAATGAGCAGCAAAAGTAGCACAGGAGCAAAGATCTTATTGATCAGAGTAAAGCCATATTTAGAGAGCTCCCAAATGTTCACAGACTTCAGTGGAGCCAGGTATTGCAAGCTCAAAGATAAAGTGCAGATAGAAGTTCAAAAAGTCAACCCAAGTCTTTATCTAGAAATCTGCACAAGCCAGCAAGACATACAGTTAGTGCATATGCAATCAGGGTCATTGTACATGGACTATAGTGGTTAGACCTATAATCGAGAACCAAAAATGAAAGATCCAACGAATCAACCAATTGAAACTAGTCTAATTGGAGAACCAAGCCAAAGACGATACAAAGGTCAAGATGGAGTAGTCTATAGCTTGATGTTCAGTGTTTTAAGAGAAAATGCCAACAACTTGGCCAGCATAGAAGTAGAAACTTTTCAGCTAGAGCTTGACATGACAAAATTGATTGAAATACCACCAGTCATGGCGTATTGCTCAAATTGTGGACGAAGAGGTAGACATTTTTCTGAAGATTGTCCAAGAAATCCAAACAACAAGGACACATCAACCGCCAAGCAAGTTACAAAGAAAATTGGAAATGCAAATACAATGTAAGTGCATTTAATTTGTTATATTTAATGCAATCAGATGATTCCGCATTACCATTAGAAGCACCAATAAAAACACTGCAAGTTCAAAATCAACATAAAGATACACAAGCACCTGGAAAGCTTAAAATTGATTCTTTGAACAACAAATTCCTTCATGAATTTGGTCAAGATGTCAAGATCTCACCAAAGGTTGAAAAGATTTTTATGTTTGCAAATGATTCTGCATCCACTAACACAAGTGTGCAATCATTCATGAGTCTAAGGGACACATCAAACATAATGATGCTAGCTTTGTATGGTACACATAATTCATATCCACACTATATAGACCAAAAAGGGAAACTGTACAAAAAAAATCAACATGTGTTTCAACGGCCTACATACCAGCTCATAGAAGTGCTTCCAGTGATAGATCAGAAAGGATGGTTCATTTCAGAGAAAAGAATCTATTATAGCCCATCCTCTCTAGAGCTGAAGGATATCACCCGAGTGAACCAAAAAATCTGTTTAGAGCCGAACTCTCCTCCATCGGAAATCAAGCTTCGCTGTTGTGACCAAACGAGCATATATTTTGACCAAAACAGTCGTAGATATAGACAAGAGTCTAGCATCTATGATGCCTTGGGTCCTGAAACCAGAGAAGCTCATATCATAGGAGACCCATGGGATAGACAATATCAGGGCAAAGATAATGCTATCTACAGCTTGACTTGGGGAAGATTTTGTCATGTTTCACATAGATACATAGAAAACTATGCAGAAGATTTGCAGATGCCAAACATAACAGTGCTACCCAAAGTGTACCTTCACAATCCCAAAAGGTGAGACTCAACCATAGCCAACCAGTTTTGAGCTCTCACAATGAAGCAGGCTATCACCCTAGGAAGGGGGGAGCTGCAAATTCATCAAGCTCAGCTCTAGTACCAGAAAATGCTACACCAATTAGAAGCCCAAGAACTTCTAGCCAGCAGACCCCTTCAAAGCAAAAACCATTGGAAGATCATATGGTTGATGGAAGTTTTCCATTGACCCAGAAACCATCAAAATCTGTAGAAAAATTCTTCTATGAAGATCATTAGGGACAAAAGTTTCAGTTAATTTCCACGAGTCAAAAATCAAAAGCCAAAAAGTCCCATAGTGTTCAATCAGTTGCATGAGACCAAGATCGCATATGCATATTGAGATGCAAATGGCAATGATCCTCAATAGGTTCATGACCTTGTACAAGTCCCCTACGGATGATAAACCTGAAGTCAAGGACTATCTAAAGATGATGCAAAGCCTCAAGATGCCAGAACAGGTGACAAAAATGTCAAAATCAATGAGAGCTAAAGTCCAAAAGGATACACAAAGGTCACCACCAAAATCTCCTCTGAAGAAACAGATTTTTCCAGACAATACAATGGACCTTTCAAGGTCAAAGGTTACTCAAATGCACGAGGACAATGCTCAACAATTGTGAAAAAGTGCAGTATCACAATCATACGCATCGACATCAACGGAAGCAGATGATCAAAGCAAAGCCAATGTAGAAAAATTTCAACCCACGGACACCACCACCACAAAAGCACTCAATACAAAAAGAAATCCTGAGAAGATCACGCGCAACATTGTTGGTGAAAACGAAGAAAAGCTGTCAGGAGAAGTAAAGCTAGATTTTCAACTAGACAAAAACCTCATGTTTTTTTGCACTTGGAAAATATGTGGACAACCACAGTTGGAAGATGCTCCAAAATTTGTGAGCATATCTGGAGACAAACGAGCAGAATGCTGGGGAATCACCTCCACGAACATTGAAGTAAGTTCACAGATCATCACAACTCAATTCCACGTGATCACAAAAAAGATATGCCAGACAACATCATAATGGGAATGCCAATGGCCGAGAAGAATTAGAGATACATAATTCAATGACGATGCAGTCTTCAGAGACAACAAAGAATGAAGAACAAGACTGGTCACCCACAGGTGACAGCACAAAGTCCTCAAGCACAATTCAAATGGAAGATCTTAATGAAGATGATTCATCTCCATCAAACAGAACTTCAGAAGAGATAGAAGTAGATCAAGCAACAACAAGTGCATATCAAAAAGAGTAGAGAATGCCATCAAAGCTTGAAGTTACAAAAAAAATCAAAATTGCAAACACCATGGAAGAAATAGTGAAGTCCAAAGATCAAGACATTGCCAGCTGAATCAGCTGATGTAAATCAAATTGGAAAGCAGAGTCTCAAGCCACCTTCCATAGAGACACAGTTAGATCAAGATGAGACCTTGACAAAGGAAAAACAAAAATCTTCAATAAAGCCAACAATGAGAATAATTATAGTTCTCAATAGTACAAAAGGAGCGAGTGTTAGATGCAATGATGTGCTAGGTAAGGACGCAAAGTGCAGTATGGTTGTAGACAACATTCACAGCATTCTCAATATTACTCAGGACAAGCCAGGTAACACAGACATCATGGGTAAGGCTACAAGTCAAAAAGACATGGTTGCTACCCTTAGCATCCAAAACCATGAAGAGCAGGTAAAGTTTCAGGTGAAGCCTTCAAAGGAAATTCTTGCAGATGTCATCCTTGAACATCAGTGGTTAGACCAACACGAGGCCTACAAAGAAGATAAAATGCTGATACTCTCTTCTTCAAGAGGTCACCAACAGCATTTACAGGTACCATTGATGCTAGATTCAGAGTTACAGAAGTCAAAAGAATCAAAGACAAATCTTGCAGACAAAAGTAAAGCTAAAGTGGAACTTCCATCAATTAGCAAAGAAGATGTGATAGCTTATGCCTCTACATCAAAGAATCCTCATGGATCAACTTCTTCATGCAAACCAGGCTTTCAAAACTTAAAGTTAACTGCTGACCCAACTAAAACCTCTAAGGAGACACCCAGAAAAGCAAAGATATATCAGTAAAAGTACTTAATAAAGAAAAGGAAAGTCAAGCAAGTGTTTGTTCCAAGCAGTTTAATCCAAGTTAATGATCCGGTTTGGATTAAGGATGGAAAATCAACACAGATTGACAAACATATGGGAAGGATAGCATCACAATGGAGCTTAAAAGAACAGGAGTACTATGGAGATAACAGACAAATATGGGTACCAAAACCGCAGGTTAGAGCATATTAAGTAGCTTCAAGTCCCTCCCAAGAAAGAAGGCCCACAAGGTATCAACCTCGACAATATCCTAGGATACCTAAAAAGCAGGTATACAATAGAACAGCATTGAAAAATTATAAAGTCTACCACAACTCACAAGAGGATACAAAACAAAGATGGATCTCAAATAATCTTCCTCTTAGACAAGGATTCTACACAGGTTATACAAAGATTTGGCTACCAGTCAACCACAAGCCAACTGCAACTACACTAGACCTGCATGAAGATCTCAAGACCTCAACAAGACCTAGAGAGAAGAAAAGTCAACAAAGGAGATACAAAGGTCATCAAGAGATTTGCATTCCTAAGTCTTCCAATGCTCCAAGTCAAAAGCCAGATGCCGACAGCCAACAGAGGCCTACAACAACATCAAAGACTCCTATCAACAGGCCCAATTGGAGAATCAAACAAATAATGGAGTCTTCACAGTCAAAGAAGGACAACCGAACCAATGAGAATGCACATTTAAAGATGATTAAACAAGTATGGTAAAAGAAACCTTCAATGCCAACTTGGTCCTTCACTAATCCTCTTTTTGAGGATTCAAGCTTACTTTTACCTGAAGAAATGTTTGTAGTAAGCACAAGAATGTAAAAAGTCAAGTCGCCAGCAAAATTTACTCTTTGGCAAAGTCAGAGTCCGGGCTGCTGAGCCATAAAATGAGCAAATCATTAGTCCCAAAGCTTCAATTCATATTAAACTTTGTACTAAGAGTCGCAGTTATTAGGCTTACGCTCAAGCTGGAAGAGTTGAGCATATCTAAAGTCGTGTTGCTCGTGCTGGATGAGATGAGCATAAGAGTCAAAGTCTATTAACTTACAATTGGTGGAGTGTCGTAGAGTCTAACACTCACGCACAGTGCACAGTAAGATGAGAGCACATATCCTCGTCTAACAAAAACCATTCTTAAAGGGGTGCCAGCTTGCAAAGCCATGTCATATGATTTTATAGCTACACCATCTTTTTGAATTTCCCCTCAAAATCTTTCTTGCACATCATATTTTTTTCCATGCATTTTTGTGTATGTATAAATAGGATGTCCCATCATTGGACATATGCATTAGACACTCTTTTTTGCTTCCACCTATGCACCTTGAGTGGACTACAACAGGCAAACCCATGTTCCATCATGCTACCCTTTCATATTTGTTGCCCTTTTAATTCCATATCTATTAGCAAAAAATCCATTGAATACTTTATTAATATTTTCCATGCTAATAAGTACTCTAATAATGGGCTTATCCCAAAAAGTATTTTTTTTCCCACTGGGTTTTTTCCCTTTTTTCATTCAGGTATTAGACCCTAATTTAGAACCTCATCATTCTACTTCCCTTGTACATACTTTTCGTAAATAAATAGTAGCCTCATCATTATGCTATTACAACGGACAAATCCAACATCATCTCACAACAGACATATTCGGACAATGAAGATGCTGCAAAAAATTGAACCTCATCAAAAAATTCAACGACATATGAAGACAATCAGCCCATCAACAACCAATCAAAAACCATCCACAACCTCCACGGACACTTTTCAACAGTGCCCAAGAACGGGTACTAAAATCGGAAGGGATGAATGCTAACTAAGTCGACGTCAGTTAACAGGAGCTACTAAAGATTGAAGCTTTATGAATGCACATCAAAGATGAATATGAAGAAGCAGTGAAGATTGGAGCTACACACTTTTCACATTTTTCCAAAATGGCCATGTATTGTAATTTCTTGATTTATTTAGCCATTGTGATAATTGTAACGTGTTACGGGCTCAATAAGAGCTCCAAGATGTAAAGCATAGGTCGCTTGATGTACCTGGGTTGCATACAATAAGTGTGGAGCCTCAAAGGTGTTGGGCACCGGACATTACACATTTTAGACCTTGGCTAAGGTATAAAATCCAACTTTGTAAAGTTTATTATTAAGTTTTAAAAATGCACTTTTTCAGGTTGAGACAGATTCGATATGTTCTGCACTTCTCAAATACCTTTTGTAAATGGTCAATATGTTCTTCTCGTAGAAGAGAGTGGACACAGAGATCATCCATATATATTTCTAAGAATATTCTCAGGTATTCTTTGAACGCGTGAGTCATTAACTTTTGGAAAGTAGCTGATGCATTGGTTAGGCCAAAAGGCATAACTCTATACGCATATATTCCCCACTTTGTGGCAAATGCTGTTTTGTGTTGATCCTCCATTGCAATTGCCAGTTGGTTATAACGTGAAAACCCATCTAAAAAGGAATAAGCCCATTTCCCAGCCACCCTCTCAAGCACATCTTTTGTGATCGGCAAAGGATAATTATCCCTTATTGTGGCTGCGTTCACTTTTTTGAGGTTCACACACACACACGCAGCTTTCCGTTCTTTTTGGGGACAACCACAATGGGTGACACCCAATCTGTATGCTCGATTTCATAAATGAATCAACATCCATCAGCTTTTCAATCTCCTCTTTGATTCGTTTAGCGAATGTGTCATTATATGTGTAAGGACGCTATCTGCTAGGTTTGGCATCTGATTTCAACGGAATTGTATGTTGGTTATCAATGGATCAACTCCTTTGAGGTCTTTATAGGACCATGCAAACACATCTTTATACTTCTTGAGAAGTTGTGTTAGGAGTTCTTCTTCTTCAGGCTCTAAATCAGTTGCTATATAGACAGGCTGAGGCTTTTCGCCTGGCGCAACGAGGTCTATCTGTTTTGCATTTTCCGGCCCATCGTAAGATTCCTGGTTTATTCTTTCCCTTAGTGGTGGTGTCATTATGATTTTTCTATCTTGGATGGTGAATTTTCGATAGTGGGATGGTACATTCATGTTTTCTTTTTCTGAATCCTCCTTAGCATCACTTCCTCCCTCAGTAGTCCATGCCTCTCGTAACGACCGTTTTAGTTCTTGGTATTTCTTTTTACACTCCACTTTGGTCTACTCTGGGTCTTTTGTTTTTTCCTGTTTTGATTGTTGAGATTTTTTTAATCTTGTTTCTGTTTTAGTCACCTGTGCTTGTTTTATTTCCTCAAGGGTCCTTTCCCTTCAAACTCTTGAGAATCTTCCTGATATTTGGTCTTTTACACAATCCTCTCCCTTGACAAGCATGAGATAGTGAGTTTTATCTTTTATCATGGGCATCAAGTTTTCTCTAATTTTGTTTTCTGCTCTTTTTTTCTATAGCATTCCTGGCGTCTAGGGTGTTGATTTGCAAAATCATAAAACTTGATATTCAATGTTGTCTCCCCACGCTCGCTTGAGCTATCTGAATACTCGTTATCTGCATCGTTATTTAACTCCAGATGCTCAGAGGAGTCATAAAACTCTTCTTGTTCTAGTGGGTCTACATTCTCATCTCTTGTTGGTATAAGGCTTACCATGTAATAGGGTAGCACATCATAGCCATCCTTATCGCAAAATTTTGTCGTTGGGCTATCTGTAATGGTACAGACATCCAATGTTGCTAGTATGTGTTTCCATTCTAGAGGTTCTAAGGCATCTTCGGGAAAAGGTTCCAGAATGTAATCCTTGTCCTCAATAGCTCTTTCTAAGACGCATTCCTCTCTTTTTAAGCTCCCACAATGTGAAGCTTCGCACATCCATAGCTCTTTTTTCTGCCCTAACCATGCTGGGAGTTCGGACCCTGCCAATGTAGCTGAATCAAACTCTCCCACTGGTGTCTAGTTCACATCTTTGTAACTATGGTCTTTTAGGTATATTTTGGTTGTAGTCCCACCATGTCTGAGGTATATGTGGTCGTAACCCCAATCCTGGACCATCTTTAATTGTCTCATGAATGGTCTTCCCAAGATGATCTCGTAATTGTTCTTTTTGTCGAAATCAACTATTGCAAATGTATGCTCATACTCGATTCCGCAAGAGGTGACAATTACTTTTTCTAAAAGTCCTAGAGGCTTTTCCATGAACCCATCTGCCGGTTGAAATTTCATTATGGTAGCTCTCAAAGCCGGTTTTCCCTATTTTTTCCAGATTTCCTTGGTGGCGATAGCGACTCCTGCTCCACTGTCAAGAATAGCTTTGGAAACTACTCCTTGGAATTCTACTGGTAGTGTGGTATTTCCATCTTCTCCCTCGCAATATTCTCCAACCTTGTTTAAAGGTATTGGCCTAGTGTTTAGTTGAGGCTTGTCCAATTCTCTGATCCCTTCTTGAAGCTTCGAGGTGGGGTCTTTTACTCCATATTTTTCTAAGCATTTACCTAGTGTGGTCCACATGGTTGGTCGTAACCTCAGGAGTTCGGCTAATGTGATTGTGCATGCCACAGGGGTGGACAATAACTCAATCAACCCTTGTGAATCCATCACTCTGTTGGAAGAAAGTTTTTGAGATGGGATTGCTCTCACCTCAGACTTAGCTTCATACTCCTCTAGGTAAGAGGGTAGAGTTTTTAGCGATTCTGGTTGGCTGTGCCCCGAACTAATTGAACCCTTGTCTCCCTCGGGCCCCTTGTGAATGCATATCAAAGTTCATTTGTGATCTTGCCTCAAATTCTTCAATGGGAGGTAAGATCTCATTTTTCTCTTTTCTCGTGCTATTTATTTGGTGGCTCACCCTGTTAGCTTCATTGGCTTCCCGGATTTGCTTCTACAGGTCATCTAGACTATTACAATCCTTACCCATTTCTACCAATGTTTTAGGTTGGAAACCATCAATTGTCTCATCTGTTGTATTTGGCACTATGATAGGTTCTCTCCTAGACTCAGAGGCAGTCGTGAGTCTCTCCTTCGTGTCTACTTGTTTCTCTAAAGTTGGTTTGATAGGGGTTGGAGCTGGTACCTCGTGCCAACTTGCATGTTTACCAAGCGGGTTTTCTATCAAGGATTGGGTTGTTTCAATCATCTTCTGACACATTTCCAACCTCTGTTTTTCTATTTCTGCATATGCATAAGTCATCCATCTTTGCTCTTGGGTTTGGTTGTTTTTGAGTCTGGCTTCGTATGCTTTTAAAAGTGCATCTAACTGCTCATTTACTTTTCCTGCCAGCATTGATCCTCCTGATCCTACACTTTTGGGTTCTACTATTTCCTTGGGTCCTATGGTTGCCGTAGTATGTGAGCTTAGACTAGTTAGATCCTCTAACCGCTCTAATCTATCCTTTGTGTGTTTTAACTCCTCGGACAGAGCCGTTTTCTCTCGTTCTCTCCTGGCTTTCATACGCGCCTTTCTATTTCCAAGTGCTTCTCTAATTTTTCATTTTTGAACTTAGGACATTAGTTTTTGGCTCTTCAATTATGGGTTCATTTGTCATTCTTTGAGCTTGGGCTCGTGTCACTGCCTGAATAGGTATTATTGTCTCGTTTTCTGACCCTCCACTGGAAGGCACTGCTTCCAGCATGTTCAAGGTAGTTTTTGCTCCTTTGCTCGGGTTCTTCGGGCAATCAGGAATCAAATGAGTAATTCCACACTCAGTGCAATATGCGTTGACTCTAATGATTTCATCATGAGGACAGTCTCTTAGCCAATGGTCTCCACCACACTTATAGCAAGGTCCCTTAGGCTGTTGAGGTGCTCCTTGAGCTCCTCTTTGTTGGTATGCATGCGTCTGACCGCTCATGCCTCCGTTGGCTATGAACAACAGTGTTCATTCATCCAAGCTATATCTTCTTTCTCCTGTTGTCTGTGCAGTTGTTGGTGGTCTTGTACTGCCCATCATGCTCCAACGTTTTGGCGTTGGGGGTTCTTCGGGTGGAAATAGACAGGATTTGCAGCATATCTATTGGAATCTTTGTAATATGCATGCATAGGTACCAAAGACTTCTCTTCTGGCTCGTTTACTGTTGGTGTGTATCTTATGTCGACTAGTCGTAATCCTGGTAGGGGTGGCTGTTGCCCCAATACTGGTTGCGGTCTTTCTACACCTACAGGTCCTGGTAGGTTGCCTGCTTGGTACCTAGGCATCGGTGGAAGTTGAGGACATGCTACTTGAACTTGGGGAGCATATGGTCGCTCTCTCACGTATCCCTTGTTATAATAACATTCCTCCGTCACATGATTTGTCATTTTTGTTTAGTCTCTAAGCCGTCCTTTCTTCAATACAAATACACTTGCGTCCTCGATAGTCAAAATAAACTAGGGCTCCCCTCGATTTTGTTCCTTTTAAGAAGATTATAGTGAATTTGGCATCGTTCAAAGGGTTTTGGGAGGTACTTCCTCCGAGCATTGGTCCTTCATCGGAGAAACCTCCTGGCTGTTGACTACCCATCATGAAGAAGGTTATCTGATGAAGTGTCAGTATCACTACCCTCCTCAATGATCGGTGCTAATGGATCTAGCCTTGCCTGAGTTACACTCTCCTCAGTGGACATTAAGCTACCCTGATCACCTGCCACTTTTTGGTCTCTAGGAATGTGTTTTCCTAATCTTAAATTCATCAAACTTAGCAATGCAATTTATCACAAATTCAACCACTCACCTGACAAAGGATCAGTTTCCGCACAACTTCTTGCCTTGCCGCTGATTATACATGTACACAAGCGTTTAATTTTGACAATCGAATCAAAGCATTTAACCGCTAGAGGTGGTCTTAGTAATGATTGGTATAACTGGAGGGTTAACCTCAACCACTACTGTACTTTATACACTTCGGATGTTCTTGATTAGGTCTGCTAATCTAGAACTGTACTTCACTCGAATGTTTGTCAGTTTACAGGGAAAGTTTTAATTCAGTCTTTGCTCCGTCAAAAGGTCAAACAAGGTCCAATTTTACTTCTGAAAGAAGTTCTGGAACTCTTAAGTCAATTGGAACATCACTCTATGTCCACAGTCAGATTTTCACTTCAATAAGCCCCTGTAGACATCCTACACGTAGGATGTCTACCTGCAGCAAGAAAAGAAGGTCATACAAGAGACGACAATATCGAGAAAATATGAGAGCCAAGATAAACAAAGAAAGATCTACCGCAAACTGGCTTAGTTATGTAGGGGCATGTGATGCTCATCGAAAGTTGGTAGATAATTGGGGTGAACACCTCCAAAATCTCATGTGGTGTAGTCCACAACCCTTGACCTCGCCCAACTAGAGATTGCAGAAAAGCCAAAACTAAATCGCACTGCTAGAAGACGACAAAACCGAGAGTTAGCACAACATCAAAAGAAAGCAGTCAAAGAGCAGGCAGAGCTTAAAAAGATCCAAGCAAGAGTTGAGACTCGAGAAAGACAAAAACGTCTTAGAAGCCAACAAGAGGCTAATATGGGAATTACGAAAGCGTTTTTTGAAGATACTAATGATGATTCATTGGAATCTGAGCCACCTCTACAATATCCAATTGAACTAAATAGCCTCTATGGGAGAGTACTATATAACACACTATTGGATACGGAAGCTCAACATAATTTGTTATCCTATGGAGTTTGGTGTCAGCTAAGAAAACCACCCCTATCCACAAGCACCATCCAAGTCAAGAGTATCAATAAGAAGAAGACCACTGTTTTTGGAATCCTACACACTCCTATTATTTATGACAACGGAACCGTGGTTTAAAGCTTTTTGGTCATGCATGTTGCTACTATGGAGGGTAATATACACCTGGGGCGCAAAGGATGTTTGCAGTCAAATGTAATATCGATTGGGAGATCGGGAGTATGACGACGCAGAAACCAACTCATGGCCCTACGGCTCAAGGAATAACACCTGAAATCTCACCTCTTCATAACACAAAAAACAACAAAATATTTCCAATCCAAAAAGTCACAACATCCTTGCCAGTAGCACAACCCTCTAAAGCTTCAACTTCCATGGCTACGAAAGACAACACTACATCAAAGGCTCCACGTGATCTGACCAAGGGTACATATCAATGGGTCCCCAAGGTATTGTTATTGGATCCCCCTATGGTTCAAGTTAATTCACAAATGAAACCTGGAAGGAAGGCGTCCACTCAGGTTAAGAAGGTGAAAAGAAAATCATGTTGGATTCTCAAACAACTATTAGAAGCCCAAGGCTACTATGATGGAAATGATCGAATTTGGGTACCTAAAGGTAAATTGTATCCTTCCCTATCCACTACAAAACCATGTGAGTGAAACTTTGTCATTCCAAAGCCTATGGAAGACCGTGGGAAGGGAAAGATCACAGAATGCTACACACCTATTCCAGAGCTAGTTTGGGTTCCAAGGCAAAACCAATCTATTTGGCTTGGCTCAGCAAAGGGGGAGTTCCATGAAGATTCTAGCTCCTCATGTAATGCATCCATAGAGGTAAAATCTTATACACAAACTCCACCTACCATAGGCACCTCCATGAAGCTACAAAAGATTCGATACCTCCCATTGTTCAATTATTACCTGATGCACTACTTCAAGTTTGTTCATGGGAGAGTACCTTACCACCCTTGCAACTCAATGAGGCACCCAAGGTAGTAGAGATCTATTGGCTAAAATCCTCACCTATTACCAATTGGAATAACTGGTTCCAAAAGGTGATGACATCCTTTTAAAGTATGATCTACCCAAGGAAGGGGGGAGTCTTCATTCACGTCAGCATATTGAATTATTTCCCTCTTACCCTTCTTTCTGTGACCCTTGAGCTTTCCAATTTTAGGGATTGTATAGATATATAGTAACTAACCACCCTAGCTTATAACAAAAAATAAATAAATAAATAAATAATAATAAAGAGCAACAACAATTAGCAAACGAGCCTGCACAATACTAGTCAAAATCATTGACCCAGACCTACATATGTCACATCAGGTACACTGAAATAGAAACCTACGTCATCAAACACCTAACCATCCTCTATTTGTATTCACATATATGGCTGATTCTTACGAATAATCTTTTTACGTGTCCCAAGTAATGCATTTATGTTATCCTCATATTTCCTCTGAATGGGATTCGATTGAAACACTCGCTTGTGAGAGAATATTGAGGAGTTAGAGTGGTTGGTCCGCCTCTTGACTACGACGGATCCCTATTCTATCGAGGAAGTTCACCCAATTTCCCAAGTTTACCCTTTTGCCTAGGCTGAGTATGCACGCCTCATGACATTCCTAATAAAATTCTGCACGGAAGAGGACAAGGACGATAATGGTGATTGGATAGACGAGACACACGCTTTTACCGAAGAGGATTACACCTGCCTTGATGATGAGGATGGTGGTTTAGCCTTAGAGCTACCGACCGAGCTCTCCAAACTCCACTTACTTTGATCCTCATCACTCAAGTGATGGAGGGTAGATAGGATTAGTACGATAGGAGTGTTTCTATTTTAGAGTTTAGTGATTAGCAAAGTTCTTTTTTCCCATTGATGTGCCTTTGGAAGGTGGATGTTTGGTGGTGACTATTGTGCAGCTTGTGACTACATAAAGATGCCCTCGAAGGACAACGACAATGGATGTTTCCATGTTATAACAAATTTTCTCCATTATATCAGGTGTACTACTTCCTTTTATCTATGCTTTCCATAGTTACATGTTTGCATCTTGTCATTTGAGTTCTAACAATGCATAAAATTCATGAAGTTGTGACATTGCCAATTTAGATGCTATAATTTTTTCAAACTTCTGGTACCTTGTTCCTCTCTTTGAGTTTGGTCTATTAGTTGGCTTTAAGTAGGTTTCAGGACCTTAGGCCAAACTAAGCCACTTAATTGCTAACTTTAACTCCTAAATAGTCTATTAATTGTAGTAACTTTAGTATGTTTTAGGCTTTGAGGATATAGTTCTCTCTAGCTTATTCCACCTAAGTGTGACTTGTGTTGTGGAAGTCCATGTGTTAAGCTAGTATTTGAAACCTCGAGTCTCCCGGCTAGTTTATTTGAGACCTTGAGTCTCCCAACTGCTAGTATTTGAGACCTCGAGTCCCCCAGCTACTTGTAGCAACTATGAAAACAACCAAAAAGAGAGAAAGAGAAAAGAGAAAAGAGAAAGCAAATAGCACAAACTTCCTTGTATTTTATGTTGATCACACTTAAGTGGTACTAGTATGTGACCCGCGCATTGCTACGGCCAAGAAAATCACGGCATTGGAAATCTCTCTCTCTCTCTCTCTCTCTCTCTCTCTCTCTCACACACACACACACACAAGGTCATATATAGGTAGGTGTGTGTGTGTGTATGTGTGTGTGTGTGTGTGTGTTCATCTGCTCGTCCACGTGTGAGGAGAATGGAACGATAGTCCTTGGAATCACTCTAGCAAGATAGCAATGTGTAGTTATGCCTTTTGTCTCTTTCCCTCTCTTTCTCATATTCGATCTTGAGATCAAGATTCATCTTACTATCTTTTTTTCCACCTTTTCCCTCTTTCTCAATTCTTTTGAGTTGAGGGCTTGTTGGATAGCTCTCTCTCTCTCTCTCTCTCTCTCTCTCTCTCTCTCTTTTAATGAGCACATGGAGTATTTTTAGTTAAACGATTGCGAATGACTCATCCTTCACATGACTTCTAATAAATTCAAACTTCCCATATCTCCTTGCTTATCAACCAACGACAATGTACCAGATTTCTACTAGCTTACTTTTGTTGCGCCATGCTATCAAAACCCTGACTTGCTAATAGACATGCTTTTCATGACCCTCTATTGGTTGAAGCAAGATAGGTTTTGGTTGGTGTCACGCTCTGAGGTCACTTTTGAAGGGCTACCAAGTTACCAAGGTAACTCTCTCTCTCTCTCTCTCTCTCTCTCTCTCTCTCACACACACACACACACACACACACACACACAGTCTGTTGAGTCATGACTAGAGATGCTCACACCTAATCCATTAGCTCTTTCCTCTCTCTATCAGGCCCAACACTCAGTGGCTTGAGCAAACCCATGTACACCCATTGCCTTGACCACCCATTTGCTACTACCAAGCGCTCCCCACTGGCAATTAGTGTATGTCCCTTATTCAACTCTTCTTCACAACCGAGTTACTACTGCTAAATTTTGCAGCACCACCGCTTGGCCTATCATACCTATATGTGATCACCAGTAGCTACCCTAGTCAAGTTCTTGGTTTTGGTCCTAGTGGCCCACCTCATTCTTTCTCTTTCTTTGTCTAGTTGCTAGTGGCAGAGTGCTCTGTGTGTGTGTGTGTGTGTGTGTGTGTGTGTGTGTGTGTGTGTGTTTATCTTTTGGCACACACGTTGATGATCACACACACACACACACAAAGTGCACACATGTATGCGGACACACACACGCAAGTTGTCAAGAGTACAATTGTTGGGTGCACAAAGTGCACACACGTATGCGGACACACACACGCAAGTTGTCAGGAGTGCAATGTTGGGTGCTATAGTTTGCACGTTGTTGAAAAAGGGTCAATTTGCACAATTTCTCTCTCTCTCTCTCTCTCTCTCTCTCTCTCTCTCTCACACACACACACACACACACACACAGGTTAACACGATGTCAAATGTACGATTTTGACTATTTCAAGGCATTGGAAAAGAATAGATTTGCAGTGAATTTGGAGTACTTCATGTAATGTTTGAAGGCTCTTTAATGTGTCTATAGCAAGGACGACAACAACAGGGACTCAACAACTCAATTTCGGTATTGATCCAACATGCCGTGCAAATCAAACAGAAGGCGACACGTGGAGACCCTCTCCTTCCTCTAATTTTTCAAGCTCCATCATAAAGAGTATAGATAATGGACTATTGAATAATAGCAAAAAATATTGTGTACGTAGGTCCTCAAGAAAACCACCTACAAATTTCCCTGACTATATCTAATGCACCTTGGAGGCCCGTGCCACGTGACATAAGGAAAGGGCTTGGAGGGGATGGGAGTTGGAGACCAAGATAAAGCAAGAAAGAGAGTGGATTGGGCACAAAGAAAAGGGTCTCTCTCTCTCTCCCTCTCTCTCTCTCTCCATCCATAGGATGGGCCACACACTCGTAAGATTTAATTTGAAGGTTAGGACACTCACAACAATTGGAAGAAAAAACCTAGGTTTAGTATAATCCCACCTACAAATTTACCTCTAATTTTTCAAAAACCTTTGTTTTTACCAGCACTCACTTATCACTTGTAAGAGTGAGTTGTACTAAATTACAAACATAAAAAATACAACATTGCTATGCTCCAAAAAAGCCATGGATGTAAAAAGGCTAACAACTTAACATCACAAAGTTAAATTTTAAAATCAAGATGGTTCAATGAACCTAAATTAATGTTTAGAGAATCTGGAGAAGTTTAGTGCAAAAGCCTTAAAATATAGTAAATTTGCCTCTAAATTTTGTGGAAAAAACATAGTCCTCACAACCCCCCTTACAAATTTTTTAGATTTGCTTCAAAAGTTCTAATTTGTCTTTAAGCGCTTGAAAAAGCTTAGGCTTAGTGCAATCCCACCTATGAATTTTGAGATTCACCTTTGAATTCTGAGTCAACCCAAGGCAAGAGCAAAAAATCTAGCGTAAAGACCTTAAAAATAGCCAAAATTTTCCAAAGTTGCCTACCGTCGTCCACCTTTGCTATTTGTTGAGGTCCGCTCTTGCCTTGGGCTTGCATGCCTTCTACCTTGGATTCTCCGGATCAAAATTTTTCAACTACGTCAATTCTCGATTTTGTAGATGTCGATGTTGATTCTTGATTCTTGATTGTGGATTTTGTTGATCGTCGCTCCCCTCTCTCTCTCTCTTGCGCTAGTGTGAGAGCCCTATCACCCCCCCCCCCCTCTCTCTCTCTCTCTCTCTCTCTCTCTCTCACACACACACACACACACACACACACACACACACACACAAAAACACAGATACATGCGTACAACTATTGAGCTTTGAGCACTAAGGTTGGAGAGATATCATTTACGGCATGGAAGGTCTGTGCAATCCTACAAAGGGTGGTTCAATAGGACATGGTCACGCAAAGCTTAGTTGTCTATAAGCCTCGATAGTTTTAACTAAGGCAGGCACGACAATACAAAACATCACGAGGAGCAGCAAGTAGTGAGAGAGAGTGAGATGCAAACAAGAGAGAGAGAGAGAGAGAGGACTGACCGGAAAGAAATAGATGTAGTTTGGAAATTATGCTCTTTTAGGCATAGTAAGCCAGTGAAAAGCTACACGCTATCAAAAATTTCTGATTGATATAGCGGTCAGCCTCGCATGACCATAGCCTTAGATGACACATGAAGGGAAGTACTTATGGCCTTCAAAATGCAAAGTAAACCCACCCTTCAAATGGCTTTAGAAAACAAAAGTAGTCACTTGATGAAGTGAAATTCCATGCCCTTCCCAAGAACTAAAAATATTATAAATATAGATAAAGTACTAAGTTTTCTACTTTACATTTCTAGAGGACACAGACTTCTCATTTTCTACATTTCACTTTTGCATTTCTTAAGGTTTCCTTTGAAATGCACCAGAGTGTGACACCTGGATGCCTTCTCCTTGCTCAAAATTTTTAAGCTCCATTATATATAGTATAGATAAGTGACCAGATCACTAGTCTTTAGACCCCGACGAGCATTCCTAGGGTTAACTACTCTTTAGTCGACATTTTTTAATTAACATTGGTCAATCTAGTACTTACTTTAGCCCTAGCTCTTGTGTACTTCTCTTAGAGTCACCTAATAGACCTTAACTCAAATGCATTTCATTCAAGTACTACGCTTGTTCTAGTTGGCAATGTTACAATTCATGATTTTTTTTTGCATTTCCTAGAATATCATGTATGCATCTCACTTATTGCACACCTGCACATGCTGCCTTTGAGCTTTCACAATGTTGTTTTTCTTCTGACACAGATACTCCTATCGTGGATCCCGATGCTACACTATTAGATTCCGAGGATGAAATCTACACAGGAAGGGGGGCATGTTAACCACCGACGTCCACTTCTAGTAGTCATGGGCCGGACTTGTCAGTCAAATAGGAAAAGGGTAAGAGTGATCGCCAATGAGCGACGCACTCTAACTGGAACATTCAAGGGTTAGTTGGCTAAGCATGGGCGCCCAAGTGTGAATGGGCGAGCTCATATAAAAGTCACATAAACCTAAAAATCACTCAGTCTCTCATTTGTGCAATTGAAGAGTGCTCTTGCTCCATCTCCATCTTCTTCTTCATCTACTTGTGTGTGTCTGTGTGTGTGTGTGTGTGTGTGTGAGAGAGAGAGAGAGAGGGGGGGAGGAAGAGAGTGTGATCGAGCATTGCAATGGCACTGCGGCGGTGAGGCAATTGAGCGCGGCACTGCGGTAGCTCCCTCTTCTTTGCGGTGAAGAATCCTCCACGAAGGCGAGCGTAGGGCGGTAATTGACACACCCTTGCTCTCTTGAGCTTGATAGATTAATTTGGTTGTGTGTTGCATCCATTTGTGGCTCGCACACGGTGTACGGCAAGTACCTTGCTTTGACACGTGCGGCAGATGCACATAAGATTTCTTGAATGGTGAAAGTGAGTACAAATTGGTCGGTCGGACATAAATGGCCAAAGCTCATAAAAGAGCACTTGAATAATAAAATGTACAAAATATATTTATTGGCATAGGCCTAGATCGGCCAAGCCTTTTCCACCTGCCAACTGCAATAAATAATAGAATATCAATTCCATAACAATTTCTAACCTTCTAAACGTGATTTCCATCTTAATTTGGCCACTTAAGTCTGGCGAAAATAAAAGAGAATAAGAGGGATTGATTAAAGTACTTATAGACTTAGTTAGGTCAACAACTTGGGACCAAAGGAGAGAAGTCTATAAAAGAGCAAGGATAATTGCTGTGTAGCTATCTCAATCAAAAACACAAGTCAAGGAAAGATGAATCTATCTTGAACAACCTTGATCAAAGATACGAGACAAAGGAGATCACCTAGAGCAATTATAGGAGTCGAAAAAATAGAAACTTATTGTGCTAATTTCAAGTAATTGGAATTACTCATTAGACTCCAAGTGAGCTCCAAGTATGATGTGTGGGAAGCGTTAGGGTAACGTTAAAAATTACCAAAGTCAATCTAACTTTAGCATGTTTTGAAACCAACTTCATGGTATCTCCAAAGCACTATGCTAAGGTTTTGCACAAATGGTGAAGTTCTAAGGCCCAAGCGTGAGTTTAACCTTTACCAAATTTCTTCCTAATTTGGCAGGTTTTAAACTAGGAGGTAGGCCAAATCAGTAGGTAGGATCTAGCTCGAGTCCACTTCATAAGGCCCCCAAAGGATAGTGCAAAGAACTTGCATCCGGACGAGTAAATTTAAAGGTGAGTCTATGGTTTTTAATTAACAAGTGGAGATATTAAAAGCCTAAGGTTAAATCATCCCTTTCTTATTTGGTAAATTGACTCTAATCCCTCTTTACCAAGTTTTGCTAGGCCACCTGTCCAAAGTAGTTAGCACTTGCTTTGTGGAAGTTGGTGTGTGTGTGTGTGTGTGTGTACCCTTGCCAAATTCAATTCAAAAGGAAGAGGGGACTAGTTGTGCAAAAATAGTAAGGTGAAGAGTGTACAAGTGTTAGTATATGCACTTAGTTGCATTTTTGAATGTTTACTTCTCATGAGTCCATGTAATTCACTTTCCCTTGGAAAGTTTTGGCACGTCTGAAGAAAAACGAAAAGGAGGGCTCCTGGAGATTCTTGTTCATTCTTTCTATCATTTCTGCAAATTTAGTTGTTGAATAAAGCAAGATCTCTCTCCCTCTCCTTCTCACATGGGAGATCAAGAGGTGGTTTCCATGCTCAAGGACTTGGCTATGGATGCAAATCCAGACAAATGAAATTCTTCTCCTTCATCATCTCCTTCTCTATTATGCTAGATATGCTAAGAGCTTGCCAATGGATTAGAAGGGATACTACTTCTTTGCTTAAGAAATACTTCTTTTCACCCTCATCTAACTCTTATCTAGCAATTCTTTCTCCCCAATGGGGTGTTTACGGCTTGGGGGAAGGAGGGTTACACCATGGAATCATGAACCTCGTTATCTTCTTGGTTCGAGGAAAGCTTCTCAAGAGCACAATCTTGTATTGTAATCAAGGCTCTCTTTCAGAGCATTATAATACAAAGACCTTTTGGAGGGGGGACCTGACTCCAAACAAATCCGTTCCTCAATAAGTAGTCAATCTTAATTGTATTATTCTTTTTTATTTATGTGCATAATTGATGAATGTGCAATGAAATCAACTCGACACAAACTATAGTTCCTCCTCTAAAGAATCCTCTATAGGGAAAACTATATCCTTTTATGATTTAACTCCATTGAATTTAAAAGAAAATACTAGATTCTTTGACAATGGCTGCTTTAGTTGACGATCTATTGTTTTAAATCTAAAGATATCTGTTTGATAAAGAATGTTGGCGATATTGTTTCCAAGGATTCGTTTTAAAGAAACACTATCATGAAAGTATGAAACAAATCATTATTTTAAGTTTCAAAACAATGTGGTAGTAATTAGAAAATTAAGAATCGTGTGTGATTGTGGTGTGGTAAGCGGGGATCGATTAAAGATACCGATGATGGATAGGTGGACCCAATCAATGGGGTAACTATCCTTCCCTGCTGTATTAAATATATAGCAAAGTTTTCCATTGGAAGGGGGATCTGCCAACGAATATATAGAGAGAGTAAAAGCATTTGAGAAGGATTCTCAGGATCCTCTATGGAGGTTAGAGAACCGAAAAAGGTTTATAACTCTTAGGTTTTTGTCTCGTTTTTGCTAGGAGATAGGACTAAGTCTTTTAATAGGTCTTTAGACTCAAGCCATTGTCAATGGCAAAGGCCATCTCCTTGGATTGTTCTTTCTTCAGGACTCTGTTTTTCATTAGGATTAGAGACTTGTCAAGGACTCCATCATGGTTTTTGACTGGATGGGTAGGGACCTCACACCTCCTACGCTTCTACCCATTTCTTGAGGAAAACGACTAGAGGACAAGGGCTTGCTATGAGGCCTACGAGAGTCTTTTCCTCTAAATCTTTTTGAGTTTTGTGAACTTGAGCAGAAGGAAGAAGAACAATGAGCTTACCTCGTCTACTAGCTCCTTCTCTCCCTTGAGGAGATGCTTGCCAGTACTCTTGTTCAACTATCTCAGGAACTGCTCTAAGTTGGCTGCTTACACCACTTCGCAGGAGGCTCTTGATGGTGGAATGCTTGTCTTGGGAGAGAAATCCATGCGATGGGTGTTAGGGGACATATGAGCTAGTGCAACTTGCAGGTGGAGTGCATGCTTTAGTTGTTGCAAGGATACATTAGCTAGAAGTAGGTCGATAGAGCCTTGCATGGACATGGTATTCAAGAGCACTAGGGCCCTATGCGGTAAAGTATTTGAGGCCTCCCACGTGTTAGGGACTGGCGGAATAGGAGACGTCGAGTGACATGATACGGGGCCGAAGAAGGCACTTGCGACTATGAGTGTCCCCCCCCCGCCCTGCAAGTTCCCCCAAGTTGAGAGAGGGAGCATTGGGAGGAGGAGGAGGGAAACACTACTCTGGAGAGGATAATTTCACATGAGACTATTGAATATCCTAGACTAGAAAACAATTAAGATAATTTTTGTAAGATATGAAAAGACCAAGCCATCCTAATATGTACACAAATTGTCCGCTTCTGCTATTTCAAATAAGTTTGGAAGTCTAAAAATCGGTGCATCATCGAAAATGACCATTAGATGGCCGATTTCAAGATTATCCAAGAAAGCAGGGAAGTGAGCATCTCTATTAGGAAACACAAGAACTTTGAAGAGTGGAAAAAAGTAATCAAAGTCATCACGGTTTTGGTGTCAACCAGTTCTATGCAACTATGTAAGTAACTCTCTTCTGTAAGGGGGTAATATAACACATCCACGCACAAATTAAAAAAAACTAGTTTGCCTTTATTGACTCACTGTGCAGATGGTAAGAAGTAAAATAGTGATAGTGGTGTGGATTTTACTGCATGGCATAGCTCGTGATAATGGCTCCATAGCATCTCTCCTCGAAGCTTTCGCCAAAAGCTCTATGACCTCGCATCACAAATGAGATTTTGCATCAAAAGATGTATGAATGTAAACAATTACACATTATAATAAAAACAAAATGAGATGAATTTCGTGCATTTATAATGCTTGTGCCCATTAAAAAAAGAAAAAAACCATACATATGTATGGTGTGGAGTTGGCATCGTTCTCCACATTAGTAATAATACAGTAGGGAACGTGCCTTTCCCCCACCACGTTTATCCCCTTCAGTGTTGAAGGGGGACTTATGCTTCTCCTCTAGTGTTGGGGGGACTTTCTTATTGTAAAAATACTATAGCCGTGTTTTATGAAGACATTACCGATGTTTTATGAAGACATGTATCATTCCACGTTGCCTTGTTGTGGCGTATTGTCTATGTGTTCCTTTGTTGGGCATCACAAAAATTCTTCAGCCTTTGTCACCTTCATCTACAATCTTTTGAATAAAAATGATGTAAATTTATTGCTTTAATGTGTACATGATTTAATCTAAGTACTTTTGAGATCACATAAAGGAAATGAAAATACGGAATATAAGTGTACCTTTGGTATTGGTCGTGTCGATCAACGCACAATCTTGGATGAAGCCGCTTCTAGACCTTCCTTACATTGTTCTGCCACCTTCCCACCAGTATACGTTCTACTATCGTCATCCATTCTGTGACGTCTGCAAACATGTTGATTGATGTTGAATCCACCATATTGTTCGTCCGTAGGCTCACATGCCCACATACACAAAGTCGTAGTCTTTGGGGCACCCCATTTGACATACATATTGATCAAAATACGGCGAAGCATGACATCTTTCTCTAAGATTCCTTGCTTTGCATTTGTTGAAATATCCTAGAGCTTTTTGGCGCTGCCCTTTCAGAGAAAATCTTGCAATCATGAGAGGCGCCGTCACTTCGAATCTACTAAAAACAGACTAGAGCTTTTTGGCCTGCCCCCTGTGGGGTAAATCCTGCAATCAATGTGTTCCAAGATTCCACACTCTGGATAGGAAGCTTTTCGAGAAGTTCTGGTGGTCTCTGAAGTGTACCACATTTAGCAAGCTTTTTGAGAAGTTATGGTGGTCTCTGAAGTGTACCACATTTAGCAAACATGTCAACCAAGGCATTGCCAAGCACGATATCTTTTTCAACAACCCCTTACCAACAATCTCAGCGTAAATTTTTATGCCCATATCAGCATCTTGCGTAGAGCCACATGCCTTCTCAAGAGCGAGGCCCTTGCTTGATGCAATCAAGATATGCAAGCGAAGGTGATTTCCTTTGGACAAAGGCCCTCACTTTGCATGCGTCGATATCTGTTTTCCTGTGCAGTTACACAACATTTTGCCCAAACACCCTGCAAATCTCTTTTTTGATCGGCATGATTCACAAGATACATTTAAACAGATTTTGGTTTGTCCAATAACGAGCTCTGATCTTGCTCTCAAGGTCACACTATTTTAGAACAAGGCAATTACCGTGTGGTACCAAGTCCAGGTATTTACAATGTATGTGAAAAGGAGTGCAAGTATGTACAGAAAAGCTTCTTTTATGTAAAGAGAGGAGTAATAGCCTCATTGACAGAGGCACAATATCTTCTTTGGAAATTTTTGAATATTACTCTTATTGCACATGTGCAAAGTAGCTGAGAGCAACTTGTGTTGTTTCTAGACCTTTTAAAACATTCACACCTTGCAACATAACCACAAAATTCTCATTCTAAATACTAGCACCTCCATCACATTCAAGTATTGAAATAAAAATCAGGTATCCCAATGCAGAGCATCTCTATAGAATAATCATAAAGAAGAATCCTCTTACCCATACAATGATCCCATGTTCACCTAGAGCCAAAATAAAAAAATCAATTTCTGCTTCAGCATCTGCAATTGCTTGATGCAGAGGATCCTTGGAATGGCTTGCTTGGTCAACTTTCTTTCGATATACTTCGAGGCATTCTTGTTCAAGCTGTAGCTACATCTTGTCTCTCTCTCCATCGCTTTCTCCAACTTCATCCCATATCTACTGTCAACGAGGCAATCAAAAACCTTAAATATATTGACATGATAGCAAGTAGTAAGCAGAAGGGAGGAGGGCCTTGTTGGAGTCGTAAAAGCATACTTGTTGCATACGCATGCCTTTCAGATCACCTTACACTGGCATTGGGCTAAAACAACATTCAACACAAGGAAACAAAAGAGCAAACCTACAGCTCACGTAGTAGAGAGCCACACGTGGTATCAACGTCTCCACGAAGTTCATGGCATTCACTAAGTTAGAACCAAATGAGCTGCTTTCAAAATTCTCTAGGATTTAGGTAACACATGAAAGAATTCATGGTGAAGACAAAGCCTCAGTGATTGAAGCATTGGTAATGTTTACCAAAGGAGGTAGCTAGCTACGAGAAGAAGAGTGATGGCCTGTCCTTCTCTTACTGGTAACGTCACATGCCTTCAAGACAAAAGTATAGTTGACTGAATGGTGAGAGATACTCTCGCATTGCATCTGCTAAAAGTAGCCTATAGCTTTCTGTCCCTGCTCCTGCTGCACATATCCTGTAATTGGTGCATTCCGGACAAGAAGCTCCTCAAGCACTTTTTATGCTTTCTGAAGCATACCACATTTGACATACATATTGACTAAGGGAGTGCCAACCACAACCTCTATTTTCAAAAGCCTCTAATGAACAAAGAAATTGTGAATTTTTGTGCCCATATTAGCATCTTACATAGAGCCACATGCCTTCAAGATGCATGTGTAGGTCATTGCATCTGGACAAAGGCCCTCACTGTGCATCTGCTAAAAATAGCCTAGAGCTTTCTAGCCCTACTCCTGTTGTGCGTATCCTGCAATCAGTTCATTCCAAGAGATGTTGTTCCAAACAAAAAGCTCCTCGAGAACTATTTGTGCTTTCTCATGTGCACCACATTTGGCAAACACATCGATCAAGGGAGTGTCAGCAATGACATCTCTTTTCAATAGCATCTGAGTAACAATATCATCGTGAATTTCTGTGTCCATATCAGCATCTTGCAAAGAGCCACATGCCTTTAAGATATACACATAGGCGACTGCGTCTGGATATAGCTCTTGCTTCACATTTGCTGAAAACAGTCCACAGCTTCCTAGCCCTGCTCTTCTTGTGCATATCCTGCAATCAGAGCATTTGAAGAGATGCCACTTCGAACAGTAAGCTCCTCAAGCACTTTCTGTGCTTTCTCAAGAGAATCACATTTGGTATACATGCCAAGACAGTGCCAAGTACCTCGTTTTTTTTCGACAACCCTGCAATCAATGCATTCGAAGAGATGCCGCTCCGAACAGTAAGCTCCTCAAGCACTTTTCTGTGCTTTCTCAAGTGCACCACATTTGGTGTACATGCCAAGCCCAAGTGCCAAGTACCTCGTTTTTTTCCAACAACCTCTGGCTAAAAATATCATTGTGAATTCTTTTGCCCATATCAGCATCTACATAATGCCACATGCCTTGAAGATACTAGGTGATTGCATTTGGGAGAGATGCCCTCTCTTTGCATCTGCTGAAAAAAGCCCAGTGCTTCCTGGCTCTGCCTTTGTTGGGCATATCCCGCGATCAGAGCATTCTAAGAGACAACATTCCAGACAGGAAGCTCATCGAGCACTTTTTGGGCTTTATGAAGAACACCGCATTTGAGTGATTTCGGCCTCCCAACACTGCATTTGAGTGATTTCAGCTGGGAGGCCGCATTTTGTGCAACACGACTGAGGTGTTTGAGTGATTTTTAAGGAGGTCACTTCACTACTAGTAAGGGAGGTGACATCCTCACGTCAGTGGCAGCGGGCATATTTGGAATTTGAGCAGTAGCATAATCCAACATTGGTACGCCGAAGTGGGGATCATCGACCTCCCAGCTGTGTTTATTGGGGAAGGCAAGCGCAAGTTTCCTCAGCTGATCTCTCTGTACTTCTGCGGTTTTTCTTCACCTCACCTGGTACAAACTCTCCCCCCTCCTCTTCTTGTCTTCTAAGTGGTGCTTCTCCTCCCTACTCGCGGCATGTGAATCCTAGTCATCCAACTTTTTTGCACGACACAATAGTGGAAGACATCACACGTGTGAGGGGACCTTGGAGTGGTAATTATCCCATCCACACTAGTCTGCTCTCTTAGCAAAAAGTAGTAGACTCTTCGGTCTAATTTTCCCATACTTCTCTAATGAGTGGCATGTCACGGTGGGATTATTAGCTACTGCAAGATGGCGAACACCTGTTGTGGAGAAAGGTTAGATGACTAGGATTCAACAATTCATTGATGGTGTCAGCTTCAAATAGCTTCGAAAAAGTGTGCTTGGTGTTGCCTTGGTCCACACATATCCGTTTTCTCTCGCAACACGGCCAAGCAAGCAACAATAAAGGCTATAGAAGAAAAAATGGAGAGCAACAGAACGAGGCTCTCTTTTGTGAGCTCACTTGAAGATTGTTATAAGCAGAAGGTTAAGCCCTCGCTTTGCATCTGTTGAAACAACCTAGAGCTTTCTCACCCTGCTCCTCTCGTGCATTTTATGCAATCAATGAATTCCAAGAGATGCCGCTCCAAAAAGTAAGCTCCTCAAACACTTTATGTGCTTTCTCAAGTGCACCACATTTGGCATACATGCCAAGGCAGTGCCAAGTATGTCGTTTTTTTCCAACAGCCCCTGCCTAACAATATCATCGTGAATTCTTTTGCCCATATCGGCATCTTGCATAATGCCACATGCCTTCAAGATACAAGCATACTGATTGCATTTGGAGAGCTGCCCTCTCTTTGCATATGCTGAAAACAGTCCAGTGGTTCCTGGCCCTACCCATGTTGGGCATATCCCACATGCCTTCCAGATACAAGCATAGGTGATTGCATTTGGAGAGCTGCCCTCTCTTTGCATCTGCTGAAAACAGACTAGCGCTTCCTGGCCCTACCTCTGTTGGGCATATCCCGCAATCAGAGCATTCAAAGAGACGGCATTCTGGACAGGAAGATCGTCGAGCACTTTTTGTGCTTTCTGAAGTACACCGCATTTGGCATACATGTCGAGCAAGGCATACTTGAGGCCCTCTCTTCGCATATGCTGAAAACAGTCCAGAGGTTCCTGGCCCTCTCTCTCTCTCTCTCTCTCTCCGGCCTACAGTGAAACAAAAGCGCACAGTTCTCTCTCCTTCTCTCTCTCCGGCCTGCACTGAGCCAAACCACACAATTCATCACAGTTATCTCTCTCTCTCTCTCTTTATTGCACAATTCTCTCTCTCTCTCTCTCTCTCTCTCTCTCTCTCTCTCTCTCTCCGGCATGATGTAACGATTATAGAAGCATGTATGCAAAGCAAAGAAATTACCTCCGTCAATTACCTCTACTCTGCAATGCTTGCTGGTACTGTCCTGCTCTCTTTACCGCATAGTTCTGTTTGATGCTGTCCAGCTCTGTAATTGCGCTCTTTGTGAAGTACCCACAACCCACCAGCACCAGCATAGGCTGTTTGGTCTGCGCGAGGGTGGCGAGGCTTAATGCAAACCTTGATTTTCGATCTTTTTTTTAAAATGCCGTTGCTCTGTTCTTTCTCTCTCTCTCTACATCCTCATTTAGCAACCCAATCACATGTGGCCACATGGCACAGCTAACCTTCCTCCTTTCACTAAATCGATCTTAAATAATCAAGGTAAAGAAGAGTTATTTTTTGTTAGCTTATGTATGGCTGTGTCTTGCTCGTATTCAAATGACAGCCATTTGCGCTCAAAACAAATGGCAACCACACGCAGGAGTTGAGGCCGTATGGAGCAAGCGAACCTCGCAAGGGCAGCTCTCAGGTAATGTATTCTTGTGCGCATGAGAGAGAGAGAGAGAGAGAGAGAGAGAGAGAGAGTGTTAGTTTTTGAACAGCCCGCCTCATGCAAGAATCCCTGGGCTACCCAAAATGATACCCGCTGGGGCAAATAGAAACTGGGTTGTGGGACGATCTGTCAACACATACACGATCGCACACAATCTCAACAGCCACAGCAGGCTGTACCCCAGAATAACAGGCATGGCCACCGTCGATATCAACCCTACCACATTCCCGAGCTTCCTTCCTCCTGAGGTGGAGCAGCTGCGTGACCCAGCTGCTCGTGCTTTTGCATCAAAAATTGAAAGGCTACCTGTACAGGTATGTTTCTTGGTCATATGAATACTTAGTGGTATGCTTCAGTCTTGTATCTTGATTTTTGTGACTTTCAACATAAACATGCTTACATGGATAGGTTGATACTTCTGCCTGAAAACTCTGCAAATTTGTAGATGCGCTAAATTCTTTAAGACATTGGGGGGCCATTATTATGTGGAAGTTGGTTGAAAAATTTTGTTGGTAGGAAATTGCATGTCAATTGTGTCCATTAGCTTTTTTCCAGCATGCTAGCAAAGCACACTTGTATGCAACTCAGTGAATGGTTCCAAGGTTTGATGCCCTTAGATATCTTTTTTATTAATTGCGGTTTTACACCTCTCACTATAGCTTGCAGGCAGTTGTTTTAGTAAATTCTGTTTTGTTATCATTCAGTAGCAATCACTTGGCTTTGTTTAGTTTGTGTGAAGTAAGGCAGATTTCTCTTGTAGTTTGACTGATACAAAAAGGGTATTGTGGTATAACTGGACACTTCCACGGCAGCGTACAATGGTTTCTTTGGTGGGTCTGGCCTTGAATCCCCTTTCCTTGCATTGAGTGGCATGAAGCTTGTTTTCAAGAAGTGCTTAGTGGCTTTTGGTGACTTGGATTGTTTCATCGTTTGTTTTTGTTGTTAGCGCATGCTCAGCTTAGGGAAGGGAATGAGTTAATGTTCGATGAAGAGAAGGGGGGTCAAGTAGATTATTGGTCAGGAAGTTTTCTTCTTAATTAGCTTGATTAGGCGTGTCAGCACATCTAAACTGTCGGTGAGCAGTATGCATGAGACAGATTTATGTTTGTGTTCAATGAATGCTGTGTTATGAGGGTGTGTCTGCAGATGAGGAGACGGCCATTTATCAGCACAGCTAAGGATAATGGATGAGATTGAGTGTGAACCCTTGATCTGGTACTTTCATGTTTGTGACCATGAGGGTGGACAGTTTGAAGAGCAGATTCGTATTGGTTGGGTGGGTTGGGATGATGGGCCCAATCTCCTCATCTCAGTGGATGCGATCCTGATGCGCTGATACAAGCCTTATCGCAGAGCCTTACTCCATTTACAGGGGGATTGCCAATCACATTGCAGAGATTTTAGGATCCGATTCTAGAAGGTTGACGTCAGGTGTGGTAGAGGACCTGGCACATGCTTGCCCATGCTAGAATCTCCCCTACCTTTCTCCCCACCTCTGTCTCACTCTGGGATGGTTGGGCTGCTCTAATGAGACTTGCACATCAACAGTAGTAAGATGCTATATGGTTCGCTGTTGTCGGTGATGTTTACTTGTGTCTGACATCCAATGAGATTTTGCTGGATCCAAACACCTTACCGCCCTTTGAAGCCTGGACTTGGTACATGTGCAACGTGGAGGTTTTGGCTCTAGGAGGGTCCTAATCTCAGCTCTATTAGGACCTAAGGGAGTGGTCTTTGCCTAATCTGGTTAGCAGACTCTTTAGTGTTATGTTCTTTGAGTTTGTAGTATTGGTTGGCATATGCTTCTTCGACCTCGGAGACACTCAATTATGCCATTTTCTTGATGCAAGAGCTTATTTGTTAGCCACAGAGAAAGAGAGAAAGAAAGAACGATCTAATAAAGTCTTGCAGAGGCAGAAGACGACATATAAAACATCACATACATCTTGTACATTCCACTTCGGGTATGCCACTTTAGCACATTAAAAAAAAGAAAATTGGCTATGATTTTAGGGCTCTCCAACAATGTAAGCCATTAATTTCCGTAGTGTGTGCCACCATACTCATAAATAAGAGAAGCTAGATGTCACGATCTTAAAAAAAAGTGAAAAAATTCAGTTTAGACAATTGTTTTAAAGTGTTTAAAGTGATTCAAGTGTTGCAGAGTTCCTTCGATCAATTGTGTGAAGTGGTTCTAGTGGTATCAAAGCATGGTACTTCTTTGCCCTCTGCAAGTCAAAGCATGATAAAGCCATAGAGAACAACAAGGCTGAGGAGAAGAAATTCCAGTGCCACCTTAAGAGTCCGGTACAACAAAAGCTTTGGGAGGAGACTTGTGTACAATATGTGATGTGACAATTGCATTTGGCTGAGCAATCATGTCATAATTTGACGCATGATCGGATTGATTTGGAGGCGGTGCATGTTTATTCGAGTTCTATTTATCTGCTTGCTACCATGCTTTCCGCGACAAATTTCTCCAAAACCTCTTCGAGACAGGGTGGATGTAACTTCCTATCCTTTGGTTGCTTGTTCAAGCACATGCTTGAGTGTTTTATCCCCTCCTATAATTTGTAAATTCAAAGTATTCTGACCTTATAAAGGTATATATATGTATGCTTGTTCAAGCACATGGCTTTCAAGAAGTGGCTTCATCCATCTCAATAAAGCCAACCTTCTGCACTTTCTAGACCTCCGCTTCAGATACCACCATGGCCATGATGCTCTGATACCACTGTCACAAACTTGGGCACCCCAAGTCGGGAATCTGGCACGACACAGGAGAACATCACTTAAAATACTTCACAACTTCAAAATTTCAGTCGACACGGCCGGTGTCGTTCCGTGCCCAGAGTTATTGGCCCCAAAACTTGGCGCCCCTCTCGGTATTTCTTTATTATATTAATGCTTGAGCGAAGTACGACACCTGGAGGGATCCTGTGCTCTCGGACTCTGCGTCCAGATGTTGTGTAGAGTGAGGCCCCAATGGGTTTATTTATTCTTACAAGGGATGTCTCAAAAGTAGAGCCCCAAAAGCTTCTAACTCAAAAGCAAAAAGTCCCAAAAGCAATTGGCTCCAAAATCCGGCAGAAAAGCCATAGTCACAAGGGATGTGTCCTGAGGAGTCGGGACGGGGCTCAAATGGATTTTTAGTGTAAAAAAGAGGACGGGACGGCAAGTGGGGATAGACCGCCACGTCACCATCTATCAGCGTAAATTGCGGAAGGCCGTACAGGCTGCCACGTCAGCATGTCAGCGTAGTTTTTGGGATTTCTACCATGTCAGCCTCTATCCGTACTGTCTTCCCGGGTGGTCATGCCACATCATCTGTTTGTGACAGAAGGAGCTTGCTCGACCGAGTTGCAAGGACCTATAAAGGAAGGCCTAGCACAAGTAGCAAGAAGTAGAAAGATAAGGAGGGCAGGCACCCAAGCAGACCGGCAGCACCCTTAGGATCTCTAGCGTTTTCTCAAAGCAAGAACCAGCGTTTTCAGCCCACATACATCAGTGTTTTCAGATCAGACTCGACCTCGCCGTACCGCATCCTTCCCGGTTGCAAATCCTCGCCGCATTGACCATCAGTAGCAGATCAGCCTAGTGTTTCTGTTTTCAGCCCAAAGCAGCCAGTGCTTTGTAGATTCAGCCCAGATCAGCTAGCGTTTTTGCATTTCAGCTTCGCATGCAATGGTAGTTGCAGATCCTCGCCGCAGTACTGCCACATTGTAGATCTCTAGCAGAAGTACCTAGCCTTTCGAGTTTTCAACAATTAGCAGTTCAGATCTTGACGTTGTCATCGATACCTTGCAAATACGATTAGTCATGCAAGACCAATCTTGGCTCTCGAGTCGAGGTCCATAGTACTCATTCAGGAAGTATCTTTTGTTTGCATGATTAGTCAATATACATTGTCCGAGTCTCTCATTCGTGACGGTCTCTTGTATTGTCGTCACCGTCCTTGTGTGTTACCTTTTCATAAGGAAGCCATATTGCACGCTACACATGATTCACTCACGGATGAGCACAAATGCATGAAGATCACTCCAGAAAAGATAGAAAGTTTGCATTCATCCACAATGCTTCATGATTGTTACTCCATTTTGCATGTTTATGCCTTGGCAAGACCTAGTTACAGCAAAAGCAGTAGTATGTTTGTCCATCAAGCATTGGTGATCCCGTTGTGGTTTGCCACAGTTGATAGTTTTAGGTCAGGAAGTCAAGTTTAGATCCCATTTTTGGCATGTACTTGGTGAAAGGTTTGACACTTTGTCACATTTTTCATCTGCAGTCTACCCGCAGTCATTGAGGAAGCATAGTTTTTTTCAGTCACTCGACAAGTAATAGATGTGTCTGATATTTTGTTTGAAGTGGTTTCAGGGAAATCCCCCAAAGGAGATTCTTGCAGAAGATAACCCGAGATTGTAGACGAAGTTGAAGACATGGAGCCCGAAGCAGATTATTCTGCGTCGCTTTTGGCGCAGCCCAAAGAAGCAAGCACTACAGACATTCTTGAAGTTCAAGTATTGCGAAACCCATACAGCAGAGTGGGCCGGCGAAGAGTTGTTGGCGGACTCTATGGAAGCCATACAACTTGGTACCAATACCTCACCTTGAAAAGGGGGCATGTCACGTGCACATCTAACCCTATGTGCATGTGGACAAGCTGTAACTCCTATTTGTAGGGTTTAGGATAGCCTAGGAAATGTTCTGGCAACCTTGTGAGCTTGTACGTAGGACGTGCATGTCCAGATAGCTGCATGCCCTCTGATTGCACAACCCATTAGCATTAACATCAATACCTAGCACCAAGCATAAGCATTTCACAGCATGGAACCATTTTCCCAACCATTTTCCCCTCAAGTACACTAATGGAAAATAAACTGAATCAAGATGTTGTCACAAATGGGTGATGTGGCATGGCAACAGACTCCGGGATGACACGTGGCAGGCTGACGTGGCTACAATACGGAATCTCGGAATTTTCGACGCAAAACGCGTTGATTGGTTGACGTGGCACCGTGTACGGAAATCTGCTTTTCACGGAGGTGCTGACATGGCAAAGCGTATGGATTTCCTAGATTTACGTTGGCTGAATTTTATGGCAGCTTTTGGCTCAGTTGCTTTATTTTTGAGAAGCTTTTGGATTACTGCTTTTGGGCATCCCTTGTAACCAATAGATAAGTGGGCAGGGCCTCACTTCTTTGAGCATTTGGACGCAGAGTCTGAGAGTGAGCACCCTTCCACTCTCTTGTACTTTGAACACAGATTAATACAAAAAGAAATACCGAAAGGGACGCTAGTCTTTGGGTCCAATATTTCTAGGCACGTAACTACACCGGGCCGTGTCGAATCAAGTGTGAATTGTGAACTGTTTTGAAGTGAATCTCTTCTGTGTCGCGATGAAATCTTGACTTGGAGTGTCCAAGTTTGTTATAGTGGTATCAGAGAGCGGCCGATTTCTCTTCTACCGGGAAATCCGCTCCTTTTCCCGCGACACTTGTGGATTCCAACAAAGAACAATCGACTTCTTTTGCATCTAGGGAGGCGGGAAGAGATTACGAAGAAGATCATCGTCAAACATCCCCTCCTGCTTAGCTTCTTGCTCTACCACACTCATAGCATTTACTTGAGCGGTAGCATCAGAAGTTGACCTAGTAGAGGTTTCCTTGTTAGATTCTTTCTTAGGACATTCCCTTTTCATTTGACCTACTACGTGACAATGAAAACACCTATGTTCCTTTGCATACAATGCTTGTTGTGCCTCACTCAATTGACCACCTAAAACTCCTTGGGCAATCTTTTCATCAAGTGTGAGTTGAGGTTTATCAAATTTTCCTTTACCCTTATCCTTAGAGTTATCGCCCTTAGACTGAGATCGAGATGGAGAATTAGATCGAGAAGAACTGAGAGAGTTCTTTTTATTGTTACCATTCCCAATAGAATCCTTGTCCTTTTCCTTAGACGAGTCTTGAGAGGAAGAATTACCATTACCTGAGGCCGTCTTAAGCTTACCCTTGTTGTGCTTCATCTCTTGGAGTTGAGCCAAGCGTATCGCTTCTTGCAATGTCTTTGGATCACCTGCCTCCACATCAAACTTGATCGAGTGGTCCAATCCAAAGAGAAAAGCCTCTAACCTCTCATCATCCGATTTCTGCAATTGTCCACCTAGCTGTGACACTGTTAGCATACGACATCACCGGTTTAACTTGTTGAGACAAAGCCCGAAATCCTTCTTCAAACGCTTTAAGTACTGTGGAGGGAGGAAGCGAGTCTTGAGATCCTCCGCGAATGCCTTCTAACTAAGCTCGAGAGGGGGAACGAGGTAGGAGTCGGAAGGACTCGGGATGGGCAGCCGTATGGGACCCCTGTTGCTTCTCCATCCATTTATCCTTCCAAGTGATGGCATCACCCGTGAGATGCATGGAAGCCAAGAGAACCTTGTTATTTCAGACTTTCTAACAACCGCAAAATAGGATGTAAATTGATGCAACCACGAGTAAATGACAATAGCATCCATCTTACCGTCATACTTACTGAACGTGATCTTCTCGAGAATGGGATCATTGGTCGTCCGTGTAGCAATGGTTGCCTTCGCGATGGTCTTGGCAAGCTTTTCATGATCGGGCTCAGAAGATGGGGGATCGGGTCGCACCGCCAAGGTGGTGATGAGATCACGCATGGAAGCCCTTTCCAGCCTACGAGCCTTGGCTTCGGCTGCCAATTTCTCTGCCGCTTCCAAACGCTCTTGTCGTCGAGCTTCGTCTTGCCGCATCATCATCTCCATCATCTGCGCATCATAGCATCCATGGGATTTGATGGCGAAGGAGGAGGGGTGGGGGGAGGGCTAGGAGGATCCACAGGTGGCACTTACTTGCCTTCTTGATTGGTGGAGGTATTCATACCGCTACGAGTCTTGACCATGCAAGGACTTCTCCTCTTGGTTCAAGGAAGGTTGCAGACTAATCTTTGGGAGACTATCTACCCCCTCGTCGGCGCACCCCTCGTGCAACACTCGGTATACAATTGGTTGCTATTTTTTGACGCTCAAGGTGCTCGGCTCTACCCGCAATGGCAGGTCTGCTGTTCCAAGTGTGGGAGGAGTATACACCGAAGGGCTGCCAACACAACTTAAAACACAAGAGAGAAAAGGGGGATTAGCGGATTAGTGCAAAATCTTCAAAGCTCTGATACCAATGTCAGGCATAGTTACATGGGACGGCGGGTCGGGGTCTGGAACGGGGACGGGACGGTAAAAGTCAGGAAATGGGGACGGGGGTCGGGACGGCAAAAAAAAGAAGAAGAGTTTTTTTGGCATTTTTTGACCTATACACATGCCACATACATAGAGCATCACTTTGACCACAAATTTACACTAAATAGACCAAAGAACATGAGTCATATAGACGCAAATGTGCTAATAAAACATCGAGAAATGAGGACCCAAAGGGTGGCTTTTATAGCCATTGGGGTGCTTTGAAGTTCAAACATATGGCTATTGGAGAGAAACTAGCCTCTAGAAATGATCAGGTTTTCAAATTTTAAAAAAAGTCCCCTCCCATCCCCTGCCGTCCCCTGCCGTTCCTTGCCGTCCCCGAGACGTTTTGCCTGCGTTCCCACTTGGCAGCTATTTTCCCGTTCGTCCCCACCCGTCCCCACCTGTCCTCGTCCCGGAAATGGGCGTCCCCCGTCCCTAGGGTCCGTCCCCTCCGTCCCCTGTTACTATGATGTCAGGTGCAGCGGAATTGAAATGGTGAAGATCTAGTTTTGCACTTCCATAAAATCCTTTCCTTCTTTCCTTGCGTTAGTGAATGCTTTGTGCTTCAATGAATGTTCCTTTTATGTTCCCCTGAAGAGAGGGACAGGGAGAATGCAATAGAGATGTGTAGAGGGAGAGAGAAAGAGAAGAAGAGAGCGACACTCGATGGGGTCCCAACCAACCCTCTCAAGGGTACCCCCACACCGTTACTGATGTGGTATTTGCTTTAGATTGAGTAAATGGAATGTGGGCTGATTTGATGCACCTTGGATCCTTCTCGATGTAGGAATTGCGGATGACCACCACGGGCTGATTTGCACTTCCGATGTGAGAAGAATGATGGGCTGAAAATGCAGACCTCGACGAGGTCAACGATGGACAGCGATGGAGCACTCAATTTTGCCGAGGGAAGTGCCGAGAGGAGGGATCAATTTGCTGCCGAAGTACCGGACCACATCCGTCAATGGGAACGGCTACAAATCTCTTGAACACCCGGCGAGGCATGGGCTGAAAACTGAAAACGCAGGGCTGATCTGCGGTTTTGCTGCAGCGCTTGGGCTGGAAACCAAAATGCTGGCTGGTATGGCTGAGAGTTGGCGGCGATGGGGCTGAATTCTGGAAACGCTGGCTGCTGGCTGAACTCTGCAAAAATGCTGGATGTTCTTGCTGAGAAAACGTTGGTTGTCCTTTGCTAAAACGCTGGCTGAATTGGGCCCTTCTTTCTTCTTGCTCCAAGTGCTAGCAGATGGTTTCCTTTACAAGTGGGGAATGGGCCTTAAGTAATTATTAAGGCCTAGGTAGGGGAACTGTCCACCAAGATTTCCAACAAATAAATCATAAAAATGATTTATTAAAAATAGGTCCAGGGGATCCTAATCAAGGTGCAACTGTTGCACATCTGCCCACCCGAGAATCCGATTGACGTGCTGCCCACCCGAGAATCCGATTGACGTGCGGTCTGGCACGTCGGATTCCTTTAACTCAGGACTACATGCTTGACATGCCAGATGCCCACCGTAGTGTAATAAAAGCTGTCAAAACGCGTATACAAACCATTTATGCAAGAGGCTTCCAAACTTGGAAAACCTAATCTAATGGATTTGTCCGGACATGTAGGTCTTGCGAACAGGCTCACAAAATTGTCGGTACTAATCCTCCTAGTATTCTAGACATCCCTATCTAGGAAGAAGGGGAAAACTGGCTCTGGAAGTTGATGAAGTATGTCCATGTGGCACACAGAGGCATGTGCATGTGACAAGGCTTTCTTTTCTGTTTCTTTGCCTGCGCTCCAGAAGTCCCGGCTGAATTCTTTTCTTTGGTGGCCTTTTCTGACCCCTGTGACGCTTCAAGATCCCTTTTCACAAAGGGCTTCTTCACTGAATTTTTCTTTTGCTGCCCTCCTTTCTCGTTGCTCGGAAACCCACTGTCCTCTCCTTTCAACAAGGCAAGATCAGTGTTAGCAACTTCCATGAGCTGGGTGAGGGTAGCCACTCTGTTCTTGGTACAGTAGTCCCTGAGCCCTCTAGGCAGCCCACAACAGTACTTCTCTATCTGCTCTGTCAATGGCACAAATCTGTAGGAGGTCACTGAGAGTAACGCTTTACAAAACCTCTGATTGTACTCCAGCAAGCTCTTGCATGTAGCCAAAGTAAGCTGGTGCCAATCTGTCATGATGTCGGCTTCAAATTCATTTGACAGCCAAGCAGATGCAAACATTTGCTTGAAGTAAACCCAATTGGCGGGTGCCTGTCCTTGCATTAACAATGTCGTCCACCATGTAAGCGCATTGTCCTTCAAGAAAGTGGCAGCTTTCCTGACCTTAGAGGCCTTTGTAAAATTCCCTCCTACATAAGCTGTATCAAACTACTGGAGGAAATTGAGAGCCTTCTTTATCCTTGAAGCCACTAAAAGTGCTGAACTTTACAGTTGCACCACCTTCTTTGTAAGCTTTCAGCTTTTCCAGTGTCCCCAAATTGTCATAAGGAATAGTCTGCAACATGGGCACTGCAGTAGGCATCATCGGCACATCTTGGCCATTAACATTTTGCATCAGAGGTGCCATATGTGGTTGCTGTTTAGAAAAACTAACCATGCCAAAATGACCCTGTGGCACCTAAAACTGGCCCTGGCACCTGAAACTGGCCCTGGTTGTACTGGAAACCTTGCTGCATGCTGATGCTCCCATACATGGGGTTTGGCATCATGCCTTACATACCCCCAAACACTGTTCCTGGCATGTACGGCTGACTTCCAGGCACATAACCAGCCATACTCTAGGACGCAGATCCACCCGAAATACCCAGGATGTACCGTGGGTGGTGAAAAACCTGGGTGCATTGCTAGGTAACCAGTTCCTTGTCCATTCAAGAAAGCATGGGGCTCTAAAAGGTGGCGGGCTGAACTGGCATAGCTTGTGAACTAGGCGTTCTAGCCATCTGTTCAAGGACGGGAGAAACTTGTTTTGGAGCCCTTGACTCCGCAACATGCAAGTGCTCCCTATCCTGTTGGGACGCATGAAGTACTTGGGTTTGAGCCTCAACAAGCTTTGTTTGCGGTGTAGGTTGCCTATTTTGCTGTGGCACTGGTGGGCTGGCAAGAACTCCATAAACCTTGGGTTCTGCACCAGTTGCGAAAACACATTCATCGTGGCGACTAACTGAGTCCTGAACTCATCATCCTCTAGTTGCCCAGTCATAAAGCCCTGTACTGGAGGGACATTCACATCAACAGGAGGTATAGACTGACGTGGCCGTGAGCTCTCGCCAATCTCAAACACCATAAGAATTTCCTGTCTCTCCTTCGAAGAGGAACCCTCTTCCATAATGCCCTTCCCTTTGTTGGCCATAGTGAAATCCCGTGTTCCTGTACTCTGTCTTTACCCAAAACAACCGAGGCTCACTTCTTGCGGAAAAAGTGATTGATATCCTACAATGGAACCTTGAAACCGGCCTGTGGGGTGGTAGGCTTTGGCTTTCACCCGAAATTCTTAACTTTACCTTAGACACATAGAGAGAGATAGTACTTTGCAAAGGGAACCTGCGACGGGAATTAACACTTCAGCACACACACACGGCTCGGAAGCTAGAATGCTCCGAGTAGACGTCGACAACCTGTAGGCCCTAAAATTGCCGCCCCTTTTGGTATTTCTGCATACTTTAAAGGGTCGATTACAAAGAAGAGTCTCGGGAATTCTTTACTTGTATCCAGCTAGATACCACCTGTTTTGGCAAAATTTTGGCAGCATAACAGTCCCAAAACTTGCCCAAAACTAATTCCCTTGCTAGAACTTACTTCCACTGGCATAAGCCCTCTGATCCCTGTCCAAAAACAGTAAATTCAGCTCACTGTATTTACTTGTTTTTGCCCTGTTTCAGCCCTAAACAGTCCCCGAACTGCTCTCTAGAAGTGGGGCACTATTCCCAAGGGTTCTAGTGTCCATATGGCTGAAGAACAGTCAAAATACAACGCATAATCAGCGCTGAAATCGCACCTGTGTGGTGAGGTTATCACCCTCACGGGTGCCTGCTTTTGGAGTAGCAGTTAGCTACTCCTATTCCTGCTCAAAGAGGCTCTTCACAATTTGATTCGACACCGGCCCGGCGGAGTTCCGTGTCAAGAGGTATTGGTCCCAAAGACTGGCGCCTCTTTCGGTTTTTTTTTTGTATTAAATCTGTTGTACAAAGTACAAGGGAGTGGGTGGGTCTCACTCTCAGACTCTGCGCCCAGATGCTCTGAGAAGTGGGAGCCCAAACCACACTTGTAAAGAGTTAAAAGGGATGCCAAAAGCAGAGTCCCAAAAGCTGCCCCAAAAATAGGCTTACAAAATAAAGCAACTTTAAAAAAATAAAGCCCCTTTCTCTTTCTCAAGCTTGCGTAGAATAAAGCAGGCCCAAAAGCTGCCGTATGTTGCTGCTTTTCCGTACGCTGCCTGCCATGTGGCTGTTCGTAATTTCCACCGCAATTTGCGGGCGTTGATCGTACGACAGTGCCACGTCATCATTTCAGCCTGTTTTCCCCGGGACTATCCATGCCAAAGAGGAAGGTGTGTGTGTACGTGGGCTGCCACGTCACTGGGTTGTGACATACCCCCCTCTTGAAAGCATTGTAATCGCCCTCGATTACGCCTGCAAAACAAACAAAGGCCATAATCTGTCTTAGTAGACACTGATTGTTAGTACCGACGCACTAGGAACACACATCTAGCACATGTACCCATCGACAGTCACATCATACGACATCACAGGACATCACATGACAAATCACATTCAAAATCCATTCGGCTCTCAGACCATGATTTATCGGCAATGTATTTAGCAATCGCATCTAGATCCACTCAGGACCTCATAGATGCTCGATTGACTAATCCTTATTGCAACCATGTATATTGAGATCCTTTAGACCGAAATGCTGCAGTCATTTCATCTATCAGTTCTTGCACTTATTAAACAAGCCTAGAACAAGTTAGTATCAGGAATTCCAGTTCATAAAGTCATACAGCAGAATACTGTCAGCTCACAATATCCCTGAAACTCAAAAGAGACATTAGTGACTTTAATATCAAAATCAGGGCAATCTGTTGAGAAAGGAGAGGAGCGACTCCCCTCTTGTGCATACCCGTTGCACCAAATTCCGCCCAAGCTGAGTTCGGGGTTCCATTTAGCTAAACCAAATGCTTCAAGGTAAAGATTCACAATCCGAGGAGGATCTGCCAGGTCCTCCTCCTCCATTCACTTCGCATCCAATGCGGAGTAGGTCTTGAATTTAACCAAGAACCGTCTTATCGCTTTACCTTTTATCTTTCTATCTTTCTTTGCCAATATCTGTTCTTGAATGAGTATTTGCTCGTTTTCCTCCAATTCGGGTTGCTCATTTGGTTCCCCATCATCGGCCACATTGCCTTTGAAAGGCTTCAAGAGACTCACAGGAAAACATTGTGAAGTCTCCCAAGTGTCGAGCAACTCCAGTTTGAAGGAGACATCATTTATCTTTTCGGAAATCTGGAAAGGTCCATAGTATCTCATGATGCTAAGCTTTCGAGAAAGCCGCTCATTTCCCTTTTTCTTTCTCAGGCGTGCCTTCTCAAAATGTAAGAGCACCTAATCGTTCTCCTTCACTTTCAGATCGTGACGATGTCGATCTGCTGCCTTTTTCTGAGATTTCTCCAAAGCCTTCCGGACCAGGTCCAAGTCCCTCGTGAACTGGTCGGCTTCAAAGAAAAATCTTATCTTTCGTGCTAAGAGTGATATTCCATCAAAGGTAAAAACCCTTTTCCCATGAAGTCTTCAAATTCAAAGAAGAAGACTTCAACAAATCCAGTACCATTGAATTAGCAATCTTTGATTGCCCATCAGTCTGCGGGTGGAACGATGACAAGAACTGCAACTGCGTGCCAATGTTCTCCCAAATAGCCTTCCAAAACAAACTCGTGAATCTGGGGTCTCTGTCTGAGTCAATCGTCTTAGACATGCCATGTAATCTGAAGATTTGGGCAATAAACAATTGTGCCCACGTTGTGTTTACGGGAGATCAGAAATGAAATCCATTGCAATACTTTTCCAGGGGCGGGTGGGTATGGACAAAGGCTGTAACAATCCCTGTGCTTTATGCCTGTCAAAACTTGACCTTTTGGCATACCAAGCAATTGCGTACAAAATCGTCCACGTCCTTCTTGAGTCTCGGCCAAACAAAAGTATCTCTCCACACCTCTCAAGGTGGTAACAATGCCGCGGTGACCCGTAAAAGGTGGACAGTGGCATTCGGTTAAAACCTTTTCCTACAACGGTTGTGTAACGCACAACATCGTTTTCTTCATCAAGTAGCCATCCTGAATGGAATATTCCGCTAATACTTCCCCATTCTATATTCAACTGAATACATCTGCAAAAATCTGTATCTGTGGCGTACTGACCGACCATATCCTCGTACCTCGAAGCTTCTATGCTGTATCGTGGAAATAGAGCCAGAACCAACGGCTTCCGGGACAAAGTATTTGCCATCAATTTCTTCTGTCCGTGCACATGAACAATCGTGAAGTAAAAGTGTGATAAGATGTTTGCCCATCGCATCTGCTTTTCTGATAGCCGCTTTTGTGACAAGAAGTAGCGTTAATTCCAACCATCTGTGAAAACGGTAAAATCGGCTCCGAGTAGGTAATGTCGCCACTGAGTAAGAGCATGGATAACCGCCAAAAGCTCTTTCTCACATATCTGTATTGTCCATTCCGACCTTGAAAGCAATCGGTTCTCATAGGCAATGACATGGCCTTCATGCATTAAGACCGCATCTGGACTATGACCACAAGTATCACAATATACTTCAAACGACTTCTGCAAATTCGGCAAAGTCAAAACTGGTCTTGTAGTCAAATTCTGTTTCAATTTTTGAAAGGCAGTCACCTCTGTGGGTCCTCACGAGAAAGGGACTCCGTTTTGTGTCAACATAGGCAAAGGGATAAGCAACCTCTGCAAACTTTCTAATGAACCGCCGGTAGTAAGAACATAAGCCCAAGAAGCTTCGAACTTCATGGACATTCTTCAAATCGGGCCAATCACGGATAGTCTCTATCTTGGCCGGGTCCATCTGCACTCCTGCTGCTAAGACAATGTGTCCCAAAAAGTGTATCTCTGGACTCGGCTCGCACTGTAGGGTGGCCGGTTCGGTGGCGTGGTTCCAGGTATCAGATCAATGGTATTATCCTCAGGACGAGCTGGTGGCAACTCGCCTGGCTGGCCCTCTGAAAAGCAATCGGCATGAGTGTGGAGAAAAATTGTGGCGTTCTTCATTTAGGTCAAAACATGTTCGACCTTCAATCATCATTCAGTTCTCTCCAGAAAATCGAGTAAAGAAACAGAAGTTCATCAAGTACAATCTCTGTGCCCTTCATTTGTCAAAGTCACTTTCTCGGCCCGGTAGTCAACCACAATGTTGTTCTTGTGGTACCAAGGGATTTCGAGTAGGACCTCACAACCTCCCAAGGGAATTACGTAGAAATCCTCGTGCCCTAAACACCCCTGACATTGCAAACGAAGTTTGCCAATGATCAGTGTAATGGCAACATCCCGCCCGGGTGCCGCTAGAACTACCTCTGCCTGTGGCCTCGGCTTGTCGGGCATAAATCACTGTCGAGCCGCCAATTCAAGTGAAAAGAAGTTGGCCTTGACTCCTTCATCCAAGAAAAAGAGGGCTTCCTGATCTTTCACTTTGCCCTAAAAGCGGCAAAGTTTTGTACTTTCATTCATTTGATTCGGTTCGAGCCCCACGCAATGTGGTACCAGTTTACCCTCTCTCGAAGAGTGAGCTGGGGCCGTGCATCCTTTTCTTTCTTTTCTGGGTTACTCTTCTTCTCTCTACTTTCATTGTAGAAGTCTGTTCAGTTCTTTGAGTCTTGATCTCATCTGTGGGGTAAGTCAAATTGCTTGAATGAATGGCAAAACCCCGTTTCGCATGACTCATCAGCTCTTGAATAGAATCTGACTTTGGTTCTAAGCAGTGATCCCGGATCTCTGTAGAAGTCCCAAGGTAAATCGCTCAATCTGTTCTTTAAACGAGATCTTCTTAAATTAAGAAGCTGGTAGAAAAGAGCTTCATAATCTCTCGCAATATGCGTCCAATGTATCCTTCTTGGTCATCCGAAGATGGTTCCAAGCAGTTCGTATGTTGCTCTCGTACTCCCAGGTCAGCCATGAAGAAATAAAAAGCCTTTTAAATTTCAGCCATTTAAGTGGTGCTTTCTTGTTCAATAGAAGAGTGGACCACCAAGTTCGAGGATTTCCCGTAAAGTAAGAGGTAACCCTCCGAATCTTGGAGTGCTGTGAGTAATGTCCTCCAGAGAAAGCTATGTCAAACTGTTGTATGAAGGCCAAGGCCTTCGAAGCACCTTGAAATCCAGAAAATGTGTCAAATTTAATTGACTGTCCACCTTCTTTAAATTCTCGGACTTTCTTGCTTTTATCTTCCAGAAAGTCATACTGGTTGGCTTTATAAAAATTCTTTTTCCTTGCATAAAATCTGCTGTCATCGGACTCCGAACTATCCGAAGACGAGTCCTCTGTAGAACTGTCCGAAACTGGGCGAGATTTAGACTTCTTTGCCTTTTTCTTGCCCTTTCCGAAGCTTTGCTTTTTGCTTCGCTTTTTCCCTTTTCTGTCTTCTTCCTTCGAGTCGGAAGAGCTAGAAGAACTGTCAGAAGAAGAAGAAGAAGAAGAAGAAGAAGAAGAAGAAGAAGAAGTAGGTACTCCTTCAAGTCGTACACGCTTCTTCTGCTTTCTTGCCGAGGCAAAAGTAGATTGACGACCCAAATAACCCGGGAAGTCAGTGCTTTTCTTTTGCTTTTTGTCGTGCTTTCTGGCTTTGTTCTGCGCATCAAAAAGCTGACTAATCCGTGCATCAACCACCTCTTCTAATTCTTGCTCTGTAAACATCCTGTCACCAATTGGTGACGTGTCATACCTGGACAATGTGGGGCAGTAGAGGACACATCCACACACACACCCCGGGAACGGGCCCTCAAATGCAAAGAATGGCTTACGTGGCAGAGGACTGTTGACATGGCACGCCGTACGGTTCCACAATTTGCGACGCAAAAAAAGCGCTGGCAAAGCTATATGGAATTCAAGCATTTGCGTGGGCTGCTTTTTCTATGCAAGGGGCTGAAAATTCCTACGCAATGTTCACACGTTTTCTGGATTTCGAGATGCTTTGAAGGCTTTGGCCTTCATATAACAATTTGACATAGTTTTCTCTGGAGGACATTACTCAGAGCACTCCAAGATTCGGAGGGCTACCTCTTACTTCACAGGAAATGCACGAACTTGGTGGTCCACTCTTCTATTGAACAAGAAAGCGCCACTTAAATGGCTGAAATTTAAAAGGCTTTTTATTCCTTCATGCCACATGGCTGACTCGGGAGTACGAGCGCGACATACGAACTGCTTGGAACCATCTTTGGATGACCAAGAAGGATACATTGGACGCATATTGCGAGAGATTCTAGAGCTCTTTTTTACCAGCTTCTTCATTTAAGAAGATCTCGTTCAAAGAACAGATTGAGTGGTTTACCTTGGGACTTCCTACAGAGATCCGAGATCACTCCTTAGAGCAAAAGTCAGATTCCATTCACGAACTGATGAGTCATGCGAAACAGGGTTTTGTCATTTATTCAGGCAATTTGACTTACCCCACAAATGAGATCATGACATAGAGAACCGAACAAACTTCTAACAATGAAAGTAGAGAGAAGAAGAGTAACCCAGAAAAGAAAGAAAAGGATGCATGGCCTCAGGCACTCTTCGAGAGAGGGTCAGCTATATCAAAGAGGGAAAGTGCTTTGGATGCGGGAAACTGGACACATCTCCGCGAAGTGCCATTAAAGGGCACCGAATGAACAGGATGAAGAAAGGTCAGAGAGTTCGAAAGCAGCTGAGGAGCGTGGCAGAAAGGCCAGATGAAAACGGAAGTAGTACCACATTGCGTGGGGCCCGAACCGAATCAAATGAATGAAAGTACAAAACTTTGCCGCTCTTAGGGCAAAGTGAAAGATCAGGAAGCCCTCTTTTTCCTGGATGAAGGAGCCAAGGCCAACTTCTTTTCACTTGAATTGGCTGCTCGATTTGGAATTACGCCCGACAGGCTGATGCCATAGGTGGAGGTAGTTCTAGCGGCACCCAGACGAGATGTTGCCATTAACTTCGTTTGCAATGTCAGGGGTGTATAGGGCACGAGGATTTCTACGTAATTCCCTTGGGAGGTTGTGACGTCCTTCTCGAAATCCCTTACCATAAGAACAACGCCATGGTTGACTACCGCGCAGAGAAAGCGACTTTGACAAATGAAGGGCACAGAGATTGTACTTGATGAAATTCAGTTTCTTTAATTTCGGGAAAGGATTGAATGAAAATTGAAGGTCGGTTATGTTTTGACCTCGAAAAAGAACGCCAAGATTTTCTCCACACATGCCAATTGCTTTTTAGAGGGCCAGCCAGGCGAGTTACAGCTTGTCCTGAGGATCATATCATTGATCTGATACCTGGAACCACACCACCGAACTGGCCACCTTATTGTGTGAGCCGAGCCTTGAGATACACTTTTTGGGACCCATTGTCTCAGTAGCAGGAGTGCAGATGGACCCGGCCAAGATAGAGACTATCCGAGATTGGCCCAATTTGAAGAGCGTCCATAAAGTTCGAAGCTTCTTGGGCTTATGTTCTTACTACCGGCGGCTCATTAGAAAGTTTGCAGAGGTTGCTTACCCCTTTGCATTTGTTAGCATAGGAAGGAGTCCCTTTCTCGTGGGGACCCACAGAGGTGATTGCCTTTCAAAAATTGAAACAGAGTTTGACTACAGGACCAGTTTTGACTTTGCCGGATTTGCAGAAGTCGTTTGAAGTATATCGTGATACTTCTGGTCGTAGTCCGGATGCGGTCTTAATGCATGAAGGCCATGTCATTGCCTATGAGAGCCGATTGTTTTCAAGGCCGGAATTGACAGTACAGATATGTGAGAAAGAGCTTTTGGCGGTTATCCATGCTCTTACTCGGTGGCGACATTACCTACTCGGAGCCGATTTTACGGTTTTCACAGATGGTTGGAGTTTATGCTACTTCTTGTCACAGAAGCGGCTATCGGAAAAGCAGATGCGGTGGGCAAACATCTAGTCACACTTTTACTTCCGGATTGTCCATGTGCAGGGACAGAAGAAATTGGTGGCAGATACTTTGTCCAGGATGTAACAAAGTGTTGACGTGTTGATCCACAGAAGAATGGAGCTACCGGTCGAGGGGCCTAAACCCTAGAAGAAGCAGAAGCAACAGAAGAAGAAAGCAGCGCCTGCTGACTTGGCAGATTGTACGGATTTTCGAATTTCACGTTGAACTGATGATGTGGTAGATTGTACGGATTTCCGGATTTCACGTTGAACTGACTGTTGACGTGGCAGATGTACGGAATTCCGGATTTTACGCTGGTAGCTTTTGAGCATTGCTTTTGGACCAGAAGCTTAGGCTTTTCATGTAAAGTGCTTTTCTTAGGCCAAGGGCCTTTAAATATGTGCTAAGGGCATATTCTCTGGCATGCTTCCTGGAGAAGGTGCAGAGTCTGGAGTACCGGCTTGTACTGTGTTGATGCAATATAAAGAGATATCGAAAGGGGTGCCAAGGTTTGGTCTTTCAGTTAAATTGTTATTGAAGTGCTAAAAGTCTGTTCAGTGTGTTCTTTTCTATTGGCACGTGGAGCCCGTCTTGTGGCACAGGAAGCCGTTGGTTCTGGCTATTTCCGCGATATAGCATGGAAGCTTCGAGGATATGGTCGGTCAGTATGTCACAGATACAGATTTTTGTAGATGTATTCGGTGATAGTAGCGGAATATTCCATTCGGGATAGTAGCGGAATATTCTATTCGGGATGTCTACTTGATGAAGAAAACGATGATGTGTGTTACACAGCCGTTAAAAGAAAAGGTTCCTAACCGAATGCCACTGTCCACCATTTACGGGTCACCTCCGCATTGATACCACCTTGAAAGGTGTGGAGAGATACTTCTTTTGGCCGAGACTCAAGAAGGACGTGGACGATTTTGTACGCAGTTGCTTGGTATGCCAGAAGGTCAAATTTTGACAGGCATAAAGCATAGGGATTGTTACAGCCTTTACCCATACCCACCCGCCCTTGGAAAAGTATTGCAATGGATTTCATTTTTGATCTCCCGAAAACACGTGGACACGATTGTTTATTGCCCAAATATTCAGATTACATGGCATGCCTGGACAGAGACCCTAGATTCACAAGTTTGTTTTGGACGGCTATTTGGGAGAACATTGGCACGCCTCTGCAGTTTTCATCATCGTTCCACCCGCAGTCTGACGGGCAATCAGAGATTGCTAATTCAATAGTACTAGATTTGTTGAAGTCTTCTTCTTTGGATCTGAAGACTTCATGGGAAAAGGTTTTTACCTTTGGTGGAATATGCCTACAGAAACACGACTAACTCTTTGATAAGGAAGGTGCCAATTGAGATTATTGAATTTGCTACGAAGGTTCCACCCTTCCTTAACACGAAAGATATGATTTTTTTCTTTGAAGTTGACTAGTTCACGAGGGACTTGGACTTGGTTCGGAAGGCTTTAGAGGAATTCTAGAAAAAGGCAACAGATAGACATTGTCGCGATTTGAAATTGAAGGAGAACGATTGGGTGCTTTTGATTTGAGAAGGCACGCCTGAGGAAGAAAAAAGGGAAAGGAGAGGCTTTTTTCCAAAGCTCAGTATGCGATACTACAGACCTTTCCAAATTTCCGAAAAGATAAATGATGTCTCCTTTAGACTGAAGCTGCCCGATACTTGGAGGATTCACAATGTTTTTCATGTGAGTCTCTTGAAGCCTTTTGAAGGCGATGTGCGCGATGATGGGGAGCTAGATGAGCAACCCGAAGTGGAGGAAAACAACAGATACTCGTTCTAGAACAGATATTGGCACAGTAAGATAGAAAGATAAAAGGTAAAGCGATAAGACAGTTCTTGGTTAAATTCAAGACCTACTCCGCATTGGATGCGAAGCGAATGGAGGAGGAGGACCTGGCGGATACTCCTCAGATTGTGAATCTTTACCTTCAAGCATTTGGATTAGCATAGTCTATTCTAAATGGAACCTCGAACTCAGCTCGAGCAGAATCTGGTGCAGCGGGTATGCACAAGAGGAGAGTTGCTCCGCTCCTTTGTCAACAGATTGCCTCAATTTTTGATACTAAAGTCACTGATGTCTGTTTTGAGTTTCAGGGATACTGTGGGCTGACAATATTCTACTGTATGACTTTATGAACTGGAATTCCCGAGAACATGATACTTACTTGTTCTTGACTTGTTTAAGTGTAGGAACTGATAGACGAAATGACTGCAGCATTTCCGTATGAACGTTCTCGATAGACATGGTTGCAATAAGGATTAATCAATCGGGCATCTATGAGGTCCCGAGTGGATCTAGATGCGATTGCTAAATACGTTGCCGATAAATCATGGTCTGAGATCTGAATGAATTATTTGATTGTGATTTGTCCTGTGATGTCCTGTGATGTGACTGTCGATTGGTACATGTGCTAGATGTGTGTTCCTAGTGCGTCGGTACTAACAGTGAGTGTTTGCTAAGGCAGTTTATGGCCTCTGTTTGTTTTGCAGGCGTAATCTAGGGCGATTACAATGCTTTCAAGAGGGGGGTATGTCACAAATTGGTGACGTGTCATGCTTGGACAATGTGGGGCAGCAGAGGACACATCCACTCACACACCCCGAGAACGGGCCTTCAAATGCAGAGAATGTCTGACGTGGCAGAGGACTGCTGACGTGGCATGCCGTACGGTTCCGCAATTTGCGGCGCAAAAAAAAGCGTTGGTAAAGCTGTACGGAATTCAAGCATTTGCGTGGGCTGCTTTTTCTATGCAAGGGGCTGAAAATTCCTACGCAATGTTTATGGGCAGCTTTTTGGAGATGCTTTAATTATCAAGCAAAGCTTGAAAGTCAAAGTTGCCTTATTTTTATGGAGCTTTTGATTTTCAGCTTTTGGGGCTCTACTTTTAGCATCCCTTGTAAACCTTTATAAGTGTGGGCAGGGCTCCCACTCTGCAGAGCATCTGGACGTAGAGTCTGAGAGTGAGACCCTCCCACTCCCTTGTACTTTGAGCTGTAGATTAATACAAAAAGAAATACCGAAAGGGGCGCCAGTCTTTGGGGCCAATATCTCTAGGCATGGAACTCCGCCGCGCCGTGTCGAATCAAGTGTGAACTACGAACTGTTTTGAAGTGAATTCCTGTCGTGTCGCGGTAGATTCTCGACTTGGAGTGTTCGAGTTTGTTACATCCTCGGCGTAAGAGGTTGTTTGAGCGTTGGTTTGAAGGGCGGCTCCATGGTTTGCCGCCACTGTGAGTGCACCTCGTCGAAGGAGGTCTGGGTGAATTTTTTTTTGCAAGTTTAGGGTCCTTCGCAAAATTCATCATCAACTTTGTCGCATCATTGACCAATCTCGGATGTTCCATCTCTTCAAGCTTCGCCTGAGTAGGCCGAGGTGGGCCATACTCCTCACGTGAATCTTCTTCGTGATCTCTTTCCGCATCTCCAGATGCAGAGGAAGTTGACTGTCCTTTGCTAGAATCCATAAGTGCCGGGTAAAAAGGATCAAATTTCCCGGTAGAAGAGAAATCGGCCGCGCTCTGATACCATTGTAACAGACTTAGACACTCCAAGTCAAGAATCTACCGCGACTCGACATGAATTCACTTCAAAACAATTCACAATTTGATTTGACACTGGCCTGGCGGAGTTCCGTGCCAAGAGGTATTGGCCCCAAAGATTGGCGCCCCTTTTGGTATTTCTATTTGTATTAAATTTGTTGCACAAAATACAAGGGAGACCCACCCACAGACTCTGAGTCCAGATGCTCTGAGAAGTGGGAGCCCAAATCACACTTATAAAGAGTTACCAGGGATGCCAAAAGCAGAGCCCCAAAAGCTGCCCATAAAAAGCTACCCCCAAAATAGGCTTACAAAATAAAACAACTTAAAAAAAATAAAGCCCCTTTCTCTTTCTCAAGCTTGTGTAGAATAAAGCAGGCCCAAAAGCTGCCATACGCTACAGCTTTTCCGTACATTGCCTGTCACATGGCTGTCCGTAATTTCTGTCGTAATTTGCGGGTGTTGACCGTACGACACTGCCACGTCATCATTTCAGCCTGTTTTCCCCGGGACTGTCCATGCCAAAGGGGAAGGTGTGTGTGTGTGTACATGGGCTGCCACGTCACTGGGTTGTGACATGTAGGGGAGCGAGAGAGCAGTGTGTAGTGTGCAGGTCATCACTCCTAGCACCACCCTGTATATAGAGTGGAAAGCATGCACTCCTTAGTCTTAACCTATGAAAGGAAACTTGCAAATGAGCCTCCCAGCTATAAATTCAGCGCCACTTCTTCTTGCATGAGGAAAGTGCACAGAAATGTGCCACTTGGCGCGTTTACAGGCGATTTTCCGTTTCGGGTTGCCGCCTAAAAATCTGCCGAACTGGTTACCCAGTTGACTTTGCGACAGAGTTCTAAAATGTTCCCCTTGTCATTCCGAAGATAATGACGCGAACACATTTCATGGCCCAAAATAGCAGTTTCCTAATTTTTAAGAGATGCTTCTGTTGGGCTCCCATTGGTTTTTTGACCATATATCCCCATTGGGACCGCATCCAAAAATGCAATGTGGCCCAACTGTCGAGTATTTTCTTTTGGTGATCCCACCTTGGCTTTATGTCTTTATTGAGTTCACTTCCTAGTATCCACCAACTTGCTAAGTGCGATGGGGGAACCTACTTGAATTGAGCCTAGACATCCTCTTACTATACAAATTCCAGTGCCGAACCAATTCCCGTCTGTTGGTGAAACTACCGTTCACATTGGCCATACAATGTCTGACCATTTGCAACTTCAAATAGAGGGTCTCAAAAATAAAACAAAAATCATTGGAAAGAAACCAACAAGTAAGGCTGGCAGTTGCCACGTCCTCGTGACATAGTTAACAATTGCCACGTCCTTGTGACATCTATAATCAATGCACATTCTCCAAGATCCGTCTTTCTTTAAAATCAACAACACCGGAGAGCAGTAGGGTGAAGTACTCGGCTGGATAAGACCCTTTTCCAAGAGGTTTTTCCGCTTGGTTTTTTTTTTCCCATAATCTCTTCATTATGGGCTCTGCTCACACGGAAAGGTGGCTGATTTGGTGGTGTGCTTCTAGGTATCAGATCAATAGTATGATCCTCAGGACGAGCTGGTGGCAACTCGCCTGGCAGGCCCTTAGAAAAGCAATCGGCATGAGTGTGGAGAAAATCTTGGCGTTCTTTATCAAGTTCAAACATATTTGTCCTGTGTTCATCATTAATTTCAAAACGGCAGAAAACAATACAATAGGGACAGACTCGCCCTTCAATTTCACATCAAGTACAATTTTTCGGCCTTTCATTTGTCAATGTCGCTTTCTTCGCCCGATAATCGACCATGGCGTTGTTCATATGGTACCAAGGGACTCCAAGGAGGACATCACAACCTTCCAAGGGCATTATGTTGAAGTCCTATGTTGAAGTCCTCGTGCCCCAAATACCCTTGACAATGCAACCGAAATTTGCCAATGATAGGTATAATGGCTACGTCCCGTCCGGGTGCCGCTAGAACTGTCTCTGCTTGTGGTCCCATCCGATCGGGTGCAATCTCAAGCTGCGCCGCCAATTCAGGTGAAATGAAGCTGGCCTTGGCTCCTCCATCAAAGAAAATCAGGGCTTCTTGATCTTTCACTTTGCCCCAAGCTCGACAAAGTTCTTTATTTTCATCAATCGTATTTGGGTTAGTACCCATGCAATCTGGAACCAGTTCTGCTTTCATCTTGCCTTTTCTTCTACGTTCCTCAGCTGCTCTTGAACTCTTTGGCTTGTCTTCATTCTGTTCTTGCTGTGCCTTTTTAGGGCACTTCGCGGAGACGTGCCCATGTTCCCCACATCCAAAACACTTCCCCTCTTTGATGTAGTTGCCCCTCTCTCGAAGAGTGAGCCGGGGTGATGAATCTTTGTCTTTCTTTTCTTGGGAACTCTTTCTCTTTCTACTTTCATTATTAGAAGTTTGTTGGGTTCTCTGAGTCAAGATCTCATCAGGGGGATGACCCATCAATTCTTGAATAGAATTTGACTTTTGTTCCAAGCAATAGTCTTGGATCTCTGTAGGAACCGCTCACTCTGTTCTTTAAACAAGACCTTCTTAAATGAAGAGGCTGGTAGAAAAGAGCTCCAAAATCTTGTGCAATAAGCGTCTAGAGAATCTCCCTTGGTCATACGAAGATGATTCCAAGCAATTCATATATCTCGTTCGTACTCCCGAGTCAGCCAAGAAGAAATAAAAAGCCTTTTGAATTCAACCATTTAACCGGAGCTTCCTTTCTCAGTAGAAGGGTGGACCACCATGTTCGAGTATTTCCCTTGAAGAAAGAGGTAGCCCTCCGAACCTTGGAGTGCTCTGAGTAATGCCCTCCAGAGAAAGCTATGTCAAACTGGTGTATGAAGGCCAAAGCCCTCGGAGCATCTCGAAATCCAAAAAAAGAGTCAAACTTAATTGATTGTCCACCTTCTTTGAATTCTCTTACTTTCTTGCTTTTATCTTCGAGGAAGTCGTATTGGTTATCTTTATAAAAATGGTTCTTCTTTGCATAAAACATGTGATCGTCGGAGTCCGAACTGTTTGAGGATGAGTCCTCTGTAGAACTGCCAGAAACTGGGCGAAATTTAGGCTTCTTTGCCTTTTTCTTGCCCTTTCCGAAGCTTTGCTTTTTGCTTCGCTTTCCCCTTTTCTGTCTTCTTCGCTCGAGTCAGAAGAGCTAGAAGAACTGTCAAAAGAAGAAGAACCGGGTAGTCCTTCAAATCGTACACGCTTCTTCTGCTTTCTGGCCGATGCAAAAGTAGATTGACGACCCAAATAACCCGGGAAGTCAGCTCCTTTCTTATGCTTTTTATCGTGCTTTTTGGCTTTATTGTTTGTGTCCAAAAGCCGGCTGATCTGTTTCTGAACCACCTCTTGTAATTCTTGCTCTGTAAACATCCTCGGAGAAGGAGGTTTATTGAGTGCCGGTTTGATGGGTGGCTCTAAGGCCTTTTGCCATTGGGTGTGGACCTCTGTGAGGGATTGTTGAGTCATAATTTTTGCAAATTTTGGATCCTTTGCAATTTTAATCATCTGCTTCGTTGCCTCGTCAACCAATTGTCGACGTTCCATCTCTTCAATCTTAGCCTGAGTAGGCCGAGGTGGGCTTACGCCTCTGATTGCTCATGAGAATCTTCTCCGCAATCTCCTCCCGCATTCGCTGATGCAAAAGAAGTCGACTAATTTCTGTTGGAATCAATAAGTGTCGCAAGAAAAGGATCAGATTTCCCGGTAGAAGAGAAATCGGCCGCGCTTTGATACCACTGTAACAAACTTGAACACCCCAAATCAAGATTGTACTGTGACACAACAAAGATTCACTTCAAAATAGTTGACAATTCGCAATTTGGTCGACACAGCCCGACGTAGTTCTGTGCCTAGAGTTATTGGCCCCATAGGCTGGCGCCCCTTTCGGTATTTCCTTTTGTATTAATCTGTGTTCAAAGTACAAGAGAGTGGGTAGGTGCTCACTCTCAGACTCTGCATCCAGATGCTCTAAGAAGTGAGGCTTTGCCCACTAATTTATAGATACAAGGGATGCCCAAAAGCAGAGCCCCAAAATCACTCAATAAAAGCTTTTCAAATTCAAAAGCAATTTGCCCAAAAGCTGCCATAAAAACAGCCAGCGTAATTTCAGGGAATCTGTACGCTGCCACGTCATCAGCAGTCAACGCAAAAAGCGGATTTCCGCACAATTTGCCACGTTAGCCTGCCACGTGTCACTGCGGTACAATCTGCCACGTGTCACTGCTGTGTGTCCGGGGTCTGCTGCCACGTTACCAGTTTGTGACATTGGGACAAGAAATATTTCAAACTTTGTTGATCTCTGTACACAGTAAAATCTGCAGCGATGGCGCAAGTAATGCTTCCAGAGACTCAAAGCATGTATAATTGAGACTCAAAGCTTGTATAATTGCTTGGAGTTCTTTCTGGTAAATCTGCGCAACCCATAGTCACAAGGGACACGTCCCGAGGATTGGGGAGGGGGGACGGGGCTCAAATGGATTTTTAGCAGAAAAAAGAGGGTGGGATGGCAAGTGGGGACGGGAAGCCCAAAAATGAGCGTCCCCTATAGCTATGGTGCAACTTTTTTGTCTTTGGAAGCATTTGACTCTCATAAGCTACTGCATGGCTTTCTTGCAGCACCCCAAACTACTTCCACATGCATCGCAGTTAACCTCAAAGATTTCTGCATGTCTGGTAAAATTAACACTGGGCCGATAGTCAACTTCTGCTCTAGCTACTAAGTGGACTTTACAGTTTGGAGTTGATTGGTTGTGATGTCCTATTGGGTATACCTTGGTTCTACAAATATTATGCTCGTCTAAAATGCTCGAGACCGATAGACCATCCTCTGATATAAGAACAAGGAGATACACTTGGACATGAAACATGTAGCAAAAATAGAAACCATGAAGACTTAAGCTTTGGAATGGTTCCCATATGGACTAAAGACAAGATTTTTCAAATGTTATTCTTAAGTATGTATGAATATAAATAAACAAAAATGCTGATTATGAGATGAATGAATGATAACAAGAGTTTCATCTCCTATTTGGTGGTGGCTCTATCTCCCAGATTAACGGCAATGGATAGAATGACTATGAAATGGGCTGCAAATTGATTCACTCTGGCTATACAAAAGGAAATTCTTATAGATGGGTTTAATCAAGGTGGCTTCACCAAAGAATTGAGACTTCTATCGAAATCACAAGAAATGTTTAATGATGATGATGATTGGCACTGAAAAAAGTTATTTCTTCACTATTGCTTTTTGGTATTATGTTGATTGGACAGGGAAAATTTTCAATTCGTATGTTGATTGTTTTGGGATGTTTGGGTTGCAGACGAGCCTTTCAGAAAAGCAAATTTTAACCAGCTGTGTAAAGCCAACTGTGGTAAATAATGAAGTATCTCCTGTACTCCTGCTTCACGGGTTTGATAGGTATGACATGATCTGTTATTCTTTTGAAATTGATTCATCCTTTTTCCTAGGAGTCCTCCTTTGGCCTTTTTTTTCTTTGAAGTTTGAAAAATTGGAGTCAAAATATTCGATATTTATTAGTGGCATGCTTTGTTGTGGCTGAGGCTAAGATTGTGCTATGTATAGCAGCTCCTGTCTTGAGTGGAGGAACACATACCCTAAACTTGAGAGAGCCAATATTGAGAGCTGGGCCTTGGATATTCTTGGATGGGGTTTTTCATATTCAGGTAAGGAAACATTAATTTCAGCGTTAAGGGGAGTCTAGCGATTTACATTCCAAAAGAAATACCTCGATAACCCATGTGTGCTGGCAGAGGACCTTAAGTCCGTTGGTGCAGAAGCAAAACGTGAGCACTTATATGAGGTATTTCCCTGTGAGCTGTCTAGGTACTTGAATGGCTGTCTTTTGTTCATATTCTGATGTTGTGACTTCAGCTAAAGAGGATTATGCTATGCAGGAGAAGTTAAAATGAGTGGCTCTCAGCGGTGATGCATGAACTCATGTTTTTTATTTATTTTATTTTGTCAAATTTTGTGATGGTAGTTTTGGAGATCATACATAAGAAAACCCATGGTTCTGGTAGGTGCTAGTCTTGGGGGTGCTGCAGCGATAGATTTCACTGTCAAACATCCAGAAGCAGTGAGTGTCTCTTCCCACTATCAAAATATTGCAAGAAAAGTGGCATGTTGCATGGAAATTATTGAAATTCCTGGCAGGTATCAAAGTTGGTCCTCGTAAATGCACAAGGCTATGCAGAAGGTACAGGAAAAATGGCAACATTTCCCAAGTTCCTTGCCTACGCTGCTGTAAGTGGTACTCTTTTGCTGTTTTCTGATTCAAGTCCAGGTATTTGTGGCAAGGTAGCTAAGCATGGTACGATACGTCAGGTATGGGTATGATAAGCATAGTGTTCATCACCCTTTAACAAGGTACGTAAGATACAGTGTATTAAAAGAAAACAAAAACTTAATTGATTTCTACAGTGTTGATGAAAGATAAGAGTTCATCTAAATTACATGCATAAAAGAAGATGCTTCAAAAGAGGCTACAATGATGCTTTTAACCTACAATAAATAACGTGAAAGCATAAAGTATAATAGTGGATGTACTGTTTGTACCACACATATGGCATGGAAACGAGGGGTTGGTTACGCGAATGGATGCTGCCATGATTTGTGGTTGAAAAACGGTCTTATGGTTACATTCTTTTCTGGTTATTTGCACAGGTTTCAGTGTTGAAAAGTGTCTTGCTACGTACTTATGCAAACACTTTAATCTATCACAGAATTGAATGGGATAGGGTTATTGATCAAATGAAGGTAAGATGCTATTGTAAGGTTTCTTTGAGGGTTACACACTATCTGGTTTGGATTGCCAAATTTTTGATGTCATGTTAGCTTTACGATGCAGGTTGGACGATTGCATTGCTTCATGCCTGGTTGGGCTAAAGCATCGGTTGACTTCATGCTGAGTGGTGGCTATAATGTTACTTCGCGCGTTTCTGAGGTCATTACCCTCTGATTCATGAAAAATACTACCTTTCAATCTGTATCAATGGAACTTCTTTGTTATTGTCAGGTCACAAAGGAGACACTTATCATATGGGGAGAGGAGGACAACATATTAAGCAAAGATACTCCACAGGTAGGTACCCCCAATTTTGTTCAGAATGGAAAGAACAATAAGAAATGAACAAGCGATGAGCATAGATTGAAGGGTGAAAGAACCTTTGGAGATGGAAGATGAAAGAGAGAAAAAATTGGAAGGTCAATGGGCACTTGCTTTCTCTATATAAGGCTGGGTTAAGGCGAGGCAGAGGTAGATGGAAGCAAAGGGGCGTGCTTCCTTGGTGGCGCATACTCATTTGGCAGAAACGGGCTGTGAACTTTCGGACCCCCCCCCAAATGCAAAGCTCCATGCGCTTTTGCAGCACAAAAGTGGATCTGCAAGATTGAACCAGGATCAGCAGCGCTGGGATTTGTTACATTACCATCAAAACACTTATCATTCGGTGATTATTCAAATAAAAATTTGAATTGCTATCTGCCTCCGCCTCTTGTGAACGGGGGGGCTGCAGTCAACCTACAAGTCTGTCATTACCGCTGGGCTCGTCTAAACCCAGCCTAAGTCATTCTAGTGTCTCATTTTCCTTGTTTGTCACGTGCACATGGCTCTATGTGCCACGTGGACATGCTTCATCGACTTCCAGAGCTAATTTCCACCTATTTCTAGATAGGAGTGTCTAGAATCCTAGGAGGATTAGTACCGGCAATTTTGTGAGCCTGTTCCTAGGACCTGCATGTCCAGACGAGTCCATTTTATTAGGTTGTCCAGTTTTGGAACCCTCTTGCATAAATGGATTGTACACGCGTTTTGACATTATAACATTACGGTGGGCATCTAGCATGATGTGTATGTAGTTTCAAGTTAGAGGAACGACAGATGTGCAACAATTTCACCCAGAAACTTAGCCCTGGTCAAACTCATCAATAAATCATTTTTAATTAAAAAAAAAAAAAGATCTTGATAGAGGTTTTTCCCTACCTGAACTTTAGTGGGTTTATAACCAGTAAATTGGGCCTATAAAGGGAACCAAGAGCCTAGCGATCACATCAGATTTGGACAGCGCAAATCAGCCTTGGCGTTTGTGGAGCAGAGCATTCAGCATTTTCAGCCTTTTCAGCCCAGCCAGCAGCAGTACCCCATCGCCAGATCAGCCCTAGCGCTGCCCATCATTGCAGATCAGCCCCTAGCGTTTTTAGTTTTCAACCCTTCCCTTGCCGGATCGGCTTGGATTTGCCCCTCGGCCATTCCCTCACCGTCATTGAGTGCTCTAGCCTCTCATTGCTGTCCATCATCAGCATCGTCGAGATCTGCATTTTCAGCCCTTCCTTCCTCTCACATCGAGAGAGCAATTCAGCCCTAGGTCTTCCCCTTGGTGGCCATCCACAATCCCACATTAAGATTCAAAGGTGCATCAAATCACCTGTGGAGGTGCTTCATCTCGAAGAGCTACCGAGGTGACATTCCCCATTCGAGTCAGTAGAGCCTGCATTTGAGGTATTGCATGTGTGTCATTCCATTTACACAATCAAAAACAAATATCACATCTGTAACGGTGTGGGTGACCCTTGATAGGGTTGGTTGGACCCCATCGGATGTCATTCTCCTCTCTCTCTCTCTCTCTCTCTACACATCTATACCGCTCTCTCTCATTCCCTCTCTCTAGGGAATTTAAAAGGAACCATCATTCAAGCTAAAAGCAATCACTAACGCAAGGAAAAGAAGTAAAAGATTTGTGGAAGTGTAAAACCTAGATCTTCACCATTTCAATTTGCTGTACCTGACATTGTTTCACTCCTTTAGACGTTCTTGGAGTTCTCCTTCAGAGTTCAATCTATAACAATCCAGGAAATAAATGCTTTTCAAGAGTAGAGTGAATAGGAATAGTATGTGCGCCTTAATTACACCCCATAGCACTTGAAGGCTGCTCACACCTGATGAGATCAAACACTCATTTTGCTTTTGTGGATATTTATGCCGTAGTTTGTGAGAGGATAAAGTTGCTGTGGCGCTAAGTGAGAAATAGGTTTAGTCCGCTCTAAGTGATGAAGGTGGTACTTTAAAATTCAGGAGGGGGAAAATTAGCTATATTTTCTAATCAGATAACCACTGCTGCAATCCGTGTGTGTAAAGCATGCAGTCTTGACCGTCATTGTCACAAACTGGTGACGTGGCATGCTCTTGGACACACTCACAGAGTGGCAGCAGACCCGGACAAGCACCGACAGGCTGACGTGGTAGGATGTACGGATTGCCGTACGGATTTCCAGATTTTGTGGCGCAAAACGCGGAAGTGCTGATGTGGCCTGTCGTACGGATTTCCTGCTTTTACGATGTACGGATTTTTGCTGGCTGATTCTATGCAAGCTTTTGAATTGGATGCTTTGTTTTTAAAAGCTTTTAAGCTTACTGCTTTTGGGGCTCTGCTTTTGGCATCCCTTGTAAGAATAAAAGAGCCCTAAGGGCCTCATTCTATAGAGCATCTGCACGCAGAGTCTGAGAGCAGAGGACCCTGCGGGAGTTGTACTTTACTCAAAGATTAGTATAAAAGAAATACCGAAAGGGACGCCAGTCTTTGGGGCCAATCTCTCTAGGCACGGAACTATGCCGGGCCGTGTCGACCAAATTGAACTGTGATTTTAAAGTTGTGAAGTAATTTAAGTGATTCTCTCTCGTGTCATGACAGAATCTAGACTTGGAGTGGCCAAGTTTGTTACAGTGGTATCAGAGCACGATCGATTTCTCTTCTACCGGGAAATCCGATCCTTTTCTCACGACACCTATGGATTCCAACAGAGATCAATCGATTTCTTCTGCATCTGGGAATGCGGGAGGAGATCGCGGAGAAGATTCTCATGATCAAACAGAGGAAGAGTACGTCCCACCTGGGCCTACTCAGTACGAACTTGAAGAGATGGAACGTCGACAATAGGTTGACGAAGCAACAAACAAATGATCAAATTTGCTAAGGATCCCCAATTTTACAAATATTTTGACCCAACAAGCGATGACTGAAGTTCATACTCTGTGGCAGAAAACCACCTAGCCACCAATCAAACTGGCGATCAAGAAGCCTCCTACTCCAAGAATGTTTACTGAAGAAGAAGTCCATGATGCGGTCCAGGCCCAAATCAATCAGATTCTGGATACGAAGAAGCCCACGGAAAAGCAATTGAAGCAACGTAACAAGGGAACTATTTTCCCCGGTTACTTAGGACAAAAATCCACTTTTGAAAACACCAGAAAGCAGAAGAAGCGTGTACGCTTCGAAGGATTGCCCAGTTTGTCCTCATCTTCTGATAGCTTGAACACCTCATCTTCTTCTGACTCAAGTTATGAGGACAGGAAAGGCAAGAAACGACGGACAGAGCACATGTTTTATGCAAAAAGAAACCATTTTTACAGAGCCAATCAATATGATCTCCTCGACAACAAGGGCAAAAAGCCCAAAGAATTCAAAGAGGGAGGACAAGCAGTAAAGTTTGAGCGCTTTTCAAGGTTTTGAGATGCTCCCAAGACTTTAGCCTTCGTCCAACAGTTTGACATAGCATTTTCTGGAGGCCACTATATAGAGCACTCCAAGATCAAACGGGCGGCATCCTTTCTAAAAGGCAATGCATGGACATGGTGGTCCACTTTGCTATTAAGGAAACAAGCGCCGACAAAGTGGTTGAAATTCAAGAAACTCTTTATTTCTTCATGGCTCACATAAGAATACGAACGAGATGTGATTACTAACTGGAACCATGTTCGGATGGTCAAGACAGAATCTTTGGATTCTTATTGTGAAAGATTTTGGAAAATTTTTCTACCTGTTTCATCCTTTAAGAAGATCAAATTTAAGGAGCAGATTGAACGGTTTTGTTGTGGGCTTCCCAAAGAAATTCGAGATTATTGTCTTGAAAGGAAGTCCGAGTCTATACAACAGTTGATGGGACACGTGAAGCGGGGATTTGCTATACATGTTGGTAAATTATCTTACCCATCAGATGAACCTTCAACAAGTCATAGCAGAAACAATCGACGAAGAGATAGAAGACCTTCACTGACAGAAGACCAAAGAGATGAATATTTCAAAGCAGGGAAATGTTTTGAATGTGGAGGACAAGGACACATCGCTACAAGGTGTCCCAAAAGGGCACAAGAATCAGAATGATTGGCAGATTGACAGAAGAGCAGGACGAGGCGATACTCATTCGAGGACAGCTTTTTTTGAATTAGCATTATTTTGCTTTATGAATTTATGAAACAAGACTTTTTGAAAGATGATTTTAAATTTTGAATAAAACTAATGTTTTATAAAAGAATATGTTAATTCTGGAAAACAGCAGGATTAAGAATGAGATGGAGCAGTGACAGCTCTTGAATGAACCTGATAACGAATTATGAATCACGTCTGATTCAATGGAATGAATGATTGGACCACTCTGTACAAAATGAACTTAGTGATAATTTGGGATTCTCAGAAATGATTCTCGCACACGAGTGCTTGAGGCGATATCGATTGTCATGTGATGTCGTGTGATGTGACTGTCGATTGGTACATGTGCTAGATGTGTTGTGCCTAGTGCGTCGGTGAAACTAATTTGACTATTTTGTTTTTAATTTCTATTTTCTAAAATTAGGACTTTAATAAAAAAATGTGCACAAGTTAACTAATAAGTTAAGGAATCACAGATCTGTAAGAAAAGCCATCAGGAAACAGACAACTCTGGTGTGTCATACGATGGGTGACAAGAAGCACCGTGAAGGAGTTGGCCTGTTAGTTCGGTGGGAGAAGACCAGGTAATGGTGGTCCCTGATGAGTCACAAGATGGGTGACAGGTTCATCGGTAAGGGGACACACTAAGGGTCTGAGGAGGAATTCCGAACTGGTAAGATGAACTACGCGTAAGAATGCAAGCACATGGATAAAGATGGGTTCTAAGAAGCTTTGGTAAAAAGCAAGACGAGAAGCGGATGTTTTTCCGCGAGAGAATGCTTGAGTTCATATCCGGGGACGCCTGGAAGGAATAAGTGCAAGCATTGGAATAAGTTTATAAGGTTTAAACTGAGTTTAAACAGGTTCACATTGACCGGCCAGTCAATTTTAAGTGAACAGACTAACTTTTAATAAGTTTATTAAGTGACCGGCCGCCCACTTAATAAGTGGGCAGCCAAGTACTAAAATTGATGCAGGACGTTCTCTTAAAAGCAGAAAAGGCCAGCGCCTCCTAAATCTGCAAGAAAAGGCTAGCGCCCACTATTTTGGCAGAAAAGCAGTCGACCCTCCCTATTCTGGCCGACCTGCAGGGCTTATAAAACAGCCAGCGCTCTCATCTTTGAGGAGGTAGAACTCGCAGGAGAAGAGCAAAAAGCAGCCAGCGCTAGCAGATTTCAGCAATTGGAGATCGCAGAAGCACCCTCACGCTGCCCTATTGCTCACGTGAAGAGATCTCGTCGCCAGGATTTAGTTGCAAGAGGATTTTCCCGCATTCCTACCCTGCTGTCCTGCAATTTCAGCAAGCTTTCGTCGCAAAGAACGAGTTCCAGAAGAAATCTATCGCGACAGAAACTCTCGTCCACGTCCGAGAGGTGATAGGTAACGATTTTCAGCTTTGTTTATGATGAAGTCCTTGTGTTTGGATGATGGAGAAGTGATGACTGAGTTCCTAGCAAGGTAAGGAAATTGATGACGGAGTTCCCAACAAGGGAAGTGAACTGATGCTTGAGTACCCAGCAAGGGAAGTACGGCCTCGTGCCTAAGTCCTTTACGGGAAAGAACGACCTTTGGGTCTAAGATTACAGAACGGAGGGGTTTCCTCGGGTTCTTGTGCTTGTATACGACTCTCCCTGAATAAAGAATACTCTTGACGGGGGGGGACCAGCCCATCTTCTGGTCCCCAATACTGTGTCAATTCTCTCTCTCTCTCTCTCTCTCTCTCTCTCTCTCTCTCTCTCTCTCTACTCGTCATGATGAACCGTCTCTCTTAAATTCTGCATGATATTTATCTGAGTGAGCAGCTACGCTTCCGTATTTGTGACAGTCGGTACCAACAGTTAGTGTCTGATAAGACAGTTTATGACCTCTGTCTGTTTTGCAGGCGTAATCGAGGTACGAGTTTCCGGATTGTGATTTTAAATGTCATGTGACACATCCAACCCTATGTGTCCTTGGACAAGCTACAGCATGATCAGGGTTCAGTCAGTCTAGTCAGTCTAGATTAGAAGTGATCTGGCACTTTTGTGAGTAGACCGTGCATGCCCAGTCACTTAGTGTAGATACATATTGTAACAGGCTTGGACACTCCAAGTCAAGAATCAACCGCGACAGCACCAAATAACCACTTCAAAACAATTCACAGATCACAATAGATTTGCACTGGCCCGGCGGAGTTCCGTGCCTAGAGATATTGGCCCCAAAGACTGGCGCCCCTTTCGGTATTTCTTTTTGTATTAATCAATCATCAAAGTACAAGAGAGCGGTTAGGGTTTCACTCTCAGACTCTGCGTCCAGATGCTCTGAGAAGTGAGGCCCTCACCACTAATTTAAAGGTTACAAGGGATGCCCAAAAGCAGAGCCCCAAAAGCTTTTAAAATCAAAAGCATCAGTTCTCTCTCTCTCTTAGAGAGTCTTTTCTCTTTTTTTATAAAAAAAAGCAAAAGCAAAATTCGCGTAGCTCATCATTTTCCAAATTTTTTTTTTAATAATAATCCGCCTCCGCGATTTCCGGAATTTAGGGTTTTTGGCAAAAATTAGGGTTTGCAGGAATTTTAGGGTTTTTGGCAGAAATTAGGGTTTCTGCTGTCCGCTACGTCATCACTTTGTGACATACCCCCCTCTTGAAAGCATTGTAATCGACCGCGATTACGCCTGCAAAACCGACAAAAGCCATAAACTGTCTTAGCAGACACTGACTGTTAGTACCTTCGTACTAGGAACACACATCTAGCACATGTACAAAATCGACAGTCACATCACACGACATCACAGGACATCACCAGACATCACAGGACATCACATGACATTCAGCATTCATTCGGATCTTAGACCATGATTTATCGGCAATGTAGCTAGCAATCACATCTAGGTCCAATCGGGACCTCATCGATGTCCGATTGACTAACCGCTATTGCAACCATGTCTATTCGAGATCAATCAGACCAAAATGCTGCAGTCATTTCGGCTATCAGTTCCTGCACTCACAAGAAGTCAAGAACAAATCAGTATCATAATCAGGAATTCCATTTCATAAAGTCATCCAGCAGAATACTGTTAGCTCTTAGTATCCCTGAAGCTCAAAGAGACATCAGTGACTTCAGTATCAAAATCGAGGCATCTGTTGACAAAGGAGTGGAGTGACTCCCCTCTTGTGCAGCCCACTGCACCAGATCTCCAGCCAAGCTGAATTCTGGGTTCCGTTTGGAGTAGACTATGCTAAACCAAAACATCGAGGTAAAGTTTTACAATCCGAGGAGTATCTGCTAGGTCCTCCTCCTCCATCCACTTCGCATCAAATGCAGGAAAGTTCTTGAACTTAACCAAGAACCGCCTTCGGACTTTACCTTTCTTCGTATCATTATGTGCCAAAATCTGTTCAGGAACAAGGATCTCCTCGTTTTCTTCCACTTTGGGTTGCTCATCAGGCTCCCCATCATCAGGCACATCACCCTTAACAGGTTTCAAGAGACTCACATGCAATGCATTGTGAATCCTCCAAGTATCTGGCAGTTTCAATCGGAAGGAGACGTCATTTATCTTGTCAGTAATCTGGAAAGGTCCGTAGTATCACATACTAAGCTTTGGAAAAAGCCTCTCCTTTCCCTTTTTCTTTCTTAGGCGTGCCTTCTCAAAAGTAAGAGCACCCAATCATCCTCCTTCAGTTTCCAGTCGCGACGATGGCGATCCGCTGCCTTTTTCTGTCGTTCTTGAGACTCCTGCAAAGTCTCGCGAACCTTGGCAAAAGCCGTATCCAAATCTCGCGAATATTCATCCGCTTCAAATTTCTAATCTTTCGTGCTTAGAAAGGATGGAACCTTCGCAGCACTTTCAACAATCTCACATGGCGTCTTCCCCGTCGAAGAGTGTATCGTGTTACTATAGGCAAATTCCACCAAAGGTAAGTTCTTTTCCCATTGAGTCTTCTGATCCGAGATACAAGACTTCAATAAATCTAAAATCATTGAATTGGCAATCTCAAATTGCCCGTCAGTCTGCAAGTGGAACGATGACGAGAACTGCAACCGCGTGCCAATGTTCTCCCAAATTGCCTTCCAAAACAAACTCATAAATCTGGGGTCTCTGTCGAAGACAATCGTCTCAGACGTGCCATGTAATCGGAAAATCATCGTGATCATTCTGTATTCTCGGGAGATTAAAAAAAAAAGAAATCCATTTCAATATTTTCCCAGGGGCGGGTGGGTATGGGTAAAGGCTGTAACAATCCCTGTGCCTTATGCCTGTCAAACTTGACCTTTTGGCATACCAAGCAACTGCGCACAAACTCTTCCACATCCTTTTTGAGTCTCGGCCCAAAGAAGTATCTCTCTACCCCTTTCATGGTGGTAGCAATGCCGCGGTGACCCGTAAAAGGTGGACAGTGGCATTCAGTCATAACCTTTTCCCTTAACGGTTGTGTAACGCACAACATAGTCTTTTTCATAAAGTAGCCTTCCCGAAGGGAGTATCCAGCTATTGTCTCCCCATCCCGTATCCGTGTGAAAATATCTGCAAAACCTGTATCTGTGGCATACTGATCGACCATATCCTCGAAGCTCCTATGATGTATCGCGGAAATAGCCAGAACCAACGGTTTTCGAGACAAAGCATCTGCCACCACATTCTTCTGTCCCTGCACATGGACAATCTGGAAGTGGAACTGTGACAAGATGTTCACCCACCGCATCTGCTTTTTCGAAAGCTGCTTCTGTGACAAGAAGTAGCGCAAACTCTGATGGTCTGTAAAGACAGTAAAATCCGCTCCGAGTAGGTAATGCCGCCACTGAGTAAGAGCGTGGATAACCGCCAAAAGCACTTCCCCATAGATCTTTGCTGTCATCTCCGGCCTAGAGAACAAACTGCTCTCGTAAGCTATGACATGGCCTTCTTGCATCAAGACCGCACCCAGACTATGACCACAAGCATCACAAAATACTTCAAATGACTTCTGCAAGTCCGGCAAAGTCAAATCTGGTCCTGTAGTGAATTTCTCTTTCAATGTCTGAAAGGCAGTCACCTCTGTGGGTCCCCACGAAAAAAGGTACTCCTTTCTGTGTCAAGGTATGCAAAGGGGAAGCAACCTCTGCAAACTTTCGTATGAACCGCCTGTAGTACGAACACAATCCCAAGAAGCTTCTAACTTCATATCGGGCCAATCACGGATAGTCTCTATCTTGGCCGGGTTCATTTGCACTCCTGCTGTTGACACAATGGGTCCCAAAAAATGTATCTCTGGTAGGAAAAATTCACTTTTCTTAGCATTAATCACTAATGTGTGATCTCGTAATGCCTAAAAGACTTGAAGCAGATGATCTCTGTGTTCTGCCTCATTCTTGGAGAAAACAATGATGTCAAAGAAAGTGCCAACAAATAGCTTGTACTCTCGAAAAATCCTATCCGTCATCCGGTTAAATGTCGTAGGAGCATTGGTTAAGCCAAAAGGCATCACCAAAAACTCAAATAACCCAAAAGTCGTCCGAAAAGCTGTCTTGTAGACATCTCCTGGTGCTATCCTGATCTGATGATATCCACTCTTCAAGTCAATCCTGCTAAAGCACGAGGATCCCTGTAACCTGTCGAGTATATCATCGATCCTAGGAATCGGAAATCTGTTCTTGATGGTGATTTCGTTGAGAGTGCTATAATCGATGCACATTCTCCAAGATCCGTCTTTCTTCAAAACCAACAACACTCGAGAGCAATACGGTGAAGTACTAGGCTGGACAAGACCCTTTTCCAAGAGGTCTTTCACTCAGTTCATAATCTTTTCATTCTGTACTCGGCTCACACGATAAGGTGGCCGATTCGGTGGCGTGCTTCTAGATATCAGATCAATGGTATGATCTTCAGGCCCTCTCAAAAGCAATCGGCATGAGCGTGGAGAAAAAAAATCTTGGCGTTCTTTTCTTCAGGTCAAAACATATTCAACTTTTATCCATTGTTCAATTCTCCCAAAAGAATGAGTAAGAAAACTGAAGTTCATCAAGTACAATCTCTAAGCCCTTCATTTATCAAAGTCGCTTTCTCGGCCCGGTAGTCAACCACGGCGTAGTTCTTGTGGTACCAAGGGATCCCGAGTAGAACGTCACTCGCGTGCCCTGAACACCCCTGTCATTGCAAACGAAGTTTGCCAATGCTCGGTGTAATGGCAACATCCCATCCGGGTGCCAGTCGAACTACCTCCGCCTGTGGCGTCATTCTGTCGGGCGTAGTTCCAAATCGAGCCGCCAATTCCAAGTGAAAAGAAGTTGGCCTTGGCTCCTTCAAAAGAGCTTCCTGATCCTTCACTTTGCCCCGAAAGCGGCAAAGTTTGTACTTTCATTCATTAGATTCGGTGCAGGTCCCACGCCATGAGGTACCAGTTCTGCTTTTCTATCTGCCTTTTCTGCCACATTCCTCAGCTGCTCTCAAACTCTCAGACCTGTCGTCGTCTTTATCATTCTGTTCTTTTTGTGCCTTATCAGGGCACTTTGCGGAAATATGTCCATGTTTCCCGCATCCAAAGCACTTCCCCTCTCTGATGAAGCGAACTCTCTCCTCAGGAGTAAGCTTGGGTCGTGCATCCTTTTTTTTCTCTGGGTTGCTCTTTTTCATTCTACTTTCATTCCCAGAAGTCTGTTCGGCTCGTTGTGTCATGGCCTCATCTGTGGGGTAGGTCAGACTGCCAGAGTGAATGGCAAAGCCCCGCTTCGCATGACTCATCAACTCCTGAACAGAAGCTGTCTTCTGTTCCAAGCAGTGATTTCGGATCTCTGTAGGTAAACCCAAGGTAAACCGCTCAATCTGTTCTCTGAACGAGATCTTCTTGAATGAAGAGGCGGGTAGAAAAGAGCTCCAGAATCTTTCACAATAAGCATTGATTGTATCTTTCTTGGTCATCCGAAGATGGTTCCAAGCAGCTCGTACATCTCGTTCATATTCTTGAGTCAACCAAGAAGAAATAAAAAGTCTCTTAAATTTCAGCCATTTAACTGGTGCAGTCTTGTTTAAAAGAAGCGTGGACCACCAAGTACGAGCATTCCCCTTAAAGTAAGAGGCAGCTCTCCGAATCTTGGAGTGCTCTGAATAGCGTCCTCCCGCGAAAGCGATGTCAAACTGTTGTATAAAAGACAAAGCCTTCGAAGCATCTGAGTATCCTGAAAAAGTATCAAACTTGATCGAGTGGCCACCTTCCTTAAACTCTCGGACTTTCTTGCTTTTATCTTCGAGAAAGTCATACTGGTTGGCTTTGTAAAAATTCTTCTTGTTCGCATAAAACTTTCCGTCATCGGAATCTGAGCTGTCTGTAGACGAGTCCTCAGTAGAACTGTCAGTCTCTGGGCGAGATGTAGCCTTCTTTGCCTCTTTCTTGCCCTTTCCGAAGCTTTGTGTCTTGCTTCGCTTTTTGCTTTTTCTGTCTTCTTCGCTCTAATCCGAGGAGCTAGAAGAACTGTCAGAAGAAGAACTGGGTAGGTCTCAAACTTGACGCGCTTCTTCAATTTCTTTGCCTTGTCAAATGTCGACCGACGACCCAAATATCCCGCGAAGTCAGTGCCTTTCTTCTGCTTTTTGCCGTGCTTTTTGGCTTTCTATTGCGTGTCAAAAAGCTGAGCAATCCGTGCATCAACCACGTTCTCCAGTTCCTGCTCCGTATATTTTCTTGGAGGCAGAAGGTTTCTTGAGAGCGGGTTTCGGGAGTGGTGTTGTGGTTCTCTGCCATTCCATGTGTACCTCTTCCAAAGAGGTCTGGTTCATATATTTTGCCATCTTCGGGTCCTTGGTAAAATTGAGCATCATCTTTGTTGCATCGCTGATCAACTGGCGACGCTCTATCTCTCGCCGCTCCGCCTAAGTAGGCCAAGGCGGGCCATACTCTCTGCCTGAATCTTCGTTGTGATCCCAGCCCGCATCTCCAGATGCAGAAGGAGTTGACTGATCATTGCCTGAAGCCATAGGTGCCGCGGAAAAAAATTCGGGGATCGGATTTCCCGTAGAAGAGAAATCGGCCATGCTCTGATACCACTGTAACAGGCTTGGACACTCCAAGTCAAGAATCAACCGCGACAGCACCAAATAACCACTTCAAAACAATTCACAGATCACAATAGATTTGCACTGGTCCGGCGGAGTTCCGTACCTAGAGATATTGGCCCCAAAGACTGGCGCCCCTTTCGATATTTCTTTTTGTATTAATCAATCATCAAAGTACAAGAGAGCGGTTAGGGTTTCACTCTCAGACTCTGCGTCCAGATGCTCTGAGAAGTGAGGCCCTCACCACTAATTTAAAGGTTACAAGGGATGCCCAAAAGCAGAGCCCCAAAAGCTTTTAAAATCAAAAGCATCAGTTCTCTCTCTCTCTCAGAGAGTCTTTTCTCTTTTTTTATAAAAAAAAGCAAAAGCAAAATTCGCGTAGCTCATCATTTTCCAATTTTTTTTTTTAATAATAATCCGCCTCCGCGATTTCCGGAATTTAGGGTTTTTGGCAAAAATTAGGGTTTGCAGGAATTTTAGGGTTTTTGGCAGAAATTAGGGTTTCTGCTGTCCGCTACGTCATCACTTTGTGACATACCCCCCTCTTGAAAGCATTGTAATCGACCGCGATTACGCCTGCAAAACCGACAAAAGCCATAAACTGTCTTAGCAGACACTGACTGTTAGTACCTTCGTACTAGGAACACACATCTAGCACATGTACAAAATCGACAGTCACATCACACGACATCACAGGACATCACCAGACATCACAGGACATCACATGACATTCAGCATTCATTCGGATCTTAGACCATGATTTATCGGCAATGTAGCTAGCAATCACATCTAGGTCCAATCGGGACCTCATCGATGTCCGATTGACTAACCGCTATTGCAACCATGTCTATTCGAGATCAATCAGACCAAAATGCTGCAGTCATTTCGGCTATCAGTTCCTGCACTCACAAGAAGTCAAGAACAAATCAGTATCATAATCAGGAATTCCATTTCATAAAGTCATCCAGCAGAATACTGTTAGCTCTTAGTATCCCTGAAGCTCAAAGAGACATCAGTGACTTCAGTATCAAAATCGAGGCATCTGTTGACAAAGGAGTGGAGTGACTCCCCTCTTGTGCAGCCCACTGCACCAGATCTCCAGCCAAGCTGAATTCTGGGTTCCGTTTGGAGTAGACTATGCTAAACCAAAACATCGAGGTAAAGTTTTACAATCCGAGGAGTATCTGCTAGGTCCTCCTCCTCCATCCACTTCGCATCAAATGCAGGAAAGTTCTTGAACTTAACCAAGAACCGCCTTCGGACTTTACCTTTCTTCGTATCATTATGTGCCAAAATCTGTTCAGGAACAAGGATCTCCTCGTTTTCTTCCACTTTGGGTTGCTCATCAGGCTCCCCATCATCAGGCACATCACCCTTAACAGGTTTCAAGAGACTCACATGCAATGCATTGTGAATCCTCCAAGTATCTGGCAGTTTCAATCGGAAGGAGACGTCATTTATCTTGTCAGTAATCTGGAAAGGTCCGTAGTATCACATACTAAGCTTTGGAAAAAGCCTCTCCTTTCCCTTTTTCTTTCTTAGGCGTGCCTTCTCAAAAGTAAGAGCACCCAATCATCCTCCTTCAGTTTCCAGTCGCGACGATGGCGATCCGCTGCCTTTTTCTGTCGTTCTTGAGACTCCTGCAAAGTCTCGCGAACCTTGGCAAAAGCCGTATCCAAATCTCGCGAATATTCATCCGCTTCAAATTTCTAATCTTTCGTGCTTAGAAAGGATGGAACCTTCGCAGCACTTTCAACAATCTCACATGGCATCTTCCCCGTCGAAGAGTGTATCGTGTTACTATAGGCAAATTCCACCAAAGGTAAGTTCTTTTCCCATTGAGTCTTCTGATCCGAGATACAAGACTTCAATAAATCTAAAATCATTGAATTGGCAATCTCAAATTGCCCGTCAGTCTGCAAGTGGAACGATGACGAGAACTGCAACCGCGTGCCAATGTTCTCCCAAATTGCCTTCCAAAACAAACTCATAAATCTGGGGTCTCTGTCGAAGACAATCGTCTCAGACGTGCCATGTAATCAGAAAATCATCGTGATCATTCTGTATTCTCGGGAGATTAAAAAAAAAAGAAATCCATTTCAATATTTTCCCAGGGGCGGGTGGGTATGGGTAAAGGCTGTAACAATCCCTGTGCCTTATGCCTGTCAAACTTGACCTTTTGGCATACCAAGCAACTGCGCACAAACTCTTCCACATCCTTTTTGAGTCTCGGCCCAAAGAAGTATCTCTCTACCCCTTTCATGGTGGTAGCAATGCCGCGGTGACCCGTAAAAGGTGGACAGTGGCATTCAGTCATAACCTTTTCCCTTAACGGTTGTGTAACGCACAACATAGTCTTTTTCATAAAGTAGCCTTCCCGAAGGGAGTATCCAGCTATTGTCTCCCCATCCCGTATCCGTGTGAAAATATCTGCAAAACCTGTATCTGTGGCATACTGATCGACCATATCCTCGAAGCTCCTATGATGTATCGCGGAAATAGCCAGAACCAACGGTTTTCGAGACAAAGCATCTGCCACCACATTCTTCTGTCCCTGCACATGGACAATCTGGAAGTGGAACTGTGACAAGATGTTCACCCACCGCATCTGCTTTTTCGAAAGCTGCTTCTGTGACAAGAAGTAGCGCAAACTCTGATGGTCTGTAAAGACAGTAAAATCCGCTCCGAGTAGGTAATGCCGCCACTGAGTAAGAGCGTGGATAACCGCCAAAAGCACTTCCCCATAGATCTTTGCTGTCATCTCCGGCCTAGAGAACAAACTGCTCTCGTAAGCTATGACATGGCCTTCTTGCATCAAGACCGCACCCAGACTATGACCACAAGCATCACAAAATACTTCAAATGACTTCTGCAAGTCCGGCAAAGTCAAATCTGGTCCTGTAGTGAATTTCTCTTTCAATGTCTGAAAGGCAGTCACCTCTGTGGGTCCCCACGAAAAAAGGTACTCCTTTCTGTGTCAAGGTATGCAAAGGGGAAGCAACCTCTGCAAACTTTCGTATGAACCGCCTGTAGTACGAACACAATCCCAAGAAGCTTCTAACTTCATATCGGGCCAATCACGGATAGTCTCTATCTTGGCCGGGTTCATTTGCACTCCGGCTGTTGACACAATGGGTCCCAAAAAATGTATCTCTGGTAGGAAAAATTCACTTTTCTTAGCATTAATCACTAATGTGTGATCTCGTAATGCCTAAAAGACTTGAAGCAGATGATCTCTGTGTTCTGCCTCATTCTTGGAGAAAACAATGATGTCAAAGAAAGTGCCAACAAATAGCTTGTACTCTCGAAAAATCCTATCCGTCATCCGGTTAAATGTCGTAGGAGCATTGGTTAAGCCAAAAGGCATCACCAAAAACTCAAATAACCCAAAAGTCGTCCGAAAAGCTGTCTTGTAGACATCTCCTGGTGCTATCCTGATCTGATGATATCCACTCTTCAAGTCAATCCTGCTAAAGCACGAGGATCCCTGTAACCTGTCGAGTATATCATCGATCCTAGGAATCGGAAATCTGTTCTTGATGGTGATTTCGTTGAGAGTGCTATAATCGATGCACATTCTCCAAGATCCGTCTTTCTTCAAAACCAACAACACTCGAGAGCAATACGGTGAAGTACTAGGCTGGACAAGACCCTTTTCCAAGAGGTCTTTCACTCAGTTCATAATCTTTTCATTCTGTACTCGGCTCACACGATAAGGTGGCCGATTCGGTGGCGTGCTTCTAGATATCAGATCAATGGTATGATCTTCAGGCCCTCTCAAAAGCAATCGGCATGAGCGTGGAGAAAAAAAATCTTGGCGTTCTTTTCTTCAGGTCAAAACATATTCAACTTTTATCCATTGTTCAGTTCTCCCAAAAGAATGAGTAAGAAAACTGAAGTTCATCAAGTACAATCTCTAAGCCCTTCATTTATCAAAGTCGCTTTCTCGGCCCGGTAGTCAACCACGGCGTAGTTCTTGTGGTACCAAGGGATCCCGAGTAGAACGTCACTCGCGTGCCCTGAACACCCCTGTCATTGCAAACGAAGTTTGCCAATGCTCGGTGTAATGGCAACATCCCATCCGGGTGCCAGTCGAACTACCTCCGCCTGTGGCGTCATTCTGTCGGGCGTAGTTCCAAATCGAGCCGCCAATTCCAAGTGAAAAGAAGTTGGCCTTGGCTCCTTCAAAAGAGCTTCCTGATCCTTCACTTTGCCCCGAAAGCGGCAAAGTTTGTACTTTCATTCATTAGATTCGGTGCAGGTCCCACGCCATGAGGTACCAGTTCTGCTTTTCTATCTGCCTTTTCTGCCACATTCCTCAGCTGCTCTCAAACTCTCAGACCTGTCGTCGTCTTTATCATTCTGTTCTTTTTGTGCCTTATCAGGGCACTTTGCGGAAATATGTCCATGTTTCCCGCATCCAAAGCACTTCCCCTCTCTGATGAAGCGAACTCTCTCCTCAGGAGTAAGCTTGGGTCGTGCATCCTTTTTTTTCTCTGGGTTGCTCTTTTTCATTCTACTTTCATTCCCAGAAGTCTGTTCGGCTCGTTGTGTCATGGCCTCATCTGTGGGGTAGGTCAGACTGCCAGAGTGAATGGCAAAGCCCCGCTTCGCATGACTCATCAACTCCTGAACAGAAGCTGTCTTCTGTTCCAAGCAGTGATTTCAGATCTCTGTAGGTAAACCCAAGGTAAACCGCTCAATCTGTTCTCTGAACGAGATCTTCTTGAATGAAGAGGCGGGTAGAAAAGAGCTCCAGAATCTTTCACAATAAGCATTGATTGTATCTTTCTTGGTCATCCGAAGATGGTTCCAAGCAGCTCGTACATCTCGTTCATATTCTTGAGTCAACCAAGAAGAAATAAAAAGTCTCTTAAATTTCAGCCATTTAACTGGTGCAGTCTTGTTTAAAAGAAGCGTGGACCACCAAGTACGAGCATTCCCCTTAAAGTAAGAGGCAGCTCTCCGAATCTTGGAGTGCTCTGAATAGCGTCCTCCCGCGAAAGCGATGTCAAACTGTTGTATAAAAGACAAAGCCTTCGAAGCATCTGAGTATCCTGAAAAAGTATCAAACTTGATCGAGTGGCCACCTTCCTTAAACTCTCGGACTTTCTTGCTTTTATCTTCGAGAAAGTCATACTGGTTGGCTTTGTAAAAATTCTTCTTGTTCGCATAAAACTTTCCGTCATCGGAATCTGAGCTGTCTGTAGACGAGTCCTCAGTAGAACTGTCAGTCTCTGGGCGAGATGTAGCCTTCTTTGCCTCTTTCTTGCCCTTTCCGAAGCTTTGTGTCTTGCTTCGCTTTTTGCTTTTTCTGTCTTCTTCGCTCTAATCCGAGGAGCTAGAAGAACTGTCAGAAGAAGAACTGGGTAGGTCTCAAACTTGACGCGCTTCTTCAATTTCTTTGCCTTGTCAAATGTCGACCGACGACCCAAATATCCCGCGAAGTCAGTGCCTTTCTTCTGCTTTTTGCCGTGCTTTTTGGCTTTCTATTGCGTGTCAAAAAGCTGAGCAATCCGTGCATCAACCACGTTCTCCAGTTCCTGCTCCGTATATTTTCTTGGAGGCAGAAGGTTTCTTGAGAGCGGGTTTCGGGAGTGGTGTTGTGGTTCTCTGCCACTCCATGTGTACCTCTTCCAAAGAGGTCTGGTTCATATATTTTGCCATCTTCGGGTCCTTGGTAAAATTGAGCATCATCTTTGTTGCATCGCTGATCAACTGGCGACGCTCTATCTCTCGCCGTTCCGCCTAAGTAGGCCAAGGCGGGCCATACTCTCTGCCTGAATCTTCGTTGTGATCCCAGCCCGCATCTCCAGATGCAGAAGGAGTTGACTGATCATTGCCTGAAGCCATAGGTGCCGCGGAAAAAAATTCGGGGATCGGATTTCCCGTAGAAGAGAAATCGGCCATGCTCTGATACCACTGTAACAGGCTTGGACACTCCAAGTCAAGAATCAACCGCGACAGCACCAAATAACCACTTCAAAACAATTCACAGATCACAATAGATTTGCACTGGTCCGGCGGAGTTCCGTACCTAGAGATATTGGCCCCAAAGACTGGCGCCCCTTTCGATATTTCTTTTTGTATTAATCAATCATCAAAGTACAAGAGAGCGGTTAGGGTTTCACTCTCAGACTCTGCGTCCAGATGCTCTGAGAAGTGAGGCCCTCACCACTAATTTAAAGGTTACAAGGGATGCCCAAAAGCAGAGCCCCAAAAGCTTTTAAAATCAAAAGCATCAATTCTCTCTCTCTCTCAGAGAGTCTTTTCTCTTTTTTTATAAAAAAAAGCAAAAGCAAAATTCGCGTCGCTCATCATTTTTCAAGATTTTTTTTTTTAATAATCCGCCTCTGCGATTTCCGGAATTTAGGGTTTTTGGCAAAAATTAGGGTTTGCAGGAATTTTAGGGTTTCTGGCAGAAATTAGGGTTTCTGCTGTCCGCCACGTCATCACTTTGTGACACATATCCTCCGGTTGCACACAGCATGATCATCAGAATTCCCATCAGAATCCATTAGAATCAGTTAGGGGAATTTTCCAGTGCATTTAGCCTATTTTCCCTATTTTTGGTATTTTTCACTTATTATTTTAAAGTGACTTCCCAACAAAAGTAGGTAGGGCAATTTTGCTAAGTTGATATATAAGCAAACCCAAGTTAGCACTTTCTGGCAGAAGAGGTAGCAGGAGCACATGCTCAACAGGCACCTTCTCAGCAATAACCCCCGTAGAACCCTGGCGTTTGCAGATTCCCTTCATCGCCAGACATTTCCCCCACTTGGTGTTTTTAGCCCTGCTTGATCGCCATCAACAGTTAGCCCTAGCGTTTCCAGTTTCGTCTCCATCACCATCTCCCCCTAACCCTTGGCGTTTTCAACATTGCTTGGCCGCCAATAGTCCCCCAAGCCCTGGTGTTTGCAGATCGCCATTAGCACCTCCAATTGCCTAGCGTTTTTGCTAGAACCACCCAGATCTGCCAGCGTCTTTGGATTTGCAGCATTAGATGAACAAGACAAGCCAATGTTTTACAAACGCTACAGCAGCCCCAGCGTTTTTGGTTTTCAGCCCTTATCGCAGCAGATGCAGCAGCGTTTTCAGCTTTGAAGACGGTAGCAGATTCAGCCCTAGTTGGTTGCAGAAGACCCCCATTTTCAGCCCTCGAAAATGCAGCCAAAACAGTCATTTTCAGCCACCGAAACAGTCCCGAAATTCAGCAAAGAGAAGATCACAGATCTCAGCCCTAAAGTCGTCGTCGTCGTCACCGGCATAGTCCCAGGTTGCATCAGTCCATTGCATCGTCATTGTACCACTTTGTGCAATCAATAAGTAGACCACTCTCGCCGATGAGAGTGGGGCCTTCGGAGGAGGGTTTTACGTCTCTGGTGTCGTATCTCTCTTCTCTCTCTATCTCTCAATCTCATACACTTGCACGCATAGTGTCCATTCACTTTGTTTGTGATCATAGCATTCTCTCATTAAGAACGGAAGGCTCTCTCTTCCATAAGAACAAAAGGAACCTTGAGCACAGTTTGGAGCACTCATCTTGAGCAAAGCGCAAACAATCATTCCGTTGCACCTAACATTAAAGCTGTGAAGTATTTTAAGTGATTCTCTCTCGTGTCGCGACAAAATCTAGACTTGGGGTGGCCAAGTTTGTTATAGTCATTTCCTCATTCCAATATAATATACTAGGTGGTGATGCCACCTAGATTGTATTTTCGTAAGAGCCCTTACGAGTCTATTTGTTTGTTAAAATTAATTCTCTACTTCATTCCGAAGGACTAAAGAAATTAGAACAGATATTTCTTTGACAACGATTTTCTCTCTCTAGGCTAGAGAGAGAATATACTCTGTAAAGCCTGAATTAGAGAAGTAAGATAATGAGAATGGCAAGGCCAGACTCTAGCGAAGCTAGAGAGTCTTGGAACATTCCCAAGTCATTACAAGCATGTGTCAGTTACTAATACATGATTCAAGCATGAATTTCTAAGGCCAGGTTGGTTCAGAAGCTGCACTTTTCCCATACTGGCAGTACCCTCATTCACAAGAGGCGGAGGCAACCTTTAGTTTTTATATCATATGCTTTCACCATCCAATAAGGTGTAGCATGATGGTTGGGCGCGTACCTTTGCATGCCATGTATTTGGGTCCAAACTGCAGTCTCTGCGTGCCATGCTAAAAAGTTGGTGGAAGAGGCCATTTTTTGAGGGCGGGGGGGCATTTTATTGTGGGTCAGGAAGTACTTGACTCTCTTTTTCTCCAATACGCCTCCGCCATGTGGAACCATGCGCCTTTGAAGCTGTTTTCCGCTGGCTCCTCTGAGCCCAGCCCAAGTCTCCCGTAGTTGCATGTATCTTAGTTCATATACTTGCCGGCAAGGCATTACATGGTGAATCTTACTTCTTTTTCATGCTCCCTTCTCTTCCTCTTTTTGTTGCTTGCCTTTCAGATTGAACTGAAGTAAAGTTTTGGTTTCCTTATAGAAACACTTTTGGCATGTTGTCAATACTGATGCAAAGTTCTCTTTTCAGAAATTTAGGAAAGACCTTCCACACGCAAAGCTAGTTTATATCAGCAAGTGTGGCCACCTTCCACATGTGGAGAAACCCGAGGCTGTTGCAGCCTTAATTTCAGAATTTTGTAGGACGTGAGGATCAATGCACCATGTAGTCAGCTGTGGTGGACTAATTGCCGTCAAGGAGAAAACTTTGCTATCAGATACACTCATTGGTCCATTTATGAAAGGCAAGCAAACACAAACCTAAGAAGTAGCTTTGATTGGCCCCTTGCCACCATCCAGGTTTTTGTGTTGTATCCAAGGCTTTTACCCTTTTCTTTGTAAAAGTTTCTTTCTTTAATACAATTTCCTGCACTTTTATGGAAAGGCAAGCAAACAGCTACATTGTTCCGCATGAAATTGGTACGATGCCAGTCAACCTTGTCAATGAAATGAAAATTCGGACTTTTCCAAGAGAACAGCTTTGATTAGTGGAGGGTATGGTTGATGCATTTGTTTATTAGAGCTTTTTAGTTGTCAGAATGTGCTCTCCAAGGATGGGTCAAAAGGTACCCTTGGTATGATTGATTTGGAAGGCTCTTCAATATGAGCCTTTATCTCCTTCAAATATGGCGAAGGATAGGTCAAAAACTACCCTTTGTAAGCCTTTTGGAAGGCCCTTCAAATATGAGCCTTTATCTCTCGAAGGATAGGTCAAAAGTTACCCTTACTATGAATGATTTGAAAGGCCTTCAAAAATGACCCTTTATCATGTTTCGTTTGATGATGTGCTCTCCAAGGATAGGTCAAAAGTTAACTCTCCCTGTGAATGATTTGGGCCACCCTTCAAATATGATCTCCTCTACAATGGCTGGTGAAACGGAAATTGCTGTATGAGCGCATTTGGATTTGGAAGGTTCAACATCTAAGGTTTAGGTATGCTTCAAGTATAAACAGGGCACATTTCCTTGATATCAGAGATTCCAAGTAGGATTGTGCCATCTTCGCCTGCTGTCATAAGAGTGGCCGTGTGCAACTTGTTGTACCAAGGCTTGTGCCTTTGGAAGGTGCACCAGTAAAGTATTTAGGTATGGTTACAGTCGAGCATTCTTTAATAATATGCTAACATGGTTTCCAAAAATTTGGTTTGTAGGAAAGAGCGCCTATTTCCTTTTTGTTACAATATATCTAGCCTCTACAAGCTTATATGTACTTACTCATGACATTAGCACAATATTTCTTTTGTTTGACTTTAGCTTCTGTTGCGTTAGTGGAAGCCAATAGAAATTAACATGCATGCAATAGGTTTAGATTTGTACTTACCTCGAGCTAATGCCAACGCATACACCCGATGCTCAAATTTTGTAGTCAACAATTTACACCTCTTGATGTTACAGATCATTGCCAAATCCCTTTCAAGCTCACAAGAGAAAACTAGGAGCTAGCAGATTTTCAAAAGAACTAGATTTGTTCAATTATTACTTTTGATGCTATTCAATACATTGTGTATTGCGTGCCCAAATAAAAAAAACATATGTACATAAGAGTGGGGAGATGACACCGCCCTAGCCCTAACATTCGTTGTCTATGTCCGTGTCTCTTGTACACTTTTGTTTCTTTTGCAGCCTCGAAAGGTCATGATATGCTTCTTCGAATTGGAGGGTCACTTTTTATGCTTGAATTTGCAACATATGGGAAAGAATCCATTACCTTAAACTTAGACTTGATGCATGACCTCCTCTAGCGCAAGCGGTCCTTGCAAGTCTTAGTGTGAAGTGTCAGAATCCTTGACTGCATACAATAAAAGCTGTTTACAATTTATGCTCAAGTCCACAATCCAAATATCCTCGTCTTCCATGTGACAACATTTTAAACTTGCATTGTATCAAAAAGCGGCCCTTGCATCCGGACATAGTAGCACTTGAAATGTATGGTAATCAATACATTGCCGACAATAATACATGGTAGCTCGGCCTCGCATTGGTTCCAATGCAGCCAAGGTTTGCATTTATATTGAAGGAGCCATTATTTGAGAGGGTGTTTCATAACAACAAACTGCAAGTGGAAAGTACCACAATTGAATGGGAAAGCAAACAAAGGTGCCCAATGTTGAAGACACCAAGGAAGAGAGGAAGCAAGAAACTATTGAGGGTGTTGTCCCACATATGTTGATAGAATTGAATGATCGGGAAAGTTGACAAATTTGATATACTTCAAGGAGCTCTAAATGATGAACACATCTTGTAATTCACAATAAAATTGCTACCTCTGTCTATGCCCCTTGTTTCCATGCTTGAAATTTGCATACAAGATTTGAAAACTCGGAGATCTTTAGACATTGAGATGCAAGATATTCAATATGGTTGTGCATGAGTTGATGATTGACAATGGTCTTGATAGAGAGTCTAATTTAAATCAAGTGGCAAAACTTTTCAATACCCATCCAGAGTTATACATCCAACACCTTTATGCCCGCATTATGTGAAAGAAAGTCTACTTTTGGTGTTTTATCTAATGAAGTAAGAGACTTATTTGTTAGATTTTTTGTCTAAGCACACTAGGGTGTCAAGATATTTTCTCAAACAAAGAGTGGTGGCAGAAGATAGTTTCTTGAGCATTCCATTTGCACCTTCTCAGATATGGACTTGTTTCAGTGTTGTCTTCTCTAGCTTTAGATATTCAAAGCATCTTGCTCTCAACACTTTATTTTAGTTACATCTGCTATGTAGCTCCCTGTTTCTATAAGGCTTGTCTCGACTATCTAAGATACATAGTTCACCTTTGCAATAAGGGATATCTCTACCATCTATGCAATGTAGATTATTTATAAGAAGTTCATATCTTATATGTAACTTATAGTTAGACGTATAGCTCATAACTAGTCTGAAGTTGACTGTATAGCTCATATATCTAGTATATAGCTCGTTTCTTGTAGACATAAAGTTCAAATAAAGCATGGTTAAAGTGAGCAAAAGGTCTTGTCCCTCAAGAAGCTACCTTTTTGTAAGCTCACATAGAAAATACATGCTTGCACTCAGCACTTTATCAACCACAATTTCACATAAAGGTGACAAGTTAAACAAATAATCATCGTATCAATAGTAGATTTTGTTGAGAACTACTCATTTGAAGAGAAAACTGAGGTACAATCCATGCATTGGCATATAGATCAATGCAAAAGTTTGGTGCATATAGCCTATGGAGAAGATGACACATTTTTATATTTATGATAATAGGACGCATGATATGCTTTTTGTCTAGCATTGTCTCTTTTGTGTGATTGGTGTGGCTCAAAGCATGAGGACTAATTCTCAAAAAGCATTGGGTGTGGTTAGATAGTGTTCTTGACACAAATATTTTCAACTGCTGCATGTAGCTCTTATGCATATTCCACTAAGATAGGCCCTAAGATCAAAAGGAAATTTTGGATGGTAAAAGTTGCCAATGTGGATAGGTCTTATGCATGGGCTTGTGAGAAGGTCCAAGGATCTCAATCACTTTGTGGAAATTTTTGGTTTTATCATCCGGATTCTACTCAAGTGAAGTCAAGGAGTTTGTCATGTTTTTGCACTGGTTGTATGAGAGGCCATTGTAGGTATTGCTGCTACAACAAGTCATGTATATAGAAATGGAAATATATAGCCACTCTCTGATGAAACAAAAGAGACCAATGGGTGCGAGTGTGAAGATGAGGTTTCAATGGTTGAGGAAGGCTTGGTATGCTAGGGGATTTCCTTTTCATCTGGCATGCATCATTTTGAGAGACCAACAAGTGTGTCTGTTATTCACTCTAAAGAACAAAATATACTTTGAAAGGGTTAAATTTTTTGTGGAGAATCCAACATTCTTGCTATCTCTTGACGCAACCCATGAGGTCATAGCATAGTGAGTCAAAGTGTTTGACGGAGGGTTGTGTGAAGACCCAATGACACTTCCAATTCTTGTCAAATATGAAAAACTATCTCTTGACAGTGAAAAGGATACAAAGAAAATAACCCCTTAGGGTGCAAAAATACCTTACTGTTGAGAGAGTAATACACCACATGCCTTATTTAATAGTACAACGTATAAAACAAGCAAAAATGTGCTATATACCATGCCTAGGGTCTCTTATCATATTCTTTGGCACATACTTCTTATCAAGAGCCATTCTCCACATAATTAGCTAGAGAAAGAACTCTAAAGTGTTACCCTATACATGTGATAGTGATGTGTGTGAACACACTAGGACCGCCGGGGCATTTTTTCCCTCTTTAGAAGGTTTTTTCCCCCGTGCATTGTATAAACGCCCATCACTTTAGGGCTATCTATCTTTCCTTTGCACACTAAGTAATACACTCTCTATTGTGTGCCTTGAGCTTCCTTCATCTTCTCCAAGCTGTGTGTGTCTCTCTACAACCCTAATTCCAACAATTGGTATCAGAGCAGGTTGCGTCCTCCCAGGCTTAGTTGCCAGCTGCTCCAGTACATGCCTGCTCACTTTCTCCAATTTCAATGAGCTTTGGCGAGCGTTCGCAGGTCGACATATATTTCGGGGATGGTCGAAGAGCTTGGTCTGCTTAGATTTTTGATTTGGGCTCATTTCGGCCTCCGTTTCCACTACAGGCAGTAATGCACATGCTATTTCGTCATTTTGTGCAGAATTTTTGTCAGTGCCGTTTTCTACATAATAGGTGCCTTACAGTCTTCTACGGTTTGTGCTATATAGCACGTGTTGTTCCCGCTCCGTTTCTCCTATTTTTTGGCAGTTTTCACATCAGGTGCAGCATTTACCATGGCTGACAACAACAACACAGATGTGTTCAAGATGTTTGTTGTTGAGGACAGGTTGGATGGGGACAACTACCCTATGTGGGCTTATATGATGCAACATGTTCTTGTGTCAAAAGGCGTCTGGAACATTGTGCAGGGCATTGATGTACGTCCTGGTTTTGAGGATGTAGGCGATGTTGAGGATGTTGCAGGTCTTGCTGCAAGGATTGCTGCTGTTAGAGTTGTTTTGCCTACGACAGAACAAGCTCGTTGGGATGTAAAGGATGCGCAGGCTCATGCATTGATTGCATTGTCTATGAAGCACACCATTGTTCCTCACTTCCCTTCAGCAAAATCTGCAAAACAAGCTTGGGATATTTTGGTTGGTCTTTATGCAAGTCGCAATAAGGCTAAAATGCTTTGCTGCGTAAAGACCTGGAGTCGAAGATTATGCATGAGGAAGATGATATGGACACTTTCCTTGCTAATGTCAAGGATATCAATGAGCAACTTATTTCTGCAGGTGAAGTTATTTCAGACAGTTCCCTTGTGCAAACTGTTCTTGATGCCTTACCAGATTCTTACCAGACTTTTGCTAGTACTTAGAGACTTATGACCCAAGGAAATCCAGAAGTTGTCAAGTTTGATACATTATGCACATTGCTGTTGCAAGAGTCACTTTCCAGAAAAAACAGGATTAGATAGCGTGCAGTTGAACAGGCTTTTATTGCTTCTCAAAGAAAGGGTGGTAACAGTAATGCAACCACTTCTTATGGTTCTGCTGCGAGTGGAAAACATTTTGTTCCTAAGGCTTCTGCTGGTAGCAATTCGTCTGGAAATTTTGGTGATAAGGGCAAAAAGAAGATGCGTTGCCATTATTGTAAATCCAATGATCACTTGATCAAGTCGTGTCCTAAGTTGAAGGCTAAAGAGGCTAAGAAGAAAGAAGCTGGTTCCACTGCAAATGCTGGTTCCAATACAAATGCAGCCATTGTTGAGTCTTCTGTGAAAGGAGACTGTGATGCTGATGTTGATGCAGAATGGGCTTTTAGCGCAGAGTGCACTTACAATCCTGCTGTCTATGATGCATGCTTGTCAGTTGCTGCAGATTCACATGTGTGGTATTTCGACAGTGGTGGTACAAAGCACATTACCTCACATCGTGAATTGTTTACCTCTCTCGAGTCTATCCCTCATGGGAATTCTGTCACTTGTGCCAACAATGCCTCTTATCCAGTTCAGGGAGTTGGAAAGATTGTGCTTACTGCTGCAAATGGCAGTTCCTTCACACTTGTTGATGCACTTTATGTACCTGGGATCAAGAAGAATCTCTTATCTGTATCCGCACTTGCTAGACTTGGACTTGTAGTCAAATTTGTGGATAACAGATGTACAGTTCATGATCTCATTTTTGGTGATAAAATTGTTGCATCTGGCCTTTTGTGCCGTGGGCTGTATAAGCTCACTTTGTATGACAAGTGTGGATAAAATTTTGCAAATGCTGTTGCAGATTCAAGGGCTATTTCAGATGCAAAACTTTGGCATGCACGTTTTGGTCATCTGAATTTTGCCAGTTTGCTGCGTTTGCAGAAATCTGATATGGTTGCTTATTTTCCACCTCTTGAAGCACCTGTCAAACATGTTTGTGAATGCTGTAATTTGGGTAAGATGTAGCATTCTAAGTTTCCAAAGGATGGTTCAGTTCGGGCCACATGCAGGTTGCAGCTTGTGCATAGTGATGTTTGTGGGCCCATGCAAACTCCGTCCTTGGGAAATTACCTGTACTTCGTGACTTTCATTGACGATTACTCCAGGCATGCATGGGTATTTCCACTTAAAGCGAAGTCCGAAGTTTTTATGTGCTTCAAATAATTTCTGGCTATGGCTGAAAATGTCTCGAAATGTACTATGGGCACCCTTTGTTCCGATCGAGGGGGGGAGTATATGTCTCATGAATTTAATGCATTTCTGGCTAGTCATGGGATAAAACACCAATGTATAGTGCCTTATACACCTCAGCAAACTGGTGTTGCTAAGAGGAAAAACAGGTCACTTATGGAAATGGCACGATGTATGGTCAAAAGTCAAGCTTTGTCGCATTCTTTTTGGCTTGAGGCCATCATGTGTGCCACTTATGTACTTAATAGGTGTCCTACGAAAGCTTTGCAGTCTATTACTCCATATGAAGCATGGCATGATAGAAAGCCTTCTATAGAGCACATGTGTGTTTTCGACTGTTTGGCATATGCTTTGGTGCCACAAGTGCAGCACATAAAATTTGATGATAAGGCTGTCAAATGTATTTTTGTTAGTTATAGTGCTGAAATCAAAGGTTACAGGTTGTATCATCCGCAAAAAAAATGTATTCTGGTTTCACGGGATGTAGTGTTTGTGGAAGATTCTGTTCAGCCCTTGCTGTCATGTAGTAGAGACAGTAATGTAAGCTCACATGACATTTATGACACTTTGTTGCCTCTTTTCGGTGGTGGAAATACGAATGTAAGTTCCAATGAGGCAAATGTACAGCCTATGGGGGTTTCTGAAAAATGTTTTAGATTAGCCTATTACTGATGCAGATGTACATGATGTACTTGATGAGGAAAGGGCTAAAAATGAGCAGGCTAGAGGTATGCCAAAATGGCTGGTGCACACTTTGCGTGACAGTAAATTGGATGCACCTTTGTCTAGTCGTACTCGTTCAGGCTCTCGCCATGCATCTTATGCATCAGATTGTTATGCTTTGGCTGTGTCTAGCTTACATGATGTTGAGGAGCCTCTGTCTTTTGATAAGGCACATAATTTAGCAATTTGGATGGCTGCCATGCAATCAGAATACGATGCACTTATAGAAAATGACACATGGACTTTATATGATTTGCCTCGTGGCAAAAAGCCCATTGGTACGAAGTGGGTTTACAAGTTGAAATGCAAGCCGGATGGTGAGATTGATCGCCATAAGGCTCGACTTGTTGCAAAGGTTTATGCACAGCAAAAAGGCATTGATTATGAACAGACTTTTGCTCCCACTTGTCGTATGACTACTATGCGTTTTCTATGTGCATTGGCAGCTCATTTTGGTTGGGATGTACATCAATCAGACATTGGTACTGCTTTCTTGAATGGTGACATATTTGAGGAAGTTTATGTAACGTAGCCTCACGGTTTTGTCATAAAAGGACAAGAAGACAAAGTGTGAAAATGTAAGAAGGCTTTGTATGGGTTGAAGCAATCTCCTCGTGCTTGGTATGAGAAAGCTGACACTCATTTGGTTTAACAAGGCTTTCGTAACAGTCCAACAAAAAGCACATTGTATGTAAAGCGTGAGGGTGATGTACTTCTCATTGTGGTTCTTTATGTCGATGATTTGCTGATCACTAGACCAAATGAGAGACATATTGCTGAATTTAAGGCTAATTTGAATGCTACTTTCAAGATGAAAGATTTGGGGCTGTTACATCATTACTTGGGTATACAGTTCAAGCATTGTGATGGTGGTATTGCCTTGTGTCAGAAAAGTTACATAGAGACATTGCTATGTAATTTTGGACTTGAGGATTGCAAACCTATTGCCACTCCCATGGAAACAGGTTTGAAGTTGAGTCTACATGATGCTGGCGATCCTGCTGATGTCACTCTTTACCAAACTGTTGTTGGCTGCCTCATTTATGTATGCAACACGAGGCCGGATATTCAGTTTGCAGTCTCAAAGGTCAGCAGATTTATGCATAGCCCAGGGTCTAAGCATTGGCAGGCTGTCAAGAGGATTTTCCGCTACCTTAGTGGCACTTTACATCTTGGCTTGTTTTATCCCAAGGGGGGATCATTGCCGCCAGACTTACATGCTTTTTCGGACTCAGATTGGGCTGGTTGTTTTGACACGCGAGTGTCCACAAGTGGTTTTTGTTTCATGCTTGGCAGTTCATGTATATCATGGTTAAGCAAGAAGAAACCTACTGTGGCCACTTCGAGTTGTGAGGCTGAGTACAGGGCAGTCTTCATAGCTACGGTTGAGTGTGTATGGCTCAGACGCCTTATGGCTGATTTGGGTGTTGGACAAGACACTGCCAACACTATCTACACTGACAGTCAGAGCGCATTGGCAGTTGCGAGGAACCCACTTTTTCATGCTCGCACAAAGCACATTGAGGTGCATTACCACTATGTCAGGGAGAGGCTCTCAACAGGAGAGATCAACTTGGCTTATGTGCCAACACAGGACAACCTTGCAGATCTTTTCACAAAGGCATTGTCTCGTGAGAAGCTTGAAGCTTTCCACAAAGCTTTGGGCTTACTCCCCTTTGTGGACTGATCCTGTCCTCAGGGCATGGCACTTCCCTTTACTCATGTGCCAGCTCTCGTTCACCGCATCACTCTAGGGGGGATTTGTTACTATATACATGTGGTAGTGATGTGTGTGAACACACTAGGACCCCTGGGGATTTTTTTCCCTCTTTAGGAGGTTTTTTCCCCCGTGCATTGTATATACGCCCATCACTCTAGGGCTATCTATCTTTCCATTGCACACTACGTAATACACTCTCTATTGTGTGCCTTGAGCTTCCTTCGTCTTCTCCAAGCTGTGTGTGTCTCTCTACAACCCTAATTCCAACATAAAGTTAGGTAGAATGCTTCATGTGCATTGTCCTTTGGGTCAAATGCCTTTAGATATATGCAATTGTTTGCTAGGTTTTGCAATCCCTTATAATCATTGCAATCAAGGAGAAAAGTGGAATTTATGCAAAGCTATGGATAGCACCTCCACAGGTCATTGAAAACTTTGGTATAGGCCTTTATTCACCCATGGAACCAAACACATATGTAGGGAAACCTTGCAAGCACTTTGGCCAAAATTATCTAAGAATAATAACTGCAAAAATTCCTTGAAGGAAGCATTTAGCGCATTGATAATATTATGCTTTGCTATACTGGTTTGCAATGGAACCCTAGACAAGGGGGATATAGAGTACAAAAAGCTTTCAACATCAGGCCTGTAACATATTCAGAGTGTGGACAATTGGTGCTGGCTATTGGCTAATGGCCACTTGACATTATATCATCGGTTAATGATTTTTTTGTTCCCTCTCGTTGTTTGGCCTCATTGATAAGTAACTCGATGGAAACACAACAATAGGCCATTCACATCCATCTCCTGACAACATTGTTCCATTGATGATGGTGGGGGTGCACTGCCCTGGTAGGAATCAAGAGAGGTAAGTTCTCATATGATGCGTGTGAGGCGTCCCCTCCTACACATCAATTGAAATAGCACTAGCATCCTCCTTCACCTCCTAAGCATGTTGGTCGGCGCCCTTATCCTGCATCTAAGCCTCTTGCTAACCTTTCGAACCAAGTGCAACCTTAGTAGTACCATCAATGACTTCCGTGGCCTCATCAAAATTAAGTAGGCATGCACCATTCAAATCGAGAATACCTACGTTTGAACCACATTTTCACTTTCAATTATAAGACATGTCATATGAGCACCTTTCCCAACAACATCCCCACCACAGTGAGTTGCTGCAACACACTTTTAGCTTGCACTCGAGCTACATCATTCATGTCCCCAATGTTGTCTCCGTTACATTGAGCACATTGCATTCTATAGTAGCTGCATTTGTATGTTTACTTGCTTGCCATAGAAGCATCCTCCCCAACATCATCCTCATTGTAGAGAGTTGCTGCACCCACACTATCATACTGTGCTTAAGTTGTACTACTCACATGTTCATTATGTGAAACCTCTACACCAACATCTTGCATATGAAGAGAACTTGTAGGCATACTCCCATGTGCAATGTTTTCTACCTCATTTTGCACAACTATAGTCGTACTCAAAAATTCATATTGTGCCTTGTCTACATCAACATCCCGAACCTCACTTGAGTTCCCAATATTGGTGCTCTTGCTAACACCCTCATGTCTAGCCTCCACCATGCATTGTGAACTGCCCAAATGTATAGCTTCAAGCATGCTGCCTTGCCTGCCATCCTCATCCTTTGATTCAAAACACACCCTCTTTGCCATCCTCAAATTCATCTCTATCCTTGTTTATTTCACGTTTTTTGTGCATTGACAACATTACATTTACAAAAGAGAGCTATTCTCAACCCCCAGTACCCTAGGTGGAGAATCAACGATACTGAAGTTTTTTGCTTTGTTAGGCTTTGGAGATCTACGTACTTGCACCTTCTTTGAAGATGGAATATTCTCAACCTTGCATGTGTATTAAGACGAGTCACAAGACCATGAATTCTTGCATGTTCTTTTTGCACATGTGAAGCTAACAAATAAATCGACCTAAATGTAAGAAATATACAAAAAATAGGATATTGTAGCAAGGAGAGTAGAGAGAGGTATGATGCAAAGTAAGATAGTGCAAAATCAAAATTTAGATTAACACTATTACAGAGTGATGGCGTCATCCACCCATGCACTCTCAAGGTAGAGCTTAGATGGCGATATAGACAACTAGAGCTAGTAGGTAGCAATACAAGGGGTTGGTTATACTTCAAAATAGTATTTGATGGTTCATGGAGATGGCCTCCTTATATACTGCTATGGGTGTGTGGTAGATTACTGTGTGTGCTTGTGTGTGTGTGTGTGCGATATTGACTATGCTCGTACCATCCATGGTCAGAAATAAAGACCTTATTAGCGTATAAGTTGGAGTCCACCAAATATATATGCACTATTGGCTTCTCTTCATATGGGGGCCTTATAAATTGTGAAACATATATGATGGTGTGAAAAATTGATAGGTGGACATTGCAGGTATACTAACACCCCCCCATCACCCCCTGAAGATGCTTTATGTTGGCTGTGCGTCAACTCTGAGTCGATGAAGGTGTCAAAGTAGTTGGTCTTTACCAAGAGCTTTGGTGAAGGTATTTGCACAATTATCTTCAGTAGAAAAATACTCTAGCTCCACAATCTCATCTTCAATAAGCTCTCAAATATGATGGTATTGAACCTCAATATGCTTTGTACATGCATGGAAGACAGGGTTCTTGGCAATCGCCATGCAACTCTAGTTGTCACATTGAAGTGTTGTTGCTAAATCAATAAGAACACCTAAGTCCATGAGAACTCTCTTGAGCTAAACTGATTTACAAGTTGCAAAACAAGTAGCTTTATACTCCGCTTCTGTTGAAGAAAGAGTGACGGTTACTGCTTCTTGATAATCCAAGAAAACACTCTAGAACTAAGTGAGAAACGATATCCAAAAATTGACTTTCTATAATTAAAATCTCCTATCCAATCAGAGTCACAATACCCACTTCAAGTATTTGTGCCAATGCCATAGAAAATTCCATGGCCCAAAGTACCTTTAATATACTTTAGAATATGCATACCTACCTTCCAATGAGATTCCCTAGGATGGTTGGAAAACTTGCTCAAAAAACCAATTGAAAAATAAGTGTCTGATCTAATATTACACAAGAAAATAAAACTTCCCACAAGATTCTTGTACTTTTTGATGTAGAATAAGGGAGAAGAATCTTCCATGGAGAGTTTCACATTCATCTCCATTAGAGTGCTCACAGGTTTACAACCAATCATCCTAAATGATTTTAGAATTTCGTGAGAGATGAAGATGCCCTTTGCAGATTGTGAAGCCTTAATCCCCAAACAATAATGTGAAGTCTGTCATTTCAACTCAGATCTCAAACTCTTTTGAGTTTGTTGAATAAGTTGTTTATGATCACTTGTGATAATTATGTCATCTACATACAAGATAACAATGACCTGCTTTTCATTCTTCCTTAGTACATACAAATTTGCATCAAAATCACTCTTTTAAAAGCCAAGATTTTGCAAAACCTATGTATCCTAACATACCATGCTCTTGGTGATTGCTTTAGGCCATATAAAGCCTTTTTGAACCTACAAACCTTCCCTTTTGAATGAGCAACTCAAACCATGGTTGCTACTCTACATAAACCTCCTCCTTGAGAAGTAAAAAAATGTGGAAAACAACCCAGCAAAAGATAGCAACAAGAGCAAGTACAAAGCAAATAGCGGTCATTCAAGGTGTGGGAGCAAAGGTTTCACTCATTCAAACCCTTCATTTAAAAAAAAACCTTGTGCTACTAGCTTTGCTTTGTACTTTTTCAACGAGCCATCAACCTTGTGTTTGACTTTAAACCCTATTTGGTGCCGATGACCTTCTTCTTTGGTGGCCGATCCACTATTTTCCATATGTTATTCTTTGTTATGTTGTTTTACTCTAATTGCATTGCCTCTTTCCACTTTGGATCATGGCCTCTTTGACAGAGAATGGCCTCCTTTACAAAGTCCAAAATTTAAGTCATTAAAGCCATGTTGACAATGTGTTCGGAGGCTTTTTTTTGCTCCTCTATTCTCTTTGACCTTCAAACCATCATTCTCTTCACAAGGATTGTGATCATGAGGGTTTTGATTATCAAAGAGCTATTGAACCCACTTTGGTAGTGGATTCTCTTGTGATGCTTCAATAGGTTGGCTAGTTTTATTTGAGTTTTCATCATTAGAAAAATCCTCCTCCTCAATTTCTACCCGACTTTGATCTGACACAAGTTGAGTTATTTTTTCATTTGATGAGACAGTGGACGAACTTGTTTTCTCCACCGAATGTTTCCCTTCTTCACATATCTCATCACGACTAGTGATTATTATTTTTACCTCTGGATCATAGAGTTTGTATGCCTTAGACTCTTCACTAAATCCTAAAAAGACACACTTCTTACTTTTGGCTTCTCACTTTATACTTTTGGAATTAGGACGTGTATCATAGAAACACCCAAAAGTTCTGAAATGCAACCAAAGATTTCTTACCAGAATAGGATTTTTGAGATGTTTTTCCTTTCAAAGTCTTTATGTAGCTTTGATTGATGATATAAACTGTTGTATTTATTGCTTCAATCCAAAAGAAATTTGGCATATCCTTGGCTTTGAGCATGCATCGTGCCATCTCTATCACAATTCGATTGTGACGTTCCACAACTCCATCATGTTGTGGTGTATAAGAAATTATAAGGTGATGCTTGTTGCCATGTTCATTGTAGTAGTTGTTGAATTCATTTGAAATGAATTCTCCTCCTCTATCTGTGCAAACTTTCTTGACCTTCTTTCCAGTCTCATTTTTCTTTAAGTGTGAATTTTAAAAACTCTTCAGACATTTTATGAATTAAATACATCTATATCTTTTGATTAACGTCATTGACTAATAGGAAAAAATAGAAAGACCCACCCAAAGTTAAAGTACACATTTTACCACATAGAGGCTTGCATGTACCAACTATAGAGGAGACCGTGCTCGATTATTAGTCTCTTGTGGAAATTCCTTCCTTTGCTTGCCATCATGAAAACCTCACATACTTCATTCATATCTAAGATTTGAGACATGTGTGCAACCATCCTAGATCTCTACATCTCTTTTAGCACAACAATGTTTAGGTGAACAAATCTCTTATGCCATAATTGAGTTGTACCATTTTTTCCCAATGTATTGCCTTCAAAAATCAAAGATTTCTACTCCAATTTTCTTTAAATAAACTTCAAGACCACGATCGGTGATTGTAGCAATCGAGAGCAAATTTTTCTTGATTTATGGCATGTACAACACATCAAAGGAGTTGTGTAGTTTCACTTGTAGGAATTGTTCCAGACCATTATGTTGGACATTTTGCATTATTCGTAACAATTCCACTCATGGGTTCCTGTTGGGATTGTGGCCTTTGGCCTATACCGATAAATGGTGTGAAAACCTTCTCTCTTATAGTTAGATTTACACGCACAAGGAGAATCACAAGTTATTTTATAATTGGTAAAATTTTTGTGATGTAAGCTCTATTGAGAGCATTTTACTCCCCGCAAGAAGCTAAGTTTTGTGGTCTTTGCTATAAATGCATTTGCAACAATATGAAGTAGTCATTTGTGAAAAATCCCTAACAATTGATGGCATGCGACATGTGCACCCAACCAATCTTGCATCTAAGAAGCGTGCAACAAGGAGACTGAATCCTTGTCTAGAAAAGTGTCCCTCCAATGCATTGCTTGTCCAAGAAATATTCTCAAGGCACTCTCAAAAGTGTTGCTTAGTGGAATTCAACCACGGGTTTTTGTGGTACTTGCACTTGCTGATTGATGGTGAGCTTCCCACTCATGAAATTTGGGTAGTTCCCCATTGGTGACAAAGGAAGAGGTAGAGGACATGGAGGTACAATTTAACCCAGAAGAAGAGTGGACAGAGTTATTAAAGGAAACAATTGATGCTAGTTTAACTCTTTCTTCTCTTGAAAATGCAACATTAGGAAGCAAGAAAGATAACCCAAATGAGGAAGGATCTTTGCCTCTGATTGAATTCTCAGCTTTGCTATGGTAGACAACATTCACTACATTTTGGTCATAACATTATGCATGAGCTGAATATATGGGTGGACTTAGTGGCAATTGCAAATTGTAGTTATGACGGACAACATTCCTTGTTGGCACAACTATCCGCGACACACAGTTCACTTCAGGGGGACAACTGCTCAAAGATACAATCAACAAAGTAAAGTCCGGAGAAGCTGAATCGCCAATGGAGGAACAATTTCAATTGACACACAAGACAACTTGGCTGGGAAAACATGGGCATCCCTATAGCACCTACAACCCAGATAGCGAATAAGCAATCTATTCACTTGTGGGGAAGGTCCATGCTGGAAATGGACAAGAATCAGATGGTAATTATTTTTAAAGGCATTTTGTTGTTTTTGGAGATGGTAATGATGCAATATTCAAGATCAAACTGCTTGTTGACAGGTGCTTGTGTATGATGATAGTTTCCTTCGAAGAGTAGGAGACTCAAGGCAAGGCCTTGTCACTAGAGGACAAGGCAAGGATGCAACATTGTCTCATTACATCAAGCATTTCAACCACAAAAAGTTTGTAGAAGCATTTCAAGGACACTCTAATGTACACACCTCACTTATGTCCATGAATGTTTTAATATTGTTTTGGAGATCATAATTTACCACAAGGAATACTTTGAGGATAATGCAAAGTTTCCACTGTTTGCAAAAATTATCATTACAAGATTGTGTGGTGGGTATCCCCTACCACTGAACTCAGAAATGCTATTTTTGATAGATAAACAATTTGTGCTCCATGTCTTTGGCATCGGGTATGGGCACCAAGCACTCAAAGGCCCCTATTTCCTATCCTATGTAGCATAGACTATGGTGGTAGGAGTTGAGACCAAGAGAGCCTAGATCCAGACCAAAAAAGGCTGCTTTTGATGGAAAGAAGATGCTTGATTTCCGCAAGGATGCTGCCATCAACAAAGGAAAGAGTTTGTCTAAGGGGATTGTACATCAAAGAGGTACATAGTGAGGAAGAAGAACATTCAACAAAGAGGATAAACGCGATAGGCTCATGCCCATATTCTCTAGTGCCACTTCACATTGCGTTCCCTTGCATTTGAGTTTCCCCAAGCCCTTTGCTTTTTTTCTTTGTGGATGTGTTGTAAAGAACATGTAAGAATCTGTTCTACGTTTCTCTATGGATAAGTCATCTATAAGTCCATTGGTGTAACTCTAATAGGCTATTGACTCTATCCTTGCCTCCCCCATGTTTGGCGTGCTTAAATTAACCTTAGTTACCATGTAGTGGGTCTTTTCCATGCCTTGTGTGGACCATATCGGCAATGAGCCATATGTCTTGGCAAAATATGGATTGAATTAAGTATACCTCAAATGATCCTAGTGTCAAAATTTTGTTTTGGTTATTGATGGATCCAAATCTCTATTCATGAGGGTAATGGTGACTCTCTCCAACTGCTTGTTCTTCAAGACCTCACACTTGTTGAGTTTCAAAGAAAACTTGAGAATCCCATTTCACTCCTCTCCACTCATATCAAAGATGGGAATTGCATACCTTTGCAATGATTCAAGATCAACAAAGAGATTGTTGTGCTTGTTATATTGTACCTCTATACCCCCTTGTTATATTGTACCTCTATACCCCCTTGTCCAAGAATTTTGCTTCAATTTGGAATAAGGTCCCAAGTTTCTCAAACACCTGATCATCTACGTGCTGACATGCAGCCTTTACATATGATGGCATTGGTTGCAATGATCCTCTCTGTGACTTATTTTGAGAATTTTTAGCTAAATCTTTGAAGAATGCCCTATAGCCCATCTGTGAAATTCCATTGCCTTTCACATTCCAAGATTAAATATGTAAGTTGTCCATTAAGGGGAGAGTGGGGAAAACTCCTCCATGTATGAAGAACCATACCTCGCCGCCACTCTTTCCCTCCTTGTCCTCCTCTACCACATTTAACTTAGAAGCAGCCAGCTCCAAGGTAAGGAAGCCCTTCAAATTCCTATCTTGAAGCAACTCAAAGACGTTATCTAGATTGATGGGGGCTTCGTGATGATCTAGTGGCTTTTCCTTGCGGTGGAAGTTGCTCCACGCCAATGTTTTTACCTGCTTGCACTTAATAATAGAGACTTGTTGCCAACAGCCCTCAACCATCACCCTAGGGCTGTGGGTAAGACAATTTTTTGACACGGCTTTATGGTAGATTTGATCACAAGGAATGCATCAAAGTGAAAACTTGGTGAGGCTTGGTTGTTGATAACAAGTTCCGCAATCACATGATTTTGGGGAGTGTCCTTATGAGTGGCCATCCTACCAGACTCGAGCACTTCATTGTCCTTGTTGCTCTCACCTTCTCCTTGCTTTGCATCTTCAATGTCCATGTTGGATACAATAGATTCTTTGAGTGAGGTCGCCAGTGCCTATTCAACTTTATCCTCTTTGACTTCCCTAGAACCATTAAGAGGGCATCCTCTAGCAAAGTGACCAAACCCATTGCACTGAAAACATGCTCCAAAAAACATATCAAATCTAAGAGGGATCACTTTCAAACTTGCACCTACATTGATCACCATTCTTTCGAGAGGAGGTTTACGTATTTCCTAGCAAATGCACACTTTATTTGTTGTTGTCCCAACCTCCCATGCACTGGTACGAACAGAGGAGTACCCAAGGTTCTTGTAAGGTCTCTGACGTTATCCCATAACCAAATTGGTAAGTTGACAAAATCAACCCACACGGGGCATCCTTGAAGGCCTTTGGGGATTCCAAAGCTAGATTCCATGATAAGACACAAACTGGGGAGCAATTGAGGTACAACAGGCTTTCATCTAGGATCTTGGCAATCACCACGGGGTCGTTGAACCTAAGAGTGAAGATCCTTCTGGTCAGATATTAGAGATAATCAATCATTCCGCCATGGTTGAGAATCGCAAGACCAAAAATCCATATGATGAGCTCTACTTGTGAGGGTAATCTGCCCATAAAGCCAAGTACCAGGGACGAAGTGGCCACCGCCACCAACTGCTTTTTATAAGCATTGGTGGGACCGACACCGTATTTGCATTATCCACTTCAACCACCTGTGGTAAACTCTCCTTCAAGGCTTGGAGGGCAGTCTCCCCAATTGTAGGAACTTGGTGAAATTCACCTACCCTCACCCCTTCAACAGGTCTCTTGAGTGACCCTCTTGTTGAGCCTTGGCACTTTCAAGTACATCTCCATTAGGCCTCGACCTCTACCTCAACATACGAAGGCTTAGGCGTGCTCTCCATCAACCTCCCAATATGTACTGGCTACCTAGGGAACTCCAGTGGGAACAAATCCCAAATGCGTGCTGAATATATATGAAAAAGGCACGCGGATTATAGATGAATTGACACACTGACTATAGATGAAAAAGGCGCTCAATACCTAAAATTTTTAAAGGCACGTTGAATTTAAAAAAAAAGATAAATTGGATAATTGGCGCTGAAAGGATAATAAAAACGAGCTCCGATCGGCTGCAGGTAGTGGGCATAGAACCTTAGTACACACTGGTCCGCTCTCCATAACAAAAAGGATTTTTTTTTTTTGCAAAACTCACAAATTGTGAGTGATATGTGTATTAGATGCAAAAAATTTACAGAAAGGATCTTAATGAGGGGACCCATTTTGTAACTAAAACAAGGTGAAGCCTCACATTCGTTGGCATCTATACTTTTATTAACAAGCACTAGTATAGCCGGCTCTCTCTCTCTCTCTCTCTCTCTCTCTCTCTCTCTCTCTCTCTCTCTCTCTCTCTCTCTCTCTTTGCCTCACTGTGTGCTCTTGAACGCTGCAGGCTACACCCGCCGGTTGAAGGAGGATCTGATGCGTGGCAAGGGGGGAACTGGAATTCCCTCCCCCTTTATCTATTAGTATAGATGAGAGAATGCTAAACGCTCTACATTTGCACACGTCACATAGCTAGAGGAGAGAATATAGTGGGCATGTCTCTCTGTCTCTCTCTCTCTCTCTCTCTCTCTCTCTCTCTCACACACACACACACACACACACACACACACACACACACACACACACACACACACACACACACACACACACACACACACACACACACACACACACACACATAAGGGGGGGGGGGGGGGGGACACAATGGTCACTGATAAGCCAACGCATATGTACGTGCATGTGTGTGTGTGTGTGTGTGTGTGTGTGTGTGTGTGTGTGAGAGAGAGAGAGAGAGAGAGAGAGAGAGAGAGAGAGAGAGAGAGAGAGAGAGAGAGAGAGAGAGAAACAAAGATCGAGACTGCATTAGCATCCATGGCTTCTAGATGAGCCCGGCTAGCCCCGCCCTACCCATCTTTGCTCCTCCCGTGGCAATTTTGGGGTTCAATCCCGTTGAGCTAGCTGAGATGTTTCAAGGACTCTAGGGCCGGAGAGAGAGAGAGAGAGAGAGAGAGAGAGAGAGAGAGAGAGAGAGAGAGAGAGAGAGAGAGAGAGAGAGAGAGATAGTTTTTAACTCACACATACGCACATGCCGCTACTCTCAAATTGGAAAACGGGGCTACTGGCTATCCCCTCCTTTGATGAAAAGCATCCCAAGGGTAGCAAAATATTCTTGGATGCGAGAAGCATCAACGCATCACCATGGTGGGTCTACTTCGTGGAGAGAGGGTGGTAGTTTGCCTAAAGTGGTTGCTAGAGCACTATGTGTGTGTGTGTGTGTGTGTGTGTGAGAGAGAGAGAGAGAGAGAGAGAGAGAGAGAGAGAGAGAGAGAGAGAGAGAGAGTTGCTAGCAGTTTTGCATCAAGTTGTCAGCCCTGGACTGTAATCTTGAATTTGCGATTCACTGCTCCAAACCTTCAAACTTGCTCACAATTCCGCGGAGTTCACTTCTCAAAAATATGACCTATCATTTGAGTTCAATAAAGAGATATTTGATTCTCTTGAAACTTATTAAAAACATTTACAAAAGGAATTTGTTTAAACAATTCTCCAAGATATTTATAGATTTTGAGGGAAAGTCCTAGATTGATGGGCATATATACAATGCACAAGGGGAAAAAAACCTCCTAGCAAGGGAAAAAAATGCCCTAGCGGTCCTAAGTGTGTTCACACACATCACTACATGGTATGTATGGTAACAAGATCATTTTGGGAAGCATTTAGTTAAATCTAGATGCTTTACATTATCTAACAAGATCATTTTGGGAAGCATTTAGTTTAATCCAGATGCTTTACATTATCTGTTTGCACATGTGAACTATGTGTCATCTATTAAGCATTTTATGAAGCATATGAATCTGATGCATCAATAGTTCCAAGTTGAATGAGATTGTGGGTTTGTGAGTGGTAGTACAACGGTTTGTTTTAGTGCGAATCCAAGAAGATCCAAAGGCGATTAACAATGCTATGTAAGGCAAATCAAAATTGGTGGACGTATGTTTTTATATGCGCTATGAGAACTGCAGAGTGCTGTCTATGCATGGTGTTTGGCGGCGGGGAGCGAGAAAGAGAGGTAAGTCGTCGTGAGAGCAAGCTTCTTCCATTGCTGCTGTTTTGTTTCCAAAGCATGTGATGTGTAGTGTTTTCTTGCCAGAGCTCCTTATGATGTGCTGTTCGATTTGTGTGAAGAAAATATGTTGTAGTTGGTGTGCAATTGTATGCATTGTCCCACTGTTGTTGTGTTACTGAAGATGGCACGCGTGAAGGCAAAAGCCCCGATCCAAAGGAGATGCAGAGGGAAGTTCCTCAAAGAAGAGGGAAAGACTCTCTAGAGTGACAAAAAAAATTAGTGTCACTGTTTCAATGGGAGGGACCGACATAGATGTAGGGCTATTGTCGTGCACTTTTCTTCAAAAAGAGACGCTGACCGAAGTATGCACCATGGAAAGGGGCTGTTTTTCACCTACACTTTCAAATGGTCGTCCGGTTGTGCACAACCTCATTGATAGCTGACAACAAAAGAATAAAGCAATACCTAGACTAGGATATATAGAGTCTCCTGGCCAGGAGCTATGGTCCTTTGTCGGGCGTTAAAACAACGGAATATGCATACATTTGAAGGCATGGTTGGGTATTTCCTAAAGGACCAGGATCAACCACACTTTCAGATAATCATGCACAATATCGAAGCAGATCATGTCAACAAAGGGGTAGAATTGTACAGTTTGTATGGTGCCGATGAGCTGAAAAAAGAAGTATGTCTAACGCCAATGAATATCTTTGATAGAGCCTTAATGTTCTGGAAGTTTAAGTTAGGGCACCCACTAGGTAATGACTTGCTGTGAATGCTACAAAAAATGCTCAAAAGCGGAAAATACTATCCCTCTTCATCGTGGGTCACACTACCAAGGATGTGGCATGGAGTTGGGAAAGACAAAGGCTCTCTGGAGATGTATGGTGCATCCATCAATGACAACATATCAAGATGTTGTTAGTATTTTCATTAATAGCCAGATGTATGGAACCTCTCATCCATGCACTGACTGGTTTCATTCGTGTTGGCAAGACGTTGAGAGGCAGGTTCAGACATGTATGCAAAGAAGAATGTACCCTACGTAAGTGTTGATTTGCAACAATATTGCATGTTGTCCGCCAAGTGTAGTTGCTGATGATGGGGATGAACATAGTGAAGAACGGGGCCCTCAGATAGGCGACGACTACTTACCGTTCATTCATCAACTTGGGGTCACAACGGTTGCATGATTCAATGTATTTGCTTTATGGTTCTTTTGTGCTGGTTTATTCAAGATTGGTACATGCATGGTAACAATTTCATTGTATGTATGTAGTGTGACAATGAAACAGAACCAGCTGCTGCTCACGATGGGAGAGACACAGCAAGAGGAGCTCTTGGATGAGATTGAAGATCCACGACTCAACAACGTAGAAGACATGACAACAAAAATTCTGCACATGAACTACGTGGGAACGAACTCAATGATTGTCCATCTCTTTACGGAATTTGAAGGACATAGTGCAAAGCCATCAGGTCGACCTTGCTGAGTCCAACTCTGTAGGCTTGAAGAGCAGATTTGTGCCTTGCGAATCAAAGTTTTGAGCTTAAAGACGCAATTAAATAAACTAAATGCACTCATAACAAGAGTATCAAATCTTGTAAAAAGGAACATTGTTCAACAAGGCAGCATCGAATGACTGGTTTTGTGAATTCTACCATGTGTGCTAAGAGACACAAATTTTGTTGAGAGCTTTTGATCCATCTCTCGAGTTACATACCCGGGTTGTACATACTCCTACCTATAGTTTTGCTTGATGAAAAATAGACTTAATTTGTATTTACTCCTGTATTTCATCTTGACATTTTCATTGGCCTAAAGTCTTTAACATGTCAATTGACAAACATTGGTGCTATGTTGAACATGAAACATAGATAGATGCATCTTTTTATTGCGCCAAATACAATCAACAAAAACATGCACGTTTCCATGGCAAAAATGAGGCAAAAATCCAATCATCGAGCAAGAAAAGTTGCAAATCGGATCTGCACGTGAAACCCAGCAAGCCGTGAACTTGTTCCTGTTTGCAGATGATTAGGTGAACCATCACAAGAGACTGCTTGAGCTCATTACATTTGCTGTCGTTGTTCTCTTCATTAAGTAGAAATTTTTATCATTTTCCATGGTTCTAGCTACCCTAGAATATCAAGACCTTCGATGCAAATGAGATGACTGGATGACCCTCATATTGTGGCACTATATGGTGTAGGAATGTGATGTATGGATAATGTCACTATCTCCTAAAGAATAGGGTGGAGTTTTGTAGGCTTGATTGCAAATGATTGCTCTTCTTTTATAAGGGGGTATGTGATAAGTTGGTGATGTGGCATGGTCCCTAGGGGGTTAAAGAAATTTAAAACCATATAAACTGAAGACGACCGTTCGAGGGGGACTTTAAACCCTACAAATGATCACTCAAGACAAGCCAGTGTGAAACACAAAACTCTCTACTAACATGGTGAGCCTATATGGACAGTGTCCTAAAGCACCGGGCCAATGCTGATGTGGTATGTATGGACTGGAAAAAAAATGCGCAAATTTGTTTTATCGTGCCTATATTTGGCTCATGAGCTTTTAGGGGAAGAAGCTTTTTACATAGTTTCTTTTGGGAGGCCAAGAGCCTTTAAATATGTAAAGAGGGGTCTCTCTTTGGCGTTGCAAATTTGCAAGAAGAAGAGAAACAATTGACACTTGTAACCCGTTGGAGCAATGTAAAAGAAATACCGAAAGGGCCCATGGTTTTGGGGCAAGAGCATTTTGGGAGTGGAACTCCACCACTTTGCATATCTCTCTCTCTCTCTCTCTCTCTCTCTCTCACACACACACACACACACACACACACACGTCAATGGTTTTGAAGTGCTGAAAGTCCAATCTGTTCTTTTTATTTTGCATGTAGTGCTCTTCTGTGACATTTTCTAGATGTGGACAACATAGATACTCAACAGGGCTTTATACAAAGCCTTTGATCTCTATCCTAGTAATTCTCAAGACCATGGACTCTCTAACACCTCACTTACCTTACCATGGGTTCTAGACATTCAAACAATGAGGATCTTTTGACTGTTGACATTTCCATAGTAAGACCTGCAGTATTGAGAGCAGTTTGGCAGTCCAGAAACACGTTACTCTTTCAAAAGAAATGCGAGCCTCTTGACACAAATGTTCTAGAAACATGCTGGTGAAAAATCCCTTGTAGAAAGGAATAAGAATTGAAAACTTCACAAGAAAGAGTAGTGATGGAAGTGCATCCCTTTGACGTATTTTTTAATGAGACCCTTGTGAAAAGGATATGCCACGGCTGCTTGTAAATTTTGTTGATTAATGCAATTCAAGCTCATTTGAGCACTTAAAAAAAAGAGACCATGGACTCTTCAAACATTCTTTTTTTCCCAAACTCGCAATTGTCAGTGGTGAAGGGATGTATTAAAACAAAAAACTTACAAAGAAGGCCATGCTCCAACCGAGACATGACACCATACATAACTGCTCAACAATGAGACCCAACAAAAGAACAAGATAACCATCTTGAGGTTTCCATGAAACCCACCAGGCTTGCCACCCCCACAAGAGAGCCGTTTACATAAAAAAGACAGAGATCATACCACAGAGCAAATTGAGCAGGACACCACACCCAACTGAAAAGAGAAGCCAATATTGCCGCAATAGGGGGGAGGCTTCAACCTCTATAACCTCACAAAGGAAACCAAATTTGACCACCAAAGAAGCTTCACAAACCAGGAGGGAATGACAGATTATGTCCATGAAAGCCACCATGAAGCTGTAACCAACATGAATTATTAGAGGAGAGCCACAAGCATGGATCAAATCTATCACCTTTGTAGTGCACTCCTTTGACCCAAGGGCAAGTCACCAGGTCACCAAAATGTGCCCCTGGAAGGAACGGGAGAGACAACATCTCCTGTGCATCCAAAAAAAAGGGAAGGTCGAAATCTACAAACAAAGGAGGGCAGGGTTGTTGGCACCTCCCTCTCGAGGAAGGCTAAGGTTCTGTGTCCTTTCCCTCTCGAGGAAAGCCCAACCCCTTAGGTTCTGTGTCCTATCCCAAGCCCGTGGATAGGACCAACTCAAGCAAAGGAGAAAGCTGCATGCCTCATGATGCCCAGAGTACCCAACTCATGCGAGCCTCGTAGGTTGCAGAGCCCTCCTTCCCAAACCCCCCCATGGCGCTTGAGCTCGTCAAATACTAACAAGATCTTGGATTCTTAGGCTAACGATCTTATTTTTTTTACTTGGTGAGCCAAAGACCCTTATTACTCTCTCTGATCGCAGAAGCCACCACGTGGCACAACTTTAAATTATTATTAAATTTAATTTCAACCTCACCAGGTAAAAAAAGCGCTTGAAAAGCTGTTAATGAAAAGCTGTGAATATATGGGATTCAGTTCATTGATGGGCTCCGTTCTTCAATCGTTAGAGCCTTGATAGAGTATGAGAAGAAGCAGGAAGCACAAGCTGCAATCAATCATATGAATGGGGCAAAGCTTCTAATACAGATTGTTGCTATGGATTGGGCTTTTAGCAGTGGGCCTCTTCGACGTTGCAATGTAAGAAAAAGGTCTTCTCTAGGACATCGCCCACGAAGCCCATCTAAACTACGCTATTAAACGGACGGTGCATTGAGCAACATGCAAGTTTGTATTTATTTGAATGGTTCTTGAATACTAAAGATGGTTTGGAGGAGGATTAGTTGTGTTGTCTGTTTAAAGGACGACAATGACGTTTGATGAGTTATCGATGTACTTCAAGCCACCTAGCTTTTGGTTCCTTTCATCCTGTGTGAACCTGGTGCTGCGACTTTTTTGTTCATTTACTTCTTTATAGTGGAAATCAATATACAATAACTTGCTAATGATAAACACTACCATAATGTAATTTTGTGTATCCAGAGAGAGAGAGAGAGAGAGAGAGAGAGAGAGAGAGAGAGAGAGAGAGAGAGAGAGAGAGAGAGAGATGGAAACAATTCTTGTTGATCAGCAAAGAGGTGATGAAAAGGCACAAGGCCTGCTCGAAAAATGCCATCACCATGCTAAATTGCCTCTCTAGTTATACAGTTCAGAATTCGGCTATGGCGACTCTGTGCGTGGAAGAAGAGCGTATCGCGAGCCCTTTGTTGCCTTGCCTCTCATGCATGCCTTGCTCTCTTGGTGTTTCTGGATGTATGTGTGTGTGTAAGGGCACATCGCAAATAGGGAACTAGGAGAAAGAGTTGACGGACGAACAAAGAGAGATAGTGCAATTTTAGTAAGGGAAAATCTATCAAAAAGCACCCTTAACTCTTTATGTAGCGAACCTTCGACATATGCTATAAAATTAGATCTGCTTCTCTTTAAGCTGAACCAATATGCCACATCTCTTGTATTTGTATTAATGCATGTTTTGTATATGGTAGGGAGGAGATATATTCATAACACTGGACGTTTTAATTGCACAAGCGTGTCTCCAGCTTAATAACACTACAAGGTTTGTTATCTGTATCCAGCACCCCATGACTATGCGTTTGCTTGGCGCAACACATAAACACTACGGAGCAGGGCACGGCTTCCGTTTCTTATAATTTTTGGAGAGACCACAGTGCCAGCTCTCCACCATACTTTTGTATGGCACCTTTGCATGACGTGCACTGTAAACTTTGTAGTTTGAGTTTGTGACATTTTATTGCAAGACAATTAATATGTTTAACTATTCACATTGCTTTTTTGTAGCTTGACTCAAACATTGTCCTCCGGCTTGCACAATTGGATGACATCCATACATGATTATCAGGTCAGTAGTGTAGTTCAATTTTTATAGTCTGTTTATGCTTTCTGTAATTTTGAGTTTGTCAAAGCTTCCTTAAGTTTAGTTTAGCTATATGTTTTCCTCACCAGTGCATGCTCAATTTCGTATCTATATATCAAATAGACATGTATTTCTTTTCTCATAGTTTGGAAATTCAATGTATATATTGAAATAAAGAAAAATTAACTACACTTGATTGAGAATAAGATGATGGTTCCACGATTTAGAGACTAAATGGTCGATATTACTAGGTTGAATGGTACAATCTGCAAACAACTACCAAAGTAGGTTAAGTTGCAACCCTTTTGCTCGATTCAATTACCCTCTTTAGTAGCCCTTTGTTGTATATGGAGCACTATGGGACACAACTTGCTTCTTCCCAATGCTCATCAAGTCCCAAGCTGAGCTATTATTGGTGCCTATCAATTGGTTCTACTCATTTTCTCGTATCACCAACCAAAACCCAAGTCGACAGTACTCACAACCAATTAACCAAGTAACTAGCTGTGCTCCAAAATCTATTAGATTATGTACAACAAAGGCCCACCAAGAAAGACTAGTTTTCGTAAAAACACCTTAAAGAACAAGGGACTAAGGAGTATGTTCATAAGAGTTTATTTTATGATGTGAAGTAGTGAAAGAGTCCTTTCATTTAAGGACCTCATAAACGTCCATTGCAAATAAACAAAAAAGCTGTTTTATATATAAATCTTATTAGATCTTGCTCTTCCTAGGAAAGCATTAATTACTCTTTTGTTTCAACGTGAGATGGCTCCCCTATGAGCCGATGTATCTTTGGCTGATGAATCTTGTCATGGTTGAGAACAAGCATGACCTGAATCTGTAATGTATAGTTCTTTTTTGTGTGGAAAAACTCACAAATGTGAGTTAGATAATATTAACAAAAAAAAGGAATTACATGATTAGTCCTGTTCAAATACGAGCCCATGCATCCAACCATTCATGAGACAAAGACTAAAACAGGCTTTTACAAGGAGCCCCAACCTGAAACATAACCATACAACCCATCAATAGTATGTCGATTCAATCCCATCCAATAAAAAATTGTAGATAGTCGAACAAAACCGACCATTCCATATAGAAGGACTCGTACACTCCATCACCGAGAAACCTCTCAAGGTGCCACCAATGAGCACCCGCTACCATCAGAATGCTCGATGTTGCCTATACAAGTAGACCACCATGAACAAGATACCAGGAAGCACCACGAGTCGCAATACAGAAACCTCGTCAGAACTGAGCTGGAAGATCACATCCCAACATGCTATTGAGACGAGCCTAGTGCCTTTTAAAGCATCATAGCCAACCACGATCGATTCCACCAATGGAAGAGCCCCTGCCATGACCCCCCCCCCCCCCCCCCCCCCCCCCCCCCCCCCCCCCCTTGCCGATCGTAGCTGAACTCCAATCCGGATGTATAGGAACCATGGCCGCAAAATGCCCCCAATCAAGGGTAGAGGAGGGCAGCCACCCTCGGGTCCAAAGAGAGAGAGAGAGGGTGAGGAGGAATACGGATCACTCCTGGCTGGAGGTGCAAGGTCCTCCCCTCGAGGGGCATCTATCATCGCACCACCAAGCGGCCGCACAACTTCAACATGATATGTTTATAAAAGGAAAAAATAAACTATCTTCTCATGCCATGCTTGGGGAAAGGTAAGAGAACATGATGCTTTTATTCTCTTTGACCCTGGTTCTACTCACAATTTCATATCCACAGAGTTGGCCACCAAGCTAGGCATCCAAGCCTATGAGATGGGAGATGTCCTACCCGCCGATGGTGCTTTTAAGGGGCAAGAAGCCTCAATTACTCGCTTAATTGGGAAATTGAGGCTCCATGTCCAAAGCTATGTGGACAAGGAGGCTTCTTTATCTCTCCTCTCAAGCATGAGGATGTAATCCTACGGGCACCATGGTTTGATTGCATGGTTGCAAACATTAAATTCCCTGAAAGGCAAATCTACTTTAGGTTCATGGAAAAAGATATGTACATACGCAAGATTTCAATAAGTCAATAAAGAGCTCTATTTTCATGTACATGATTTTTGTTGAAGATTCTCAAAATGAACCTAATGCTTTAGCAAAAGAAAATATAAACAATTACAAGAAATTAGAGTTATCCAATTTTCTCAAGGGATTTCAAGATGTTTTTATTGACGACATCCCTTGTGAACTACCTTCTAAACAAGGCAATGATGATGACCATGCAATTGAACTTCTTCCAGGAAGTTCACCGCCTAATAAACCTCCTTATAGAGTTTCCCAAGCTTAACCAGAGGAGATTATGCGGCAAGTGCATGAGTTAGTTGAGAAGGACATGGTTAGGCCTGGCTCATCTCCATATTGTTCACCCGTGTTGTTAGTGCAAAAGAAAGACGGCATATATCGTATGTGTGTCAACTATAGAGCACTAAATAGGATCACTATCAAGAATAGGGTTCCCGCTCCACAGGTAGAAGACCTATTTGATAAGCTACAAGGGTCGACCTACTTCAGTAGGATTGACCTAAAAAGTGGCTACCATCAAATAAGGATAGTTGATCAAGACATTGTAAAGACCGCATTTTGCACTACATTTGGTCTTTACAAATACATTTTCATGCCTTTGGCTTGACCAATGCACCAGCCACATTTAACCGCTTGATCGAGAGGCTATTCACGCCTCACCCAACCTTTACTAGATTGTTCTTTGATGATATAATCATCTACTCTAACTCACTAGATGAACACAAGCAACACCTCCAGGTAATATTTCAAGTCTTACGAGAGAATAATCTTTATATTAATTAAAAAAAAAGTGAATTTTCTTACAAGAGATTCAGTATTTAGGTCACATTATCTCTCAAGATGGCATCCAAATGGATCTATCAAAGCTAGAGGTAATAAAAAGATGGCCTAATCCAAGGAATCCACATGAACTAAGAAGCTTTATAGGTATGTGTGCATACTATAGACGCTTCAGAGAAAAGTTCTCACAAATCGCAGGACCATTACATGACCTAGCAAAGAAAAACGTTAGGTATACATGGTTTTCCAAGGAGATCAATGCTTTTGAAAAGATTAAAGAAAAGCTTATCTCTCAACCTGTGCTTACACTGCCGGATCTCTCAAAGCCATTTGAGGTCCAATGTGACGCTTGTGGTGAATATTCCCTTGGAGTTGTTTTGCCCCAAGAAGGGCACGCCATAGCCTATGAAAGAAAATCTTATCTCTCAACCTGTGCTTACACTGCCGGATCTCTCAAAGCCATTTGAGGTCCAATGTGACGCTTGTGGTGGTGAATATTGCCTTGGAGCTGTTTTACTCCAAGAAGGGCACGCCATAGCCTATGAAAGTCGAAGGCTCGACCCTATTGAGCAAGCTCTAGGCATATATGAAAAGGAACTCCTCAGAGTTCTACATACCTTAGACTCGTGGAAGCACTATTTATTGGAGACTCCTTTCATTGGGGACTCCTTTCATTCTGTGCACGTATCACCAAAGCCTTAAGTACTTCATGATGCAGATCAAGCTCTCTGACAAACAAATCAGGTGGGAAAATTTCCTTTTGCAATTTCATTTTTATATTGCTCACATTGCTGGCAAGCATAATCAAGTAGCCGATGCACTCTCAAGATGACCGAGAGTGAATGCGATTTCCATAGCAACTCACAATGATCTATCTTCTATGATAGATGAGTATGCTCTTGATCCCGATTTTAGAGATGTGATTTCAATCCTTGCACTAGGGAAGAAACAAGAACCATTTACTGTTAGCAGTTCGACACACCCAACGGAGGATGATTGACCGGCATGATATTATTTTTTGTAATTATTCTTTAATTGAGAAAATTCGTCATTTCACCTTTGTAAATAGTGGGGCTTGCAGAAGCTTCCAGATTGTATCCCATTTTTGACATTTAGACTGAGTGAATGGTTAAATTGGAACATTAGGGTTTGAGATTGTAAGGTATTTATATCACTTTTGACCTTAATGCAAAAAACCTTTTGTCATTTTATAAGTTTTGTCTGTGTGAGTTGAGGGTACTCTGTGTACGAGAGAGAGTGAGAGTTTTATCTTGACGCTACGCGCGCGCCGGTGGTCGGAATCGAGTGCGGAGAAGTGCAGCGTGTTGCCTCCGACGAGAGCTACATGCCAACACCTACATTGCGGGTGTATGGTCCGGCTTCGCGAGATCTACCCACGAGCTATATCTGGTGATTCGATGAGCATACGTTGTCTGTTTTCGCATTTTAGCATATCCACGCGTTCGCATTGAGTAGAGCTACACATTAGGCACTTTAGTTTTTGGAAACAACGGCCTACAAATTTCGACTAGACATCCTACGTGATTTTGCACCGGGTATTTAGGGTTGGGATTTTGGTTCATGGACCTTAGGGAGAGCGACCTATTGGTGTTAATAGGGTTTCCTTCAAGTTCCGTAGCGTTTCGAGAATGTTTGATGGGTATTTGGCTCTTAAAAGCGTTGTCATTAGGAAAAATATGGACTCTCCATGGACCTTGTAAGAATCCCTAATTTTAAGGAAGTATGTTGTGATTAAGAGAGACAAAGGAAATGATGGGGGCTATTTTGGTAGGTCATTTTCTATCCTTCAAGCTTAGAAAAGATGGGGTAAGTAGTGACTAGGAGGCTACCTTCTCTCTCTAGCTTTTCAACATCTCCTAGAGAAAAGGGGGTGTCATAAAGAGGGAGAGGGACCCTTGTACAAAAAGAGAACCCCACCTTTCATGTTTTTTTTAAAAAAGCGGCCAAAAATAAACCCTAAAAATTTGAAATTTATTGAAATTTTCAAAAGTAGTCATTTCCCCCCAAAAAGTGACCCCAAACCTATTCTAATATCAAAACATCATTTTTTGCCTCCAAAATCCCTTTCTCTCTCTCCATGTCTCCTCTTTGTCTCTCTCACTCCCCTTCCTCAAAGTAGCCATGCCCACCATAGCCAGGACATGCTGCATCTCCCTCTTCATCTAAATGCTAAATCCTCCTTCTCACTCTTACAGAATTTTGCATCTCCCTCTCCATCTACCTGCTAAACCCTCCCTCTCATTCTCACACACTCCTGGATCTGCCTCTTCATCTACCTGCTAAACTTTTCGTCTCACTGTCACATTCCTCTTTCCTCTCTTCTTTCTATCCATGTACCCTCTTCCATTGTTCACTGTCCTCCCTCAAAATACCAAGTCTATCATAAGCCAAGATCTTCAGCAACTACCTCTTCATCTACCTCCTCAATCTTCCATTTCAATGTCAACGTCCCCTCCTCTGACCCTACCCCTTCCCTCATACTTAACTTCTTCTATCAACCAAGCCCACCATGATTACAAGCTAATGTAGTTGTCTTCACATCCACCTTTGCCTCTATTGCATCCCACAACACTAATACACAACCGTCACACAAGCTATGGAAAAGACTCTAGCATACCCAACTTCTTGCAAGCTATGGAACATAATATTTCTTTTTCATGTAAGGTGGAGTCACATCATAAACTTTCTAGTTGGAAGGACACAGAAGGGTGCCCCTGCACCACAGGTGGAAACTCCATAGCCATGAGACAGAGATGGATCCCAAGCATAGGAAGGTCAAGTATGTCACGCAATGGTGATGTTACTTTACACAAGGGCACTGGTTTCAAACCTGAGTGTATTTGAGGCAACATTTGAAGAATTTAGATCTGTACTCTATACATGCTGAACATGTATCCATAATGCCCAAAGCTATCAACATAGCTTTTACTTTGTAATCTCAATCATTTTTGCTTTGGTCTACAATGGACATGGTTTTGTAACAACAAGCGCTATGGATTTAATATATGAAATCTTTGATCTTGCAAATTATTTTCCATGTAGCAATTTCTTTAAATATTTGATTCTTACTGAGGGGTTTGATGCTGATACAAGTGTGTCACATGAATACGGTAAATTCTTGGTGAATACTAGGGGTTCATAACTAATATAGAAAGTGTTGAACCAATGTTGAGAATTATGCTAGTGGAGAGGATTACCCATCACTCATAAGCCTGCATCAAGATGGGCAATGTAATTGCATCATGGTAGCATTTTTGAGGATGCAAAACTATATCAACCAATGCTTCAAAGGTAGGGGCTAGTTGGTTAGTTTAGGAGAGGAGGCAAGGGTGCCTATTCATGCATTGGATGGAAAAGAGGCATGGGATGGGTTTAGAAAATCTTTATTATCTCTCTCTCTCTCTCTCTCTCTCTCTCTCTCTCCCCCCAATATCTCTTTGCTTGCAGCTAGCTAGCCATGTATGATCAATTATTTTTTGCATAAACTTATAGAGTAGTGTTTTGTACTAATAGAATATTGGCTCCTTTATGGGTAGCTTCTTTAAGAATCAATTATCTCTCTCTGTATCTCTCCTTTTTGTGGATGTTATGGCCATTTGCTTCAGCTCTGTTTCACTAGTAGGCTTTTGTGAGACTAAAAAGTGTCTTGTACAACCAAGCAAAGCACCCCCTTTTTCTTTAGAGACCAAAACTAGAGCATACACACTATGGGGCACTATCCTGAAAATCAAAGGGGGACTTGCAACGCGCCATGGTATGAGATAGCTATTATTGCATGGTTGAGTGAAGTTTGAACATCCTGTAGGACCATGTCAACCATGCCAAAGCAAGCTGGCACAAATAGAAGGCAAGGCAAGGGATGCATAGTCCTTGGGAGGCCCAAAGAAAGCCTGCCACAAGGGAGCGCATTTGGGCCTTCCATAGACCTATGGAAGGCCCAAATGCGCTCCCTTGTGGCAGGCTTTCTTTGGGCCTTGGGGCCTTCCATAGGTCTATGGAAGGCCCAATGGGAGGCCCAAAGAAAGCCTGCCACAAGGGAGCGCATTTGGGCCTTCCATAGGTCTATGGAAGGCCCACATGCGCTCCCTTGTGGCAGGCTTTCTTTGGGCCTCCCAACGCCTATGCACCCCCTGCTTTGCCTCCTACTCTTTGTGCTTGCTTAGTTTTGGGCATGGTGGCCTTGGGCCTACAAGATAACCATGAACATCCATCCAAAGAAGCATTTTACAAAACTATAGCTCATATGATATATCTAGAAAAAGCAAACTCATCCTCTACTACAAATGGCTATAGATGGCTCATCATGTGCATGATGCATTCTCTACTCATTCTCTGCTACAGATGGCTCAAAGTATGCATGATGCATACTCAATTAGCAATCAATACAAGGAATAACTTGTCTTGGGTTTGATCCATGTATCATGTCATTTGTCCATTATAAAAGTGTATCCTCAATAAAGGGGCAATGCCCTTGAGTTCCAAAAGGGCCTCTCTCTCTCTCTCTCTCTCTCTCTCTCTCTCTCTCTCTCTCTCTCTCTCTCTCTCTCTCTCTCTATTCCTAGTTATCTATCTATGTATCTATCTTTGTGTTTTTTATTTGCATGTGTATCTATCTATGTATTTATGTATTTATGTATCTATCTATCAAATTATCTATCCATCCATCTATCTATCTGTTTATCTATTAATGTATTTATCTACATCTATCTGTCTATTTGTCTGTTTATCCTCCATCTATCTATGTACAATAAATATATATATATATATATATATATATATATATATATATATATATATATATATATATATATATATATCCCCTATCTCTATCTTGTTTGTTCGTTCTCTTTTCTTTATTTTGATTTCATAGTCTGTTTTCCTTGGGGATTTCAAAGAACACAAGCATATGGTTGAACTTACACAAACTCATATCAAATACAACATAATAGCATGCCATTGCATTATTGATGGCAAAGGTAGAAAGAAGTGTTTGCACAATGCCAAGAGGGGATTCATGTGTTTGCTTGCAAACATGAGGGAATATGATTGCTCTATCTTTCTTGGATTAGATTTGAGTGTATTCTTTCAAAAATTTGAAGCCTGCCAAATATATTGAGATAAACTCTGAGTGCTCATGAACTAAATGTTTGTTCAATGCCAAAGGAGGTTCATGTCTATGCCTGCAACACAAGGAAATATGATTGCTCTATCTTGCTTAGATTAGTCTTGAGTATGGGATTTTTCTAAGAATTTAAAGCTTGCCACCATTTTGAGATAAACTCTAAGTGCTCATACAACAGAAAATGAATCAAACCTGACCTTTGAGGTTAGATGGCTTACTAGATCTACATGCAGGCACATTGCAAAGGTGTACTTGCTACCAAAAAATCAATTTACTTGATCAATTCACTTATGAGCACCAAAAATTTGGCAGGAAGCACAATACACATACAAGATTAGATGAAACAAAAATTGATCACAAGCACAACATCATATAGTTGAAGATTAACTAGAGTGGACAAAAATGTAATGAAACAAGAGTGCTTTCTATTCAAGTAGTTTCATTAAAAAGTTTGTAGCTTGTCTACAATAATAGCTTGGGATGTTATATACTGGATCAAATACATTGAATGGAATATAGAGTGAGGCAATTGCTATGCTCTTAGCAAGGCTTGTCTCATCATTGATAACTCCATGGACCTCCATATCCACAAGTATACACACCAAACAAAAACTGTTTAGAATGAGCTTCTGATTGGAGAAGTCGTACTTTCCACTTGACACCAAACCAAGTTGAGCCCAAGCATCCACTACAATAACATCCTGTAATACAACAAATATGGTGTTAGCTACTATAGTTTAAATTAGTATACATTGTTGAGTTATATAGATTAGTTCTTATCTATAGCATGCACAACCATAAAGGTACCCGAGAGGTATTCAAGTGGTTGCTTTGCAAGTAAGATGGATAAAAAATACGTTCACAAATACCGTTGTCAAAAAATATGAACACATGCAAATTAAAGAGGACATATCCATAAGATGACTTAGCATTAGACTTACAATGAAGTGCAAATTGGTTTGAAGCTCTCTGCAAGTGGATCTCAGGTACACTATACACATGTTGAGTGATGGACACCATTCTAGATTTTGTTTTGAAAGCCATCAGTCTTCACTTCCAATGGCGTTCTAGTATGCCTCGACATTGTACTCCATGAGTACCAACACTGAACGGTTGCATGTAGACCCATGAGCCTTGCTAAATAACTGTGGGATCCATTCCACCTTCGAGCTCTTTGTGTTGTGCAGTATGACCTTTTGTATCTCCAACTTAGGCCGTCTATGCGTGGTATGGGTGGACATGCTTGAGAAGAGGTTGGGTGGCCACACAGTAGAGAGAGATTGGGAAGGGGGAGGGGGGTGAGGGTTGGAGAGAAGGATAGTGAGGTCTACACAGTAGAGAGAGAATGAAGGGGAGAAAGGGAGAGATAGAGAGGATGGAGGGTGAGCTTTTGGCTATGGTGGGATAGTGATGAGCTTTGGGCTATGGTGGGCTGCATTGTGGAGAATGGAGGGGTGAGGGGAGGGAGAGCTAGAGAGGATGGAGATTGAGCATTTGGCTATGGTGGGGTTGACTGTAGAGAGAGTGAGGAGAGGGAGGAGGGATAGCTGAAGAGGAGGATAGTGATGAGCTTTGGGCTATGGTGGGCTCCACAGCACAGAGAGAATGGAGGGGGGAGGGGAGGGAGAGCTAGAGAAGATGGAGAGTGAGATTTTGGCTATGGTGGGGTTGACTGCATAGAGGAAGTGAGGTGAGGTGAGGGGAGGGGAGGGGAGGGGAGAGAAGATTGTGGGAGAGAGAGGGGGAATTTGGAGAGAAAAAGTGACTTTTTGATGTTTGGTTATGTTTTGGGCAATTTTAAAGGGGAAACGGTCATTTTTGAGACTTTTCAAAAATTTCAAATTTTTAGGGTTTTTTGACCTCCGCAATTTTTCTTTTGGGGTCCCTTTTTGTCAAGGGTCCCTCTCTAGGTTATGACACCTCTTTCCCCCTTTTTAAACACCCCCCCCCCCACCCAGTCCACCTCCCCTTTCTCTCTAGGAATCAAGCATTGAAGAGGGGGACAAATAGGCTACCCCCCTATCTCTCCTTAGGCTATAGGTGATATCCCAAGAGCCCTCTCATTGGTCCTCCACTAACCCTTCCCTAATCAAAAGGGCCCTAGGAGAGTCCATATTTTTCTTAATGTAGGAAATCTTCTCTCGTGTACTGAAGGCTGTAGCTTAGACATTGGGTAGAGACCTTTGTAGGAATTAGTCGAGAGTCGATCGAGTGTAGGTTGACACCCTATGCTTGCTTCCACGTGCCTGCAGGTCGAGCTTCGTCCTTAGCTGACAAACCTTGTTAGGTGAGTTCTTGTCGTGCTGATGTCCGTCGCGGCGTATCCGCCAACATTGGCGCCGTTGCCGGGGACGAAAACCCTAGGTAGGTGACTGAGACTAGTCCTTGAGGATAGGGATTCTGTGGCTTGCCAGAGTCTTGTTTTACATTTAGATAGGATCAGTGGGTGGAGGACTCTCTAGGACTTAGGAGGAGTCTAGGGAGCGAGTGTCTAGCCTGGATCCTTTGACTCAGGTAGAGTTAGGTAGTTTTAGGTATTAGTTAAGTTGTGGTGTAGAGAGTAGAAGTTGGAGTGGTAGAGGCGGTGAAAGGACACCTTGAGAGTCCAGAGAGGCTAGGAAGCAACCGAGACACCAAAATCACCATCTCACATGATGAGTAGGAGTAGGGTAAGTACGACATCATGATTTATGATCTAGAGCACTTCATGCATGTTATATTTGCTGGTTAGGCTCATCAAAGAGTTGTAAAAGACGGAAAAGAGTGTTCAGAAGCTGAAGTGAAGTTCAAAAGTTTCTGTGAGTATTTCTGAGAGAGCTGCAGGGCATAGGGAGCACTTCTGTTAGAAAAAAATTAAATTTTAAGCCAGTAGACATGCTACATGTAGGATGTCTACATGGTGTCCTGGTGAGAATTTTGAAAATCTAAATTAACCAGTGTGTTAAGAAGGTAGGTTTTACCCTATTTTCACATGGAAAGTGGAAGTTTGACCATATCTTGACAGGATAAGGCCAAAAGAAAGGAAATTGCCAGACATCCTACCCAAATTGTGCCAAGACATAAATTTAAGACCAAAACCATAGGATGGCTACATGAGCATGATTTACATGATTTATTGAAATCATGAGAAAGGTTTCATCTCAATTGGGTGAGAAAATTGGGTTTTGAGCAGACTTTAGCATTTTTGACTGAAAAAAGCTAGGATAGCTAACATTGGGGTCTTTTGAAATCCAAATTAAAATTTAAGCATAGCATTGGGTTGATGACATCAAGGGGAAGCTGTGGCTCAAGTTTGGGGTCAAACAGATCACTTAGACATCCTATGCGTAGGATGTGTTCTGTGTGATTTAGCACTCCAAATCCAACTTTGAGCATACCAGAGTGATCAACACCTTAAGAGGAGTCTGTGGTTTGCATTTGAAGCAATTTTGAGCAGTTAGACATGCTACGAGTAGGATGTCTACTGCATGATATTGAAGTCAAAAACTGACTGTAGGCATAGCTGGGTGTTGTATAGCCTGAGGCAAGCCTCCTAGTAAATTTTGTTCCAAATTGGAGTTGATTTGACTAGTCAGACCAACATTACGCTGCTGGAACAGATTTTTGATCAATTGACCAGCTTATAGGTGTCCAAATCAAAAAGTAAAAACAGCTATGGACTCAGCACATCAAGGGAAATCTATAGTGCAAAATTCAGCCAAAACAGAGAGGTTTCAATTTTGGGTTATGTTTGAATCAAACTCGCTTGATATGTATTCGCTTGTACCCTCTTCACTTTCGGATAAATCACCATAGGCTGTTGTACTAGGCCTCGAGTGTTTAGTTTCTTGACTTGATTCGTTGGTCATTTCCTCTAGCCCTGAATCAATCTCTCCCTGAGATTCGGTTCCTAAGGTGTGTTGGTCAGAATCCCCTGAGGTATCATCAATTTCACTCTTAGGTAGGTCTGCCTCTCTTTTATCGTCAGAGGTTATATGCGCTACACCTAACATGTTTACTGGTACAATTTGTGGGATCTCCTCCCCCTCTGGTGTTACCTAGATTGTTCCTCTAGTTCCCCAAGTATCTATAGTTGTTGCTAGGTGTACCCAATCTAAGTTGTCTGACTCGTCCATTCCAGGTAGGATCCATATAAGGAGAGTTTTCCCCAATAACCGTGTCCTTTTTACATGTGTAATAATACTTCAATGGAGCTGAGTGAATTGTGGTGTCCAATCAATTGTCAGATATTTATTTGTTCCCTATAGGATCCGCTCGACCGCTTACAAGATCAACTCAAATGACAGAGTCCTTGAACTGTAAGTAAACATGGTTTTTGGACCAGTCTCATGCACCATTTTTGCATCCCTCATAAAAGGACGTCCTAAGATAATCTCAAAAGGCATAGGATGCTTGGAGAAATCCATAACAATGAAAGTGTGCTTTACCTTGTGTCACAGGACCTTGATCTTAAGATCTTTCAGCATTCCAATAGGCATAATGATAGTTCTACTGGCCATTTTTACCACTACATTGGTGACTTCAAGATGAGGTCTCCCCATAGACTCCCAACAGCTTTTTGTTACAATGTTGACTCCCGCACCACCATCAAGGATTCACTTCACAGTTAATCCTTTAGTAGTGATTGGTAGGGTTGCATTAGTTTCATCACCTTCAAAGTATTGCCCCAACTTGTTAATGGGTATTTCCACTACAGACTCATGTTCCTCTAGGTCGGGTGGCGGTGCTAGTTGTTCCTCATCATTCATTACCGAGTCAGGCCTATCCATATGTGCAAACTGCGGTAATGTAGCCTGTAATTCTCCATTGAGAAACGCTCGAAGTGCTAGGAATAACTCTAGATCTCCGTATAACTTGGATATGATAGTGGTGCGGATTTTTGAGGACATGAAATCCATCAACTTGGCAACATTTAACGGCGTCTTGTTGGACGCAGGACCTTGACAAGCGAATGGTGAAGATGGGATCTCCACTTCCTCAAGGGGGTCGGGCATTCCCTCACTAAACATTCTTTCTAGCAGGAAAGGTACGCTGTCCACTTTTGGATGTCCCACCTTCACTCTCTTCCCGAATGATACTGGGTATGGCTAACGGCTTGTGGTTCTTGTGAGGTTGAAGTTGTGTGGGAAACACTGTGTCCGACGTCTTGATATGCTTGGGTTTTGGCTCTAACTCTCGTTGAGTCTCCTCCACCAAACCCCTCAAACGTTGTATTCATTCAATTTCCTCTATTGGGTTTGGATAGGTTCCAATATTTTTCTAGCGATTTTCAATTTTCAGCCCTTGTGGCTTATCTTGGGGGTTTGTAATTGGGTGGGTAAACTTTGAAAACTCTTTTGGTGTCCTTTGCAATTCCCTCAGTCTTTCCTTAACATTATTTTCACTCGATCCCCTCCCTTGATGCTCCTCACTAGATCTTTCCTTTATAGTAACGGTTTTGGTTTCCGTGGTCTCTATCGAATCTGAGTCATCGTCGGGGTCATTCATATACACAGGATCCTCCCCTGTCCCTATGTTAGTCTTTGAACTAGGTTTTGAGCTTGAAGAATTAAGGGATCTCTTCCTCGTGTTTTCTTTTTCTTCGCTCGGCCAATGGATGCGGCATCTCTCTCTTCAAGGATATATTTTGGTTTTGGAGCATTGACCGTGTGAATGCGTTTACTGGTGCTACAGGTGTAGGTTGTGGTGTCCCATCGGCAATTTCAATTAAGTTCAATGGTGTAATTTTTGGCACATTTGGATTGTTAGGACATTGTGCAATCAAATGATCTATGCCACAACGATTACAAGTGAGTATCGGCATCATCGATGTGGCTCCTTGACTTGCTTGCACAAGTGTAGCATTCTTTTGCATTCTAATAGGACACTCAGCTACTCGATGTGGTCCATGACCACATTCGTAGCACTAAAGAGGTGGTCTCCTGGCAAAGCTATTCATGTTTTGGCCTCTTACTGCAAGAGCAGTGGCTTGATATACAGGCTTGACTTGTCCCCACTGGTCCTCCATGGAGTACTGGGGGACACTCCTCAAGCATAGAGACTCCATAGGTGATACTAGAGTCTATGTCTTCTTCACAGTCCAAATAAGTACTAGATGGCTCGCAACCTACTTGGTTCATGGGGGTAACTCGTGGATGAGGAGGCTGCGGTCCTAGCATTGGAGGGGGTAATGGTGTGGTTTGGACCACATTTTAGATTCTAGGGATCATGTGCGACGATGGTTGATCAACAGGTTGGGCAGGCATCTATACAGGAACTCAAGGCGAGTCTGTCTAGGCTAAAGGCGGTCTATTTTCCATTACGTGTTTAAGAATTAGGCAATCCTTAGCTTGATGACCATACCTACCACATGCGTTACAAGTTCCGTTAAAATTTACTTTGAAAATAGGACATTCATTGGTACTATGTGGGCCCAAGCAAATTGAGCACCATTGTTGCTCCCTGCTTGGATACGTATGATTGTTTTGGGGGGGACGATCACCCCTAAGGCTTTCTTGGATAGCCTTGGTGAGATATGCCAAAGTCATCTCATATATTTTTTATTCTTTCACAATTGGCTTTATTGTCATCCACTCATGCTCAGATGCTTGTGAGCTAGTAGACTTGGATTCACATGCCACCTTGGCTCCTGCGATCATTAAATTGTCTTCTAGTTGATTGTGTTGGTAGTGACTGCTTCCCAAGTAGTGATACATCTAATGACCAAGCCATTGTAGATACCCTCATGTTGCAATCCTCTAATGAATCTATTGAGCAACTGGTTATTGTTGAAACGCTCATTTGGGGTACAATGAGAGTTCAAATGCTTCAAGAAACTGATAAAATCTCTCACTGACTCCCCTTCTTCCCTTTTAGCTTTTTGGAGTTGAGATGCTACTCCCCACAGTACACCCTCTCGTATGTACTCTTTTAAGAACAATCTCCTCAGATTTGGGTAGATCGTTTTTTCTTCCACCCTTAGGGTTCTATACCAATCCCCAGCCTTCCCACTTAAGGTTATGCTTAAAGCATTACTCTTATGTAGGTCATTGTGTTCTCCTAGAGAATCACATATTTGTTCAAACACTTTGATATGCTTTCTCGCATCCCCATCTCCACTAAATTTTTGTGTGAGCTTGGCTATTTGTATTGCCTTACTTCTAGGCTCTCTATCGGGCGTGTTACACATATTCTCATCAACCAATAGATCAACCGATGGTTTGAGCAAATGATGCCAAATCTCCTAAAATAAGCAGATATAGTGGCCGCAAGTGCAGCGCTCCTGGAACTACATGTAGGAGGGGAGTTGGCCTTGGCCTACACATACGCGCGGCCCTCGAGTCCCATACCTCATATGGTGGTGTACCACATGGTGGTCCAAAGTTCATAGGTGTGACCCTAGGCCCAGCACTGGCTATAGCCCTTGGCATAATTGGGCCTAGGGTCACACCTATGAACTTTGGACCACACCCCCAATTATGCCAAAGGCTCACACTCCACAATGGCATTATCCGAGCTCTTATTCAAGTGGGGACCGGCGTACTAGAGGTTTCCCTTGAGATGGAAGCATTGTTGTTCCCCACAATTTGACCCACATTGCCTACTAACTCAGGAGCACTCGATTGCTTGATTGCTATGCCTGTTGTCCCAGGGGTCTTTCCCTTCATGGCTTGGCGTTGTTCTAGGAAACTCTCCATTTCCCTCTCCCTATCCTCTTGCATATAGCGCTCAACTTCTTGCACCTCCGCAAGACTCCTACCATCGGGTAGTAGAACTTCAAGAGGTGATTGCTTTACAGGGTGGTGTAATGTAAATGGCCTATGAACTTTGAGAATAGTGGAATTAAGAGAATTAGAGAGCATTTTTGTGAGATTACTTTGAGAACTTGAAGGGTGAACTTAATTGAGCATGGCAACATAAACATAGTACCTAATTAACTTGGCATGAACAATACTTTTGCAAGAGAGAGAGTATTAGAGAACATGACAATAGATGAGGACCGAATTTACTTGGAGTCGGTCCCCCCTCCAAAAGGCGTTTGTATTATAGATTCTCCCATCAAGAGAGAATTTGTTACAATACAATCTTTGTGTTCCTTGTGACCTTAGTGATGCTATGAACATGGAAAGCTTCATGCATCACAAGCTTAACATAAACTTTGGAAAAAACATTAACTATCCCAAGCCTCAGTCCCAAGGCCTCAAACACCTCGAAGGTGGAGAGAGCTAGCGGGGAATGAGGGCAGGGAGGAGGAAGAAGAAACATTCCATAGGAGAAAGAAATAGTTCCTCAGTTCTCATCACTCTTCTTGCTTAGCATAGCATAATAGCATAGTAATGAAGATGAAAAAGATGGCAAGATTAATAAGCATTGAAGTATGGCTCTTGGTTGGATTTGCATTCCATAGCCAAGAGTGTTGGTGTAGGCTCTCCACTTCTCAACAAACTTGGAGAAGGAGATGGAGCTCTCTTGCACTTTGCACTCCACACAATGAGAGAATGTGTGTGTGTGCGTGCGGGGGAGAGTATACCCCCCTCTCATGCTTGGTCCACACCTCTCTCTCTCTCTCTAGTATTATTTAATTATTTAATTTGGACACGTATCCTCTTTTTTCTCTTTGAGAGAAAGAACTTAATTATTTATTTTTATGTATCTAAATTCTCATTGGGCCCCTTTAAAACCTATCATATAGCATTCAAGCACATCATGAGGGCCCATGTGGAGGATCATTTGAACATGTGTCTTTTATGCTTATTAAATCATTTGGCTGAATTGAATACTTCAAGGACTTAGTCAATCAAGCAAGCATTTGTCTTTTATGCTTCTTAAGTCATTTGTTTTGAATTGAATACTTCAAGCCTTAGTCAATCAAGCATGGAAACGTTCACGCCTCTTGAGAATTTATCTTTGAATTTAACATTTTAAAAATCTTAGTCATTTAAACATAAAAATCACCTCAAGCTTTGGGTAACGTTCCCACAACCACTTTAAGCATCTTAACACCTCATGCTTGGGTGGGATTCCCACCTTCGAGGTTAGCCGTGGCTTGCATAAGGTCAAAGGACTTTTTAACACTAACTTTTGGAGGTCTTTAATGAAGTTAGCCCTAAGGTCTTTTAAGCTCCATTAGATGCAAGTTTCTCTTTGATAGACTACCCTCGTTTGGACCCCTTTTGAGATGTAACCATCTCTCCTCTTGGTCCCTTGTTGAGGTAGATTAATGTCTTTTTATGATCGGTTAGACGTGTGATAGCTCGAAACTAGCGTATCGCTCAGGGGGTCGTGGTGTGCTTTACAGCACAGCGCTCGATTACCCGAAGCTCTGATGGACCTCAAAAGGGTCGATTTTTACTTAGACATGAGGCTAAAATAAGTAAATCCAAAGGGTGACTGAGGCCTGAGCCTGAACTTCTGCTTGGGCTTGGGGAATGTTCCCGATCCCGATTCTTTCTTTTAAATAAATAATTTTAAAATTATTATTTTAAATTTTTTATTTTTTATTTACGGATAAGATCGCCGCGGATGCGCCGCGCATACGCACTTACACACCCTACCTACCTACCTACTTGCAACTAACAGAGCTACTGTTACACACTGTTTAACACAGTACTACAATAACTAATTAAGTAACAGATCTACTTAGTGTACCTTACAGATCTAACATTATAGATCTAATATCTTAAATCTAATGCCTTATCAACAGAAAACTGTACATTTCAACAAAAAAAGCTAACACCTTATTAACAGAAAACAGTACACTACAACAAAAACAAAGTTCACAAATCCTTCTCAACAGCCACACACCTTCTTTCTCTACCTTTCCTACATCTCATATTGCACCACAAACTAGCATAGAGTGCTATTCGAGCTTAGTGCACTACAACAAAAGAAGGTGTTATCGATGCATATATCGACGCTGCCCGTCGCTATGAGCGTCGCTGTGAAACCAGTCGCTATTAGCGACGCGCATAGCGACGCATATAGCAGAAAAAAATTTTCTTGGGCAAAGGGCAAGTAGCCTGGCCTGTGCCTAGTTAAAAGATGGACACAGCCACAGCCAGACTTCCTATCCTCTGCCCAAGAAAGCGAGCATCACCAAAATATCAACCATGCTCCCGCGCGCAGAAATTTCGGCAAAGTTCCCTTTGTTTTTACATAAACTTTTCAAAAAAAACCATATCATGTATACACCTCCTACATGCAATCCATGTAGGATCTTACATGAGATTTAAGGCCAATGAAAGACAACCGTACCAACTGAAAAGCATAGCCATAACTTAAAAGCATAACCATAACCATAACTTAAAAGCATAACCATAACGAACCATAACCATAACTTAAAAGCATAACCATAACTTAAAACCATAACCGGCTATAATCACTTTGATCAAAACCATAATGTAGATAACCATAACCATAAACAAAATTAACAATAACCATAAGCATAACCAGAAAGAGAAACAATAACTGTCTATACAATGACAATGACAATAATCATAACCATAAGGGAAACAATAACTGTCTGAACACTAACTGTTTGTACAAAAAAGAGACACAGAAGCGTGTCTGTGTCTCACAAAGCATATAGATGAAATCTGGTCCACTAATGACTAGGCGTCGCAACCTGCACATAGGAAAACTCACAAAATTAGTATTGATATTACTTCACATATACTGACTTAATTAAATCAACTCACACATATTAACGTCTCACCTCAAGCGATCAGCGAGACTGTAAGGCCTCCCAGTCTACAGGCTCTCCTGAAGCTTCAAGATCATTCAATACTTCATAGATACCTCTGCGATATCCATTTGACTCCTCCTCGCGTGATGGAGCTCGATGCATCGCAAGATTCTGCGTTTATACAAAAATCAAAGTAATAAGAATACATGATTCATCGCGTTTTAAAAAACGCCATAGTTAAGATTGGATTAGAAACTCACAAACTCATAGCGAAAGGTGTCGAAGCCTCCGCTGCCAAGATGAGATGCCCCCCTAGTCATCTGTCGTACCTACGCGGCCTCATGCTGCTGTCTGAACCGCGTGGCCACTGTCCGCTCATCCTCCCTGATCTGCAGCCACGGGGACACACGATCCTAGTGCCTCCAAGCTCTATACTGTACGGGGAGATGGTTCTGTTGACATGGATAGAATCGGGACTAAGATGCGACAGCGGATTCGCCAGCTCGTGGAGCTGCAGTTTTCGACCAGCATTTTGACGTCTTGGGATCAGCAAGAAAAGGAAAAAGTTACTTACATAGTAGAGACCATCCTGAGAGAGTACCAGCCTGCTCCGGGTTCTTTCGTTGTTTCGGCGCGGTAGATCAAGGGTGTTGCACGGGACACCATCAAACATCGACGAGATGCAGCTCGGAAGGCTTTCAGGACCGGCTCGCCGAAGCCTTCGGGCATCCCACATGAAAACCGCATTTCTAAATCGACCAAATTCAAGTAATTTGGGACTTTCCCACTTAAAGTGAGAAAAAAGGAGATAAACTTGTTGATGTATGGTTGGTAAACAAAGTGAAAATATTGTAGGATTGTGGTGTTGATAAACACCAAAAGTCAAGAGTATGCATAACACATGAAATTGAAGAAATACTATGGACTAAATACAACAAAGAAAGATACAACCAAAGACCCTGTTTCCGCAGCTATAGTCACAATGGAAGTTGCACATAATCTACAACAAATTCAATACCATATCCAAACTTTGATCCAAGCGTGGTTGATGTGCACAAGTAAGAACTGATTTGTCTTTTAGAGCATGCGTTTCTGGGATCTTAAATGGTTCTTCTTTCTTGGGTATCCAGGACCAAACTATTGCATCTACAATTTGCCACACTTGCGGATCCTTATAGTTGACAACCCAAAAACATTTCCAACAATTAAGCTTGAGCGTCCTTCATTCTACTCTTTTTCTCACAAGGTGCTCAATATTAAGTCTTTTTTATTTATGATGTAGGCTCATTATCAATGTCAGATAAAGCCATTGCAAGACAAACCGGATAGATTTGTTTGTCACTTGGAACTAACATAACAAAGTCACCTTAATGCACATTAGTCATAACGTCAAACTCTTCCCTTGGTCTATCTTGTTGAGGACCACAAAAATGATCATTCAACTCTTCAAGGCCAAGGAGTCTTTCTACTTCTTGTTGTAAATTCATTGTAGTGCTTTGTCGGAGATAAGATTCTTGAGTCTTTGGCCAGAAATTTTCATACAAGACTCCCTCTGATATGATTGCTTTTCCAATCTCATCAGCTGCCTTACTCCAGTAATCTATCACGCATCTGTATTACTATGGCACACTTGAACCATTCCCTAAATTTTTCCATAGACTTATATAATACTTCAATATTGAAATCACTTTTTCATGAGCCTTGACATACTCTGCCATTGGTACCAAAGTTGGATCTCCATGTGGTAACATTGGTTTTCCTTCTGTGTCTATTTCCAAAGACGAATACTTCCACTCCAACTTGACACACCTACATGTGTCTTATATTGCATCATTGGTGTGTCATCTTGCATAATAAACCTAAATTGAAGTGGTTTGAATGGCCAACAAGTATGTCTTGTCCAACACAAAGATAGCCATCACAATACTGCTTGAAATTGGGGACGTTTGTAAATCAATCTTAGCTTGGAAAAGTGGTGGAGCTTTGCTTCTCTCCATATCTCAATGAATCACGAGACCAAATGTCCACACGCCTAGTTTAGATAACCATCTTTCCTTCCACCTCTCTCTAGTGGTTGGTGGACCTTTGAACTAAACGAACTACTATCTATGAAGCCTAGGCTAGACAAGTGGTGGAGCTTTGCTTCTTACCATGTTTCAATAGAGCCTAGCTTGGACAAGTGGTGGACCTTGAAACAAAACTCCCCATGCAGAACAAATATATGGTTTTTCCATGTTTCGATAGATCTTAGCTTGGAGAAGTGGTGGATCTTTCTTCTCTCCATGTTTCAATGGATCTTAGCTTGGATGAGTTGTGGATCTTAGTTGCTCTCCATGCTTCTATCCATGTTCCAATGGAGCTAGCTTGGAAAAGTGGTGGACCTTTAAAATAAAATCCTCATGGACACCATATCATGGGTTTTCTAAGTGGTGGAAAAAAAATCATTCAATAAATAGCCTTATAGGTTGGACAGGTGGTCAATGTTAAAACCAAATTCTTCATAGTATAGTGAAGTATAGGTCATATACCTTGAGACCAAACCGCCCATGCTACAAGATAGTAGGTTGGAGAAGTGGTAGACTTTTTATTATTTTCCCATGCCCAACTTACAAAACAGGTACAACCTTCATCTATAGGTAAGACAAATGGTGGACCTTCAGAGGAAACCACATATTATCTATGTACCCTAGCTTCAAGAGATCTACTTCTCTCCATGCTTCAATGGATCCTAGATTGGACAAGTGATAGACCCCATGTATAATAAAACTAATATGGGGTTTTCATGTTTTTAAGGAGATTATCTTGGAAAAATGGTGAAGCTTGCTTCTCTCCGTGTTTCAATGGAGCTTGGCTTAGACAAGTGGTAGAGCTTTGCTTCTCTCCATGTTTCAATGGAGCTAAGTCGACAAATAGAAAAGCCCTTATGTACAATGTTTCGATGGAGTCTAGCTTGGAAAACTCATGGAACTTGAATCTGTTCATGTTTCAATTGATCCAAGCTTGGACAGTTGTGGAGCTTTGCTTATCTCTATGTCTCAATGAATCTTGAGACCAAACCTCTCCATCCTTAGCTTAGATAACCAACTTACCTTGCACCTCTCTCTAGAGGTTGGACAAGTGTTGGACCTTTGAACTAAATGAACTACTATCTATGAAGCCTAGGTTGGGAAACGCGGTGGAGCTTTGCTTTGCACCATGTTTTATTGGAGCCTAGCTTGGATAATTTGTGAACCTTGAAATAAAACTCCCCATATAAAACATATATATGGTTTGTCCATGGTTCAATGCAGCTTAACTTGGAGAAATGGTGGAGCTTTCTTCTTACATGTTTCAATGGAGCTTGGCTTGGAAAAGTGGTGGATTTTAGCTTCATGCTTCAATGGAGCATATCTTGGACAAGTGGTGAAGTTTGCTTCTCTCCATGTTTCAATGGAGCATAGATGGGGTAGTGGTGGATCTTTCCTTATATCCATGCTCCAATGGAGCTAGCTTGGGCAAGTGGTGGACCTTTTTTTATAAAAAGCCCTCATGAACACCATATTATGGGTTTTCCAAGTGGTGGAAAATATAGCCTTACACGTTGGACAATTGGTTAATGTTGAAACCTGTATGAGGGGGGATTTTTACAACATTTCACATCTCATAAAGAGATGGTCCCAAGACTAAAATGTCAATCCTAGGGAACAAGTTGTTGGGATTCAGGCCAATTGGCCAGACATCCCACTTACTACTAACCCATCTACTAACTTAACCATTATACACTTATTCTTTAATACACTAAAAGAATAAGGAGCTGCAACAATAGGATAACATTGTTGTGCGCTCCACCCAAAGTAGGTCTTTCTCTATCTCTACTCTCACACTTGCACTCGCACACGCTTCCCGTGGCACCTTCAACTGGTATCAGAGCAAGGTTTGTGCTTGCCGTTTTCGCGTCCGCGCACGTGCGCACTTTCAAAAGTGTAAACAGGTTTTCGATCCCTGCATCGGCAAATTCAGCATTCCAAGAGTGTTTCCAGCAGGTGTTCTGGCGTTTTACCCCCCTTTCGAAGCTGTTCGTGTAGTCAAAACCTTCATCCGAGCTACGCTTTAGGAGTTGGATTTTTCAACTCCACTTTTGCTATAGGTATAGGTATAGGTACAGGACACAGGTGCAGGTTGCTCAGAGACTATTTTGGGATGGAATATAGCCGTTTTATGGCTATTATGTGCTATTGAGACGGTGCTTATGGGATGATTAGGAGCACTTTTTGGCATCGACATTGTCTCGAGTTTTTCAAGCATCCATCTCCTCACATGTTCTTGCATACATACAGGACATCCAGGTTTCTTATAGGTTGAGGTGTTTAGCATCAACACAGATTTTAGTGGAAGTACCGGATGCGCATATGCATTGTTTTGGCACTTTTGATAGTGCTTGAGCTCTTTTGAGAGCGGTTTTTACTCCCCGCAGGGATTTGTTTACTACTTGCACATTTCGTTTGGCACCTATTTGAGCGCGTATACTGCACCTTGCAGTATTGTTGACAGTGGATGCACGTTGAGTTGCGAAAACTGCCATATGTACCTTTTGTGGAGCCGATTTGGCTTGTTGTTTCTGGCAGTCTCGACCGTTTTTGAGACTCGGTTGATTGGGCTGGTTTCTTGTCTGCATAACCTTTTGTGAGGGTCGATAGCATGAGGTTTTCTTGAGCTGGGGGATTCTCGAATGTTGAGATCCTTTCGGTGATACAGGTTGCTGGAGTACCCCTTTTTTGTGGCCTCTCCATAGGACATGTATAGAGAGGGCTAGGTGCATTTGACGCCGTGTCGGCAGTCTTGGGTCAACTTTTGACTTTTTATGCACAGTTAGTGGTTGATGCACCTGTCTTATGCTCTGAGAGCATTACTTATGATGCGTTACTGATCTCTTGTGATAGTTTTGGATTGAGATCTGTCAGTTTTTCTAAGGAAACTCTGCCAAATTTTTCCCAGAATTACCAGTATTTATCACCATATTATCTTTAGATTACAACCATGTCATCTACTGGTGGTGAAAAGAATATTTACAATATCGGAAAATTTGATGGGACGAATTTTGCTATCTGGAAAGAGAAGATTCAAGATATTCTTATACAAAAAGGCAAGTTGGATCCTATCATGGAGCGCCCAGAGGGCGAGTATACAGATGTTGAGTGGGAGAGACTTTATGCTAAGACCAAATCTACCCTCCATTTGCATTTGACAAAATCTGTGTACTTTACTATAGTTGGAGAAAGGACTGCTAGAGATGTATGGGATAAGTTGTGTTCTAGTTATGAGAATAAAAGTGCCACTAATAAGGTTTCAAACTAACAATGATTGAAGATGCCTCCTAGAGTAGCTCGTGTTGTGTCAACATGCACAGTGTAGTCAAATTCCTACAATCTGATTAGTCACTTAGTAATTCTAGAAGAGGCTTCCATGTGCTCCAAGACATAGGGAAAGATCTCTTCCATTGTCAAAACTACAAACTTTCTAGGTAGTAAACAAGACTAAAACTTGATGGCTGCAAACATAAGGACTGACATCATTTACTTAGTTTCTTTGAGGTCCAGTCATCATTCTAATGGCAAAGTAGATGGGGTGCATGAAAGAGGTCTGCAAATCCTCCTGTAGCAATACTACCCCCATACTTGGATTGACATAGAAAATCTAATTCCACTTTGGAGGTGCAATGGTGGGGAGGGAGGCTAAAATATGCTTCACTTTGCTAAATTGTTGCTCATTTTATTCATTCCAAGTGAAGATATCCTCCTGTCAAGCTTTTGCAAAGGGAGTATCACTTGTGAGAGCAAATGAATAAACTTGCTTAGATACCTCATCTTCTGCAAAGAAGGAAACTAGTTGTCTTGCTAGAGGGAAGAGATAATAGCACTAAGATTTTACTTGGGTCAGCATTGATACCCCTACTTGAAACCACATGGCCCAAGAGAATAACTTTAGTTTTTGCAATATGACACTTATCCACATTGAATTCCCCAACCAAAGATTGTGAGTCTAGCTAGGCCCTCATGTACTTTCTCTAAGTGCAATGGTCGTGAGTTGTAGATAAAAAAATCATCGACGAAGACACTAATGGATTTTCCAAACAATGGCTAAAGATATGTAATACATTTTTGAAAAGCTGATGGGTCAATGGTGAGACCAAAAGGCATAACTCTATAAGAGAAACACTCCCATGGTGTGATGAAAGTTGTATAATGTTGGTCCTCCTCAGCAATCCTTAATTGGAAATATGTTGAGTAACCATGACATACTCTGTAGCCCTGATAGTATGCAACTTTATTTAAGATCTCATCTAGGAAGGGAAGAGGAATGTGGTCCCTCTTAGTGGTTGCATTCATGGATTTACAATCCACATACACACACCACTTGCCCTTTAATGTTTGTACATTGGGTCCATCTCTTTGGGGTCCTTGAGGATGATCCCCATGACTTCTATGTTGCTACTACTCTCCTCCATTATTGTTGTTGACTCCTCTTCTAAAGTGGTTGAAAAGTCGTCAAAAATCTCATCTACTGAGGTTTACATATCCATAGCCTATGGCACGTCTATTTTCATGTCATATTTCTTTGCGTTTGGCACCCACAGTTGGAGCATGTATATGCCCAGTCCTACTTTTTCCTTATGGAAATGAGACATGGCATGCCTAAGATAATTGTTTAGCCTTCCCCCTTGGTTGGCATCACAAATATTTCAACATTTTCTTTTGTATCACAAACTTTATTTGAATAGAATTTACTACTCCCACACAATATACCTTGAGGTTGTTGGCCATATTTGCATGACATGGTGTCAGTCTGTTGATCTTCAAGCCTACGTGGTGCATCATTTGCTCACTCATTATGCAAATTTGAGCTCCCCACCAATGCAAACATTGGAGATGCATTGACCTTGGATGTGGACATCTATGACATACAAGATATCCACCAAGTTTCTCCGAGAGATGCTCTTGTGACCTTAGACTTAGTTTTCCTTAGACTCGCCATCTTAGTCCATTGCCTTCTCACCTTAGCTACTAAGTGGAGTAGCTGGGGCCAAGTGATTTTTGGGCCCTCCATAGAAACATCATTAACCACATCATAAGGTTGTGTAGACTCATCAAGTGTGAAATATAATATCCAATTTTTTTGTCATGGCTTGGACTTCTTCTTGTTAGACTCTCCCCAAGTTTTATTTTGATCTTCTCCTTGAGAAGCTTCTGCACGTCTGGCTCTCTTGACGCCCATGGTATTACCTCTTCTACCTTAGCCTTCCCTGTGTTCTTTACCTTTCCTTTAGTACCTTCTTCCACTTTTGACTTACCCTTGTTGTCAAGGCTTATGATGCTCACTGTGTCTGGTAATGGCAACTGCCATTGGGAGCAAGGGTGGAATAAGGGTTTGAAGTTGAGGTGGTGACTGTGGTTGCCTTGGTGGTTGTAATATTTCGATAGGTGGTGCTTGATGTGGCTGCTAGGTGATGTTGGTCTTGCTCTTCGTGGTGAGTTTTGATTTTGCTTTGGTCCTTTAATGAAAGTTTGCCTCCTAGAGTGTGGACAAAAATACATACCATGACCGTTCTCACCCAATTGCAGTAGTAGCGATACTCCAATGCTCGCCTTCATTGCACTCTTCCTTGCTCTATATTTCTTGTTGGTGCACATGCTTGTTGCACCAAGTATATTGACAGACACTCTAGTTGACTTCTAATTCAATTCAACAACTCTCACCAATCCTCCACTTCCTCTTGGGGTGGATTTCTCCGAGCGAGTGTGGGTGTCACTAGAGGTGGTCAAGGTCTACCAACTTCCTCCTTCTCCATTTCCTTGTCTTGTAGGCACATCTTCCTATTCTTAAGGCGGGCCACTTCAATTGTTAGCTCATACGCAGCTTACAATGGCTTCTACACTCTCGATTGTGGCCATCGACTTCACTTGTACTTCCTGGTGTGCAATATGGCGACTAGAGCATCGTGTCCACGTGGCCACAGTGCAGCAGAGAGATTCTTCTATACCTCTATTGCCAGTGTGGAGTGGACGACCTCCACCCAGGTAGAGGTTGTACAGTTGGCTTGGTCTCTCGAGAGATTGCTTGGACAGAGCCCTATTAGAGGAGGTAGATGGAGCAATAGTCGTACAAGCCCTATTAGAGGAGGGTTACTTGTAGACACGTTGAGGACAGTGAGGAGGCTGCCTTGACTATGACATTCGTGGGTGATGACAGAGAAAGCAGAGGAGCGAGGGGCCAAGCAACACTACTATAAGATGTGCTCATAGAGACTGCGAGACAAAGGCTGCTCTACAAAGGGCGTCCACCGTTATCACTTTTCCCACTGAAATTGATTTTCTGGACCTGTTGACTGATTGAGTAGATGGAGGCTGTAGAGAGAGACACACGGGACGGCTTATGTGCCCTACTAGCCATACTTTAACTTTCAAACGCTAAATTATCTAATTTTTAAAATATTTTATGGTATTTTTTATTTTACACAATTTTAGGTAATTTTTTTATTATTTAGAAAAAAACAATGATATTATTGGTTAATTTTATAATATATGTAATTTGATTTAATCCATATTTACACCTACATGACATGGCACCTAGGTGGCATGTGAGTTGGCATTACAAGTGACGTGGTATGCAAGGTTGCAGCTTAAGTGGAGGGTGACTTGGACATCCATGTGATGTGGCATGCAATGTGGCAGATCATGTGGATTCTAAGTTGGCAGCCCATGTGAGGTGGCATGCAAGGTGGAAATCTACGTAGCAATGATTGGACAATCCATGTAAGCTCCCATGCAAGGTGGCAGACTACGTGGCGAGTGACTAGGCAAATTCACTTGAGCTCACATACAAGGTGGCATCCTACATGGAGGATGATGTGGCAATCATGGTGAGGTGAGTTGAGCCTCAAGAATGAGATGGCATGCAAGGTGGGCCACTTGGATGATGTGGCATGCAAGGTGGCAAGGTCAAATCTTTGACCTTAATGACATGGCATGGTGACATGGAAAGTTGCCTATGTGGATCACCCACCCCATGATATGGCATGTACAACTAGGATCGGGAGCCTCTCACCAAGCCACCAATGAATGACAAGTGTTAAAAGCTCACGGTTTGGTACTCTCCCAACCCTAGCACTTCAACCCTCTAGAGTTAACCAAAAAAATTTACATTTTTAAAACTTGTGAAAAAAGGTCTTACGGTGCTCAAATTTTATCAATTTATTTTCCGCAGACTCTCCTCACATAGCTCTATGACATAAGTAGAAATCAACTCAATATTAAATAAATACTATTTATGGTAATTTTTTAAACTTTCCATTACTACTCCACTAAGAGACTGATCTAGATTTCAAAGAAAGATCAGAGAAACGAACCATTGAAAGATTCTTTTTCTTTTGCATGGCCACATTAACCGTGATGGCCACTATCAAATGAACGTAGGATCTTGCAAAACTTGACATGCATATCACCATATATCTGGGGAAGAAAAATAAAGGCATCTAGGGTAGGAAAATTGGCCTTTGGAAATTCATAGAAAATACATAAAAACCACAAAAACTACCAAAAAATCAAGTCTGGTTTCTCCGTATGTCTTCTATTGATACACTAGATATCTAGGCTTGATCACTACTTGTGTGAGAGATATAGGTACATCACCATATGTGTGACATTGTTTTCACAAGGTGTGGCAGGCAATATCAAGCACGTCCTTGCTAAAGAAAGTCTAATGATGGAGTATGGATAATCATAGCATTCCATTTTGAAGAAAATGAGTTTTTTTGTGTGGACACTAAACCTTAGGTGAAGGCAACAATGGTAACCCAAGTTTTGAGGATAATTTTTGTTAATATAGGCTTGTTTCTGTGCTATTTGGGTCATAGTAGAGTGCACAAAGTAAGTACACCTGATCGTGCACACACCCATGTATTTGTGGTACCACAAACCACACTTTTCGGTGCTATGCTTTACAAAAAGTGAGAACCGGTTAAATTTCCCACAAGCACTCAAACTCTTCAAAGGTCATAGTTTTAGTTTTGATATTAAAACTTTTTCTAGTGATATATAAGATGGTGATCAATGGTCTTTTATTTGAAACATGAAATTGGGGGTTGTAAAATGCTACCAAAGGACTCTTCAAGACACCACTTTTTGGTGCCACCAATACATGGTTTAATGGCTGGTATAATAATGCAGTACAACATAACATCAAGATATCGATGCAGTATATATCGACGGCCGTAACTTTCCACGCGGTTATCGACGTACTTGCAGCCCATTGATATATGCATCGTAATATCCGTCGATATGCGCGTGGAAATACACGTGGCAAGGCATACTTTTCCACGCGTATATCGACGGATATTACCACGAGTATGTCGACGCAGATTTCGACGCAAAAAATTGGGGGAAAAAAAGGTAAACCCGCATGCAAGCGGCCATTTTCGCCTGCGACGCGCTCAGATCTTTTGGCCATGAAGCCTCAACTTCCCAATCAAGGGAGTAACGGAGGCTTGTTGTCCCTTGAAAGCTGCATTAGCCATTACTATATCTCCCATCTCAAAAGCTTGAATGCCCAACTTGGTGGCCAACTCCATTGATATGAAGTTAAGAGTAGAGCCAGGGTCTTGGGAAGTATTTTGAACATTGGTTTTCCCTTTGCATCATTTTTGTCTTTGTTTTCCATGGGCTTGACATTACGTCTAGCCCCTTGATGGAAATTGATGCGTGAAGAAACCATGGTGTGATGGATAACTTTGCTAATAGTACCAGGCCGTTGAGAGTCGATGTATTCGGCCATCTCTTCAGGTAATCTCGCACAGAATTGCTGCCTTTGCTCGGCAAAGTCTATCTTTTGAAAGATAGTAGCCTTGAGATGTAAATCCCAAAACTTGTCTACATATTTGTGGATAGACTCATGGGAGAGGAGCTTCAAGCTGCGCCATTCGGTAAGCACTTTGTCCTTTGCATCGCTTGCAAGGAATTGCTTCATGATGGAAAATTGTAGAGTTTTCCATGTCTTTGGGGCTTCACCATTCCCACGAAGGCTAGCCCACCATTGACGAGCTGATTTTTGGAAGTGCATAGCTACATGGCGTAGCTTAGAGGACTCTGTGAAGCCCTCATCTCCAAAGGCCGCATCAAATTGCTGGATGAAGGCCAACACTTTGTTGGTAGCACCGAAGGTGCCATCATAGGTGAGGAAAGAGATACTCTTTCCTCCCTCCTTGAACTTCTTTAGCTTTTGTGACCTTCGCCATGCAGGAAATGATTTGCGATGTCCTCCCCTCTTGTATTCTCTAGGAGAATAGCCATAACTTTCATTAGAAGAGGAGGAAGGTGAAGAAGAAGGAGAAGAGGGTGACCTCTTCCTAGCCCTTTTCTTCCTTTGTTTCCTCTCTTGCCTTTCAGAGTGATGAGGAGAAGGACTATGTGTTGATCTTTTCCTCTTGGGAGGAGTGGGCGATCGTCTAGACTGCCGTCTTCGTGGAGCCACATCTTCAGAGGAACTGAAACTTTCATTGCTTTCTTGCTCTTTGGATTCCTCCTCTCGAATGGGAGAGAGTCTTCTTTTGGGGGTCTCTTCAAGAGGCCTCCTAAGCTCTCTCTCCTCTTGGAGAGGAAGAGAAATTCCATAAGCACGAAGTTGTTGAGTAACTTCGGCTTGCAAAGCATGGTTGCCCAGAGCTTGCTGCAACCTAGTGAGACAACATAATTCACAAACATGGGAGCATCATCATTAGCACCTTCATGTGAAAAATCAAAGCTATCAATGTTCATTCTACTCTCTTGATTATTGTCAGCCATGTTAACAAAATTTATGTATGTACTAAGTGTATGCTTTGGCAATTCAAAACCTTAGTTGCCACTCCTCTTAGCCTTTGAAAATCGGCTCTTAAGTATCTAGACCAACGGCTTGAAGTGGTTAATTATAGAGAGTAGAGGAGTAGGTCTAACATAGCAGAGTTGCCAAGGGCTAGCTCCTTTCGGACTTCTTATGGCTCAATAATGGTAAAGCCGTAGGCAAGTCTAAAAAGACTCCATTATTAAGTCCAAAGCTCCCGAGGTGTGCACCATCCCCCACATAGTGGGCTCAACAAAACCGATAATAGATCCCAGTTCCACTTACCCTAATATAATTAACAACATCAACCATTTATAGGCTACTTAAGGACCTCTCTTCTTAAGAAAGAAAAGAGAAACCAAATGCTCTGATACCAATGTAATGGAATTGGGCTATTTAATTTGAGAGTAGCGAAAATTAATGAGAATACTTTTGAGAAATGACTTTGTGAGCATAGCGGGTGAACATAATTGAAGATAGCAACATAATCATAGCAATTAGTTAACTTGGCATGAACAATACTTTTGCAAGAGACAGAATTTAGAGAACATGACAACAGTTGAGGACCGGATTTATGTGGAGTCGGTCCCCCCTCCAATAGGCATTTGTATTATGATTTCTCCCATTAAGAGAGACTTGTTACAATACAATCTTTGTGTTCCTTGTGACCTAGGTGATGCAATGAAGATGGAAATCTTCATGCATCACAAACATAACATAAACTTGAAGAAAGCTTTAACTATCCCAAGACCTCAAACACCTTCGAAGGTGGAGAGAGCTAGCAGGGAATGAGGGTAGGGAAGATGAAGAAGAAACATTTCGTAGGAGAAAGAATTAGTTCCTCACTTATCATAACTCTTGTTGCTAGCATATATAATAGCATAGTAATGAAGAAGAAGGAGATGGCAAGCTTAAGCATTGAAGCATGGCTCTTGGTTGGATTTGCACTCCATATCCAAGAGTGTTGGTGTAGGCTCTCAACCTCTACTTGCTTGGAGAAGGAGAGGGAGCTCTTGCACTTTGCATAACACACAATGAGAGTGTTTGTGAGTGTGTGTGGGTGAGTATACCCCCTAAGCAACCCCCTAGCTTGCTTGGGTCGACCCCCCCTTGTAGCTCATGCTTGAAGCTCATTGGACCCCTCCAGGCCTAGCCAATCACAAGCAGGAGGCATTACAAGCAGCAAGGGTAGCCTTGAGACAAGTGTCCCCCTTAATTCCCCTTTGAGAGAGAGGGCTAGATAAATGCTAAATCAATTAATTAAATCTCCTAAATTATTATTGGACCCCTTGGGTGGCCAACCAATAGGCTTCAGGCACACCATGAGGGTAACATGAGGAGGAACTTGACAAGTGTCCCTTTTGCTTTCTTTGTACCATGCATGCCTTGTGTGGGTTTGTGGGTGTTCTCTCTCATCCCCCCTCATGTAGGGATCACCCCCTCCTTGTAGGGATTGAGTCTTTGACTTTTTGACACCTCAACCCCTCATGCATAGGCCCAGTTCCCACCACAAGCTTGGATCATAAGCACTTTAAGCTTGGGCTGGGTTCTCACCTCAAGTGCAACCCTAGCATCTCAAGCATGTCAAGCACCTCAAGCATCTCAATAATTAAGCACCTCAAGCACCTCAATCATCAAGCACCTCAAGCACCTTAGTCATTAAGCATGACAAGCAGGACAAGCACCTCGAGCTGGGTCGGGTCCCACGCCTCAAGCTCCAGCCCTAGCTTACCTAAGGTCAAAGGCCTTTTACACACATTATTGGAGGTCTTCAATGAAGCTAACCCTAAGGTCTTATGCTCCATTTGTTAGCCTTGCTCTTTGATAGACCATCTCTCATTTGGGCCCCTTTACCATTGGCCCCGTGTTGAGATAGATCTATAAGCACATGTCTATATCTTAACACTTGTTCCCGTTTATTCTCCCACATTAAGTGATCAATTTAATATGATAAAATCATTTGGGTTGGTTAGATATTAGATATTAGATTTTATGACACGGTTGAACCAGTAGGACAACAGCATCCATGGACTTCTTATGTGGACTATGCATGATTGGCCAGGATACGGAGAAGCTTCTGGTAATGGTTCTTGATTTACAAAATTCTTGTTATTCGCAAGCACTTTGCCTTGGCCTCAATCATGCTTTAATATATGCAGGGCTTACAACTTCGGGATACAATGCATGTCCAATTTGCGGGCCGTCTTTGGATGTGCGCTATTCTGCCTCTCTTCGAAAGACAATTTATCAAGGCCACCACCGTTATCTTCCAAATGGCTATCACTTCCGCGAAGGTTAGCTTGGTCGCGTCGAATGTCGTCCTATGCATGTACAAGAGTGGCATCGCCGATGGGAGCAACATGAGGGGCAACCTGTTCCAGGAATGAAACGTTTGTCCATTCTCCATATGTTGCCGTACTGGGGTGATCTACTAATTAACCATTTGTTGGATCCAATGCATATATTCAAGAATGTGGGAGAGCTCCTCTGGAAGACAATCATGGAAATGAAAGACAATCGAGCTTCACGAGATGATTTGCAGTCAGTTGGAAAGATGCCATAGTTGTGGCCTTTCACCAATGCAGCTGGCCAAACAAAGCTTCCAAGAGCGCCATGGGTATTGCTAAAAAGCAAGGAGCGACAAGTTAAAAGGGTGATTTCAGAGTTCAGGACACCAACAGGATATATGCGATGTCTCAAGAAAGCATTCACCCATGACGATCAACTGTCAGGACTGAAATCGCACGACTGGCATAAGTTCTTGCAATTCATTCTTCCAATTGCGATCAAGGGGTGTTTAACGGAGGAAGTGCGGACCTGTATATACAAGATTTCAAAGCTAGTGCGGTGGATCTCTTCCAAGGAGATGCGAGAGGAATCTATTGCAGTCGCAAGGGCTAACTCCATTGAGGCAGTTTGCATGATTGAGAAGTATCTACCCACGAGCTGCCTAACTATCCAAATGCACTTGCTCGTCCATGTAGTAGATGAGGTTGTAGTGGCAGGTACAGTCCACAGTCGTGGATGTTCTTTCTAGAGCAGTTCATGAAAACACTGAAGGGTTTTGTTCGCCAAAAAGCGCGTCCAAAGGGGAGCATGGTAGAAGGTTGGCTGGTGCAAGAGTCTCTTGTCTTGACGACCAACTTTCTATCTGTTTCTGACCCAGAATGCCTCGACTGTGGAGCGATGAGGAGGATGCAAGACTGGTGGGAGAGGAGCCGCAAGGGCAAGGGGTACCGAAGAAAATGAACGACGCCATGCGAGAAAAGATCATGAAGTTCTGTATACTAAATTCAGAGCCGATGCAAAAATGGCTTGAAAGGTACGAAGAAGAGAAAGAGAGACGCAATACGGAGCGACACGATTTTAGGCGAAGCCGAACGACTAGAGGCTTACCCTTGCCAGACTATCTTGCTCCTCTACCTGGATTCCCTACAATGGCATGGTTGGACAAGACAGTGAGAGCAGCTCGACAGATCGGAGAACCCATATCTCTAAGAGAGGAAGAGCTGGCTATTGGATGTGATTGGAGGTATCATATATACATGGCACTGTGGTCGCATGGAAAGCATTTCAGAACACAACAAATTGACAGCAGAAGAAACACGTTTGACAGTGGGGTAATGGTTAGTTTCATGCAAAAGAGCAGGGCCAGTGCCAGAGACACGAATGAGAGCACTAGCAACTTGGATTACCGTGGTCTGGTGTTAGATATCTCGAAAGTCAGCTTCAGGCGGTTTGAGATGTTTTTGCTGGATGTGAAGTGGTTCAAGGTCATTACTTCTGGTCACAATGCAATGGTACGCGGAGATGGAAACAAGCTTGTGCCAATAGATTCTACAAAGGTTTGGACAGATGTGAGCGACACATTTGCTCTCCCTGAACATTGCGAGCAAGTGGTCTTTGTACCGGACCCTCGAGAGCGACAATGGTGGTTTGTGGTTCAGGTTGCTCCAAGTATTTGAAGGGCAAGAGCTCCTGGAGGAAAGTCGGTCAGACGACGCAAATACTATTGTGACATTAGATGAGATGGACAAAGGTATGGCAAAGGGAGCTGATAGATATACGAGGGATGACGCAGACGAGGCAGATATGACACTATAGATGAAGATGCAAATGATGGACAATCTGCCAGAACGAGTTGGGGTAGAGTTATGTCTGCAATTAGAGGTAGACGATGATACGGTGCAAGATCTTATCGATGATGCCTCACTCGTTGAGGCCTAGGCCTGTAAGTGTTTGTGTGAAGACGTTGATTTAAAATTAAGCTTAAAGTTAATTTAAACAAAGGTGTTCTAACGCTTTCTTTTACTTTCTTTGTGCAGGACTTTAGTATGGCAAACCAGTTTCCAGATCCCGCTTCTATGAGTGCACATGCATTTATGGACTTCGTCACACGGACGACGCCCAGTCAGATGGCAGAGGCGTCTCAGTATTGGGTAGCTGAGGCATGGGTACTACGCCTCCGGCCTTCACACCCGAGGGTCCGACGCCTATGGGGGGGGGGGCCTACGGGTATGACGCCTGCGAGGTCTCCCATCACGGACGCTTCGACACCTAGGAGTGCGGCAAAGGCGGGTACGTCCTCATCTCCGCAGCACAGGTACACTCGCCGATCTTGGCGATCGTCAGGTGGAGGTGGTGGTTGCTGTGGAGGAGGGTCCACAGATCCTTCGGCCCCTCCTCGCTCACGACCCCCATCGTACCCAGGCACACCTCTCGACACACCTCTTAGCACACCTCGGACACCTTGGGGGGCACACGATCCTAGTGCCTCCAAGCTCTATACTGTACGGGCAGATGGTTCTGTTGACATGAATAGAGTCGTGACTGAGATGAGACAGCAGATTCGCCAGATCGCGGAGCTGCAGTTTTTGACCAGCATTCTGACACCTTGGCCTGAGCAGGATCACGACAAAATCAGTTATATAGTGGAGACCATCATGAGAGAGTATCAGCCTGCTCCGAGTTCAAAGGATCTTCCGAGGAGGTGGATCAAGGGTGTTGCACGGGGCACCGCAAAACATCGACAAGATGCAGCTCGGCAGGCTTTCAGGACCGGCTCGTCGAAGCCTTCGGGCATCCCACACGAGACGTGGCAGCAGATCAGGGAGGATGAGTGGACAACGGACACACGGTTCAGACAGCAGCATCAGGCCTCGCAGATACAACAGATGACCAGGGGGACATCTCATCTTGGCAGCGGGCTTCGACACCTTTCATTATGAGTTTGTGAGTTTCCAATCTAATCCTAGCTATGGCGTTTTTTTAAACGTGATGAATCATGTATTCTTATTACTTTGATTTTTGTATAAACCCAGAATCTTGCAATGCATCGAGCCCTGACACGCCTGGAGGAGACAGATGGATATCGTAGAGGTATCTATGAAGCATTGAATGATCTTGATGCTTCAGGAGAGTCTGTAGACTGGGAGGCCTTAGAGTCTCGCTGATCAATTGAGGTGGGACGTTAATATGTGTGAGTTGATTTAATTAAATAAGTATATGTGAAGTAAAATCAATACTAATTTTGTGACTTGTCCTATGTGCAGGTTGTGACGCCTAGTTATCAGTGGATTTCATATATATGTTTTGTGAGACACAGACATGCTTCTGTGTCTCTTTTTTGTATAGACATATATGGTTATGGTTATTGTTCAGACATGGTTATGGTTATTGTTTTCCTTATGGTTATGGTTATTATCATTATATAGACGTGGTTATGGTTATTGTTCTTGTATAGACATGGTTATGGTTATTGTTTTGTTTATATGGTTATGTTTAACTTTATGGTTATGCTTATGGTTATTGTTTTGTTAATTTATGGTTATGGTTTTGATCAATATGGTTATGGCCGATTATGGTTTTAATTTGGTTATGATTTTGCACAAAGTTCGTTATGGTTATGGTTATGGTTATGGTTTTAAGTTTGTTATGCTTTTGCACAAAGTTCATACCATTTCTTTCATTGGCCTTAAATTTCATGTGAGATCCTACATGGATAGCATGTAGGAGGCGTATACATATGGTTTTTTTTAAAAAAAATTATGTTAAAACGAAGGGAACTCTGTCGAAATTTCTACGGGAGCACGGTTGATTTTGGTGCTGCTCGCTTTCTTGGACAGAGGACAGGCAATTTGGCTGTGGCTGTGTCCATCTTTTCACTGGGCACAGGACAAGCTGCTTGTCCTCTGCCCAAGATTTTTTTTTTCTGTTATGGTCGTCGCAATCTGCGTCGCTAGGCACGTTTAAATATACATCGATAACAGTACCTTTCGACGCGTATATCGACGCATATTGTGACGTTTTTGTAAGGACGCGTATTTCAACGGTTTTTTCGATGGTGTGCATCGAAACCTACGTCGAAGGCCCCCTTTTTTGTTGTAGTGATGATAGCACTCTGGATAATACCTTCCAAACAAATTCTTAGGTTAGTCTAGAGTTTCCTTTTTTTAAAGAAGTGATCACGGAAGTTATCAATTTAACAACTGGAATGGTGCAATGCATATGACAAGAATCAATGGAATCATGTTGAAGTATATTGATGTGACGAGGATCGCGTGAATAAGCAATATACACAGTTGACTTAGAAAGTGTCCCATACTTGGGGGACAATATCTGAAGAGATTTTGGAAGATGATGCAAGCTAGCTCAAGGACCCTTAGTTGATGTCTTATAATCCCTTTTCAAATGTCACATATGTACACAAGACATTCATGTGTAAAATCTACATAAGTGGTGTATGCCATGTACCACAATGTAGGGGTGTCAATCAATTGGACAAAGTGCACTATTTTCTTGTTTCTATTCATACAAGTCTGAAAACTTACAAACATGACTAAGTGCATAGAGGAAATCCAATGAAAACTTACAAACATGACTAAATGCATAGAGGAAATCCAATAGAAATTACGTTTTATTCTTTTCTAGAAGGGGAACAATAATTTCTAATTCTAGATGAAAAAATGCTTCTTGTTGTGATTTAGGACCACTTCAAAGGCCCTAGTCACATAAGGCTTGAACTCATGCACTAAGCAAATAAGATCACTACACATACGCAAGTACACCATGCAGACCACTAGCTCATTTTCATGCTAAATTCATGGGTCTTGCACTAGTGGCCCTTCTATCCTACATTTCATGGGTTCATGGGTGAGATCGAAGTATTAAAGGGCTAAATATACACAACAAAGTAAAATTTGACAAGAAGTTTTTCGCTACAAGGTTGAGTAACTCACTAAAGGTTACCATATAGGTGTGTTTAAACAAGGAGCATCATGCAAGGGTAGAAAGGTGTATTTTTAAAAACAAGGTTCCTTGTATAGGGGTAAATAAGAGGAGCTTCATGCACACATGTGATGTTTTCAAGTTATTGTAGTAAGGAATCTTTGGGAATACGTCCTACATATATGAATTTGAATTTTGACACACAGGCTTCATATGATAGTTTACAATCACCAACATGGCATAGCGTTGTTGGTCGGTCGGTTGGCATTGTTTTTGTCAAAGAGATGTTGCCATGGTCAAACCAATTCCCAGCATTTGTGCGATTACCTAATCAAAAAGTACAATATTCAAGTTAAGACAAAGAAGCAAATATACTATCACAGACTTAAAGGTAAATGGAAAAGGTATATAAGATACTCACCTGACATAAAAAGAGGGGTAAGAAAAGATAAATAGAAGAGATTTGAGACGTACTACTAGGGTCAGCGGCTCTCTCTCTCTCTCTCTCTCTCTCTCTCTCTCTCTCTCTCTCTCTCTCTCTCTCTCTCTGAGCACACTCATCTGTAGGAGACACTGTCGGAGGTGGCCGGATCAAGGAGCTCGCGACAGGTGTGTGTGTGTGTGTGGGGGGGGGGGGGGGGATCCTCCCCATTTTATAATTGTATAGATGGTAAATATTGGAGGGAAAAAAAAAGACCAAGTGAGTTAGATCAACTAGAGTCATGAGGGCACAAGTGGAACATCTTGGACTTTAAATTACCTTTTTTCCTCACAAAAACAAAAGAGGCCTAGTTTGATTCCAACAAGGCAAGGTGGCAACAATGAGCTGAAATTGAGAGAGAGCTTCCAAAGCGATGCCCAATCCTAGCGATATCCTAGCTTAGTTGTGCAAGATCTTCCTATGTGGGATGTCTTTTGGACCCCTCTTGTGTAGAAGCTTGATTACCCATATGTTCATTGAGAAGGGTAGAGCTTGGTGTTTCAATGATTCCTCCCACACCACGAGGAGAAAGGGAGAGATTTGATCCTTAAACATCTGGAAGAATTCAGAGGGAAGACCATCAAGTCCTTGAGTTTTCTTAGGCTTGAGAGACTCTATAGTGATGAGAGGCACACCGAACTTTCTTGATGAGAGGCTGCTACAGGGGGTAGCCAACGACGGGGATAGCCGATGGCTGTTCCTCCCATCCCTTTGGATGGTCGGAGGATACCCATTACAAGACTTCGAAAATCTCAGCGAGTCTTCTCTGGAGATCTTCTCCTGTGGTCTTGATCTCTTGACGAGCCACAACTTCAAACTTCTTGTCCTTTAGCCATATGGCTATCTTCCTAGTCTTAGATAGGCCTGAAAGCCCTTTAATGTTCCTTAGGGATGGTTATATTTTCCGATTGGCCATGTTTTTAAATCCACCTAATGGTGTTCTACTCAATAAGGTCTATCTGGATGTCCCTTGGATTGAAGTGTTTTGTATAGATGTAATTTTGTCTTGCCTTCAAAAAGGTTCATTAGGCAAAATTTGGACTCACAAAGGGGTCTTATAAGGAGTTTGACTCTTATAAGGAGTTTGACTTCCTCTCTCATGTCCAAAATGAGCGTGTGGTAAAATTTTTGCAAATCAACTCTAAACTTGGCGGAGATTTGACAGTTAGAATCTACTCTTCAAGCTCTTTCTATTGATATATAGCACGCCATGAGATTCCTCATATTTTGAAAGATTCTATTTTTGATTCTCTAAATGCTAGACGGAGTTGTCACATCACAATAGACGGAGTTTCACATCACAAAAATGCTAGACGGAGTTGTCACATCACAAGAGAATCAAAAATAGAATCTTTCAAAATATGAGGAATCTCGTGGCGTGCTATATAACAATAGAAAGAGCTTGAAGAGTAGATTCTAACTGCCAAATCTTCGCCAAGTTTAAAGTTGATTTGCAAAATTTTACCGCACGCCCGTTTTGGACATGAGAGAGGAAGTCAAACTCCTTATAAGGCCCCTTTGTGTGTCCAAATTTTGTCTAATGGTAAGAATGTCATACTGGTGTGCTACGTCCGGATCGTGATGTACAGCCTCTCTTCTCATTGAATTTATGCCACCTTCTACTGGTTTAACAAAAACAAGGTCTATCTTGATACTGCCATATTGGCATGAGTGTCTCGTTTGTTGGCCACTAGGTCAATACACGTGAACAATGACAAGGGCCAAGGCTACCGAGTGAGTCCCCACTGGCTTGAAGGTCCACGACCAATTATAACAATGAAATAATTTGCAGGTTATTCTCATTTAAAGAACATCAAAACAAAAGTGTGCCCTTTTTTGTTTTGATATTCAAGATGTCGAAATGAGTGATAAATCGTCTATATTGTGCCGTAACAAAAGCACCTTTAGTCCTTAAATAGGCGATTCTCTTGGGAGACGCAAAACTCAAGATCTAGATTTGTGAATCGTAATTTTCTTGTGGAGAGAGAGAGAGAGAGAGAGAGAGAGAGAGAGAGAGAAGCTTTGCAGATAGCTCAAGGATTCTCAATTAAGAGGACGAATCACTTGTATAATTCACATGACATAACTGTATAAATTGGAACATTACCCCCCTCCCCTCCCCCCAAAAAAACACTAAAGGGCACGGGTAGAGAGAGATGGGATCCGCGGTGGAGTTTGAAAGTGGGAATCTCGAGGCGAATGGAGGGTGGTAAAAAATAGGCGTCCATCGCAAGCACAGTGACTCGAACCCTCGCCACCGCCATGAGAGCCCAATGCACTAACCGCTACGCCCGCGACAAGGAAGTTGACATGTGGGCAAACCATAAAATGATAAATAAACCTGAACAGGCTCTCTGCTTGTCCAAGTTTACTTTTTCGTGTCCTAGTTTACTGTGGCCATCTTACGACTGCGCGCGTCTTGATCCCTGTGTCTTAGCTTCGTTGCCGTGATCCCACCGCTTGGGCTTCATTAAATTACTTGTGCCCTTTAGTGCTAAGGCCCTCCCCCCTCCCCCCCCCCAACACACACACACACACACATCACCACCAATAGGGGAAATACTAATCTAAGAAGCTCATCAACCTTTGACTTGCATACGGCAAACCAAAAAACCCTCAGCCTTCTAAACCTAAATATACATATATGTTTGTATGTATATTTCGGGGTATATATGTATGTACATATACACAAGCACATACATTCATACAGGTGTGTATATGTATGTACATATACACAAGCACATACATTCATACAGGTGTATGTGTGTGTATACATGCGTGCATACATTGAGCACACATAACATCACAAAGGATTGCAGTAGTCGATAAGCTCGTCCGCTTTTTAGATCCTGAACTCATAAGCTAGGGTATCCTCTCTTTTCTCTTGAATCCACTAGAACCATTACTTACTTGATGCCACTTTGTCCAAGACCTAAGGATATCTCTCTCTCTCCTCCCCCTCCCCCCCACCCCCAAAAATATTTGCAAATTGGTCCAACCCCTAGAGGGATCACATTAAGTTTAAAGTGGATGCTCTCCTGCATCCTCTTTAAGATGTCATGACATTTGTTATGGACTATTTTTGGTGTCTACAAGGCTAGTGACAAGGCTTACCAGCTTGGCTTTTGTCTATGTTCATCAAGAGTCTTGTTACTCTGGCTATTGAGATTACGTTCTCTCTCTCTCTCTCTCTCTCTCTCTCTCTCTCTCTCGTTACATGGGCCATAGTGAGTTCTCCAAGGTTGGTAACCTACCCTATTCCACATCATGCCGTTGTTCAGAAGTTCAAATTAGCATGCACAAAAGATGTTTCCATCTGATACCTCATGAGGATTTGATAACTTAGACACTGCATTGTCTGAATCATGAACGCAATCATGAGCCCACATAAAAAGGCTATTCCAAGTCTGTCGTCCCCAGCCTGAGAATGGGACACCAATCGGTTTGACAACATAGAAATAGAGCGAGAATCGTTGTCTCATGACCTGCACGATGCAATAAGCCTATATAATAAGCTGGATGAATAGGTGTGTGCGTATTGTGTGAGAGACACAAGTACAATTTTGGACAAATTCTCGCAATCATTCCCACATTGTGACTTACCTCAACATCATGAGCTTCTGTGAGGCAGGCACCACATATCTAGCTAGGTACGATTGGGGGCCACAGACCACCGAAACCCCCCCCCCCCCCGGGTAGGTGGTCCCCTGCCCCCAATGGTACCTAGCTAGGTATGCGGCTCATGATGTTAAGCATTGTATGAAAAACACTCAAAAAGACTCCGTTTTCCTACACGAGAAATTTCTAAATCTTCGTGTGTGTGTGTGTGTGTGTGTGTGTGTGTGTGTGTGTGAGTGAGAGAGAGAGAGAGAGAGAGTGAGAGAGAGAGAGAGAGAGAGAGAGACCTTGCGCCTGTGACAGTCGTAGTTGTGACCAAGTTCGTGAAGGAAGGACTCGATTTTAGTAAGCTCGACGTTGGGAGCCCAATTAGTTGTGAGTTCCTGGAAAGTATTTAAGCTGCAGTCGAACAAGAAAATAACGTGCTTCGAGCGCTTTTCAGTGAGATTCAGGGTCACGACATGGCTGGCGGTCTGAGCAGCGCTGGCGCATTGCGTGTAGGTGATCATGCGGTAGCCCGCATGCACATGCTTCTGGGCTCTGTAGAATCGAGAGACCACCTTGCTGCCGAAATCAAGGCCTTGGACAAAGTGTGCGCGCTGGAAAGGTGGGTCATTTATTTGAAAATGATCTGGGCGCTCATGCGCCTCCTCAATTAAGAGCTGCTGGCCGTGGCCGCCGGCCGGTGCAGCAGAACTATTGTGCTGCACGTGCTGCTGCTGATGGGAGCCAGCGACGTGCTCACCCTGATGCACATTCACGGTCATGTTATTGACAAAGATATTCACTGCAGGATTCTGCATCCTTGCTGTGCCGGCGCACATCACTGCGTTCACTGCTGCGTCTCGCCATCCCGGCTGATATTGTCCATTATGAGGCTCGCCAGCTGGGCTATTCACATTCACCGTCAGGTGGTTTACATTCAAAACCATGCCCTCTGCAGGCCTCTGGAACTCACCAGTGCCTGCTGCTGCGCCCGCCACCAGTTGTGGGGCTGGCCATCCCAGCGCAGGCGGCGCGGTCGGCTGCGATCGCCTAGGGACGACTGCTTGCGCCTCACTGAAGCCACTATATCCGTTGGAATCTGCTAAAAACGGCCAAGCCATATAACCAAAGGTACAAAGGTTGTTCAAGCGCCCTTGCGGTTAAATTTCGAGCGCTAGTGCCCTACGTGGCACTAGCAGGCGCCGTCGATCTTAAAAATGCAGAGCTTTTTAATGGCAATGGCTGCTGCCCAGCCAGCGTTCAGCGCTGCAGAGCTGTGCAGACTACCTAGATAATCATACCACCTTTGGAGAATTGCGCAAGTGGACCGCCAGGCGCTAAGTACGCAGAAGTCCCATATCTATGCAGAACCGTGAAGGCCAGGCATGCAGTGTCTGCACCTGGTATACGTACTAGCTGCGATGATCTGCAACTTCCCATTACATTATTGTCCTGCACGCAATTTCCTAGTGGTCGCTCGGGAAAAGTATTTTGATCTGCTGACTAGATTCGACTAGATGCGTTGACATCATTACATTATGAAAGTAATCGAGGATCGACCTGCAATCGCCGGTCCCTGTACGTAGCAGCTGCAGCGGAGGACCGGATTATTGGACCGCATGATGGCCCCTAGTTACCCACGCAGCAGCTAGTAGGGCATGTCGAACCCACATTCCTGATCTGATCATCCGGAGTTCTGCGTCTCCCTTTTCTTCAAAATGCAAGACGTTGGCCAGGGGAAGCTGGTAGGACCGTACAGGAAGCTAATCCCTGCATGTCGAACCCAGTCTCCCGAGTCGTCCGTCCTCCCATCCATCCTGGCCCGCTCGGTCGACGTCAACGTGGTCCTCCTTCTCTAATAGGGCCTTATTGGAATCCTCTTATTGGAATCCTCCAAATAGTTTAGGGTTTGACCCCGTAACCTTTGATTTTTCAACATGAAAGCACGATATGTACGAATATCGTATAAGGGAGGTTTCGCAGGGGCGGGACCTCGCTACCCTATGAGGAATTGGTTTCACGTAAGAGCTTATCAGCCCACTTTGCCAAAGACGGCAGAGTGAACTTTGGAGAATTACAATTTACACTCCTCGTTCGCCGACGGTGCTCCTCCAGGGACAGCTTGCAAAAACTAGTCTTGCTTGGTGGGCATTGCTATAGAACATCTATCGAACATAACATAACATGTGAAGATTAATATCAAGCATCTAGCATTGAAGTAAACGAGTACAAAATGCATTAGAAATATTTTTTTTTAAAGGGTTACATATATGATGATTGATTACCTCTATATCTGTTTGTAAAATGGTCCAATTTCACGACCTTGGTGAATTTTTAAAAAGAATTGTATGTGTATTTATTACTCTAAATCAAGCGTAATTAATTTTTTCTTATTTTCGTAGAAACTGAGAGAGAGAGAGAGAGAGAGAGAGAGAGAGAGAGAGAGAGAGAGAGAGAGAGAGAGAGAGAGAGAGAGAGAGACGTGTTGTCATAGCTGGAGGGTCTTGACTGTCAATCACAAAACATGGTGCAAAACGTATTTGAGGAGAAAAACGATGGGACAAAGCGTTATCTTTGTGCTACAGAATGGTTATGCAGAGGAGAACGTTGGTCTACCATATATAAAATGCATTGCCAGACAAGGAGATGACATCAACCACCTAGGAATAAAGTAAACTTGTACATAGTGCATCGAGTATTGCAGTACACAAGTTGTACTCAAAAAATATAAAAAACATCGATAGACTATAAAAATTAAACTACACTACCGAACTGATAGTCATGTACAGATGTCGTCCAATTGTGCAAGCCGGAGAACAATGTTTGAGTTAAGCTACATAAAAGCAATGTGAATAGTTAAACATTTCGTCTTGGTGGAGAGTTGGCACTGTGGTCTCTCCAAAAATTATAGAAAACCAAAGTGGTGCCCTTCCCTGTAGCATTTTGCACCAAGCAAACGCATACACATAGGGAATTGAATACAGATAACAGACCTTGCAGTGTTATCGAGTTGGAGTCATCCTTGTGCAATCGAAACATCCACTGTTGTGAATAAATGTCCTTTGTGTTAGACACAAAACACGCATCAAGACGAATATAAATATTCAGGAGATAGATTTAACTTAAAAGGAAGCAGATGTAACTTCATGTTCTACGTCATAGACGGCATGGTTTATTATAGAGTTACGACAAAAAGGAAGCAAAACTTGAACATAGAATAGTCCATTGTGGAGAGGAGCACATAGACATAGGGCTAGTAGTAGACATGGTTGCATGCAGAGAGGATGACGGGATTTGAAGCATGGCTAGTGAAGAGATGCCCGCATACTGTCATCTTCACCTCTCTTGTAGCACGCACATGCATTGAGCGATCGATAATCATCAGTATGTCCCTGTACTTATCTAAATGCTCTACGTTCCGAGCAACAAAGTACACAATTTGGACTACCTTGCGCTCGTTCTTGCAAAGATTCTCTTCTTCGTGAGTTTCAGCTCTTAGTAATTACAAAGAGTCCATGTTATTGATGCAAAGACACTCTTAAGTTCCACGTTTTGTTATGTTTGGAAACGCTTGCGTTGCTGATGGCGAGAGCTGTGCTAATTGGCCACTATCCCTCTCCATCGTCCTAATTTGCATGTTTCTCTATGTCCCTTCAAGCTTTATCGAGACTGTGTTAGGTGCTTTCACAATCCCATCGAACTGCATGTGCTCACTTTCTAGATCAATCAATTACCTTATCTTATCAGAATTAACGTTGACATCATAGCCAGTTTTAAATCTTAAATTGGACCATGCACTTATAACCAGGTTTGTGGTGCCTATCTTTATATAATGGAATAATTTCAAACCATGACCTAGCATATGGATGGTGAGTTGCTTTCTACAACTTGGTTGCAGTTCGCTCCATGGCTTCTTGACGCTTGGACTATAACCTTGTAGGCCTTGAGAACTTCATATTGACACCTAGTATGGGAGAAACGAGGACACATATAGTATGGCATCAATTGTTTAGATCTAAAGTAAAGATGCACAGAGTGCATTTACGATTGCAATATACTACACGTATTTATTACTTATGCATTTAATTCTTTAATACACCACATGTTAAGAATGTTATTATGTATTGCCTATCTTCCATATGCAAAGAGTTGTATGTATAATTAACATATATAGATGTTGATCATCGACATCGATTGTATAGTTTTGAAAGCATCATGCAAGTAAAGCAAACTGAAGGAAGCAATGTTGAGAATTCTAAAACAAGCAAATTGATAAAGCATCAATGGATTGCAATTTGAAATGAAGTGCTTTACTGACCTAAAATGTTGTACAGATGTTTTTGGATTGTCCAAGCTACACACCGATCTTTGACTCAAGCTATAGAAAAGGAATGTGAATAGTTAAACATTAATTTCATCTTGCAATGAAGCACCGTAAATTGAAGATGCTAAGTATATAGTGCACGTCATGCAGAAGTGCCATACAAAAGTATCGTGAAGAGTTGGCACTGTGGTCTCTCCAAAAATTATAAGAAACGGAAGATATGCCCTGCCCCGTAGCGTTTATGTGTTGCGCCAAGCAAACGCATAGTCATGGGGAGTTGGAAGGAGATAACAAACCTTGCAGTGTAGTCCAGCTGGAGTTACACGCGTGCAATCAAAATGTCGAGTGTTGTGAGTATATGTTATCCCTACCAGACACAAAATACACACCAAGATAAATACAAGGCATGTAGCATATTGATTAAGCTTAAAGAGAAACACTACAAGAGGTTGTGTGCTCTTGTGACGCTGTTAGCGACGGAAATAAATTGGGTTTTTATAACCCCCGGCGTCGCTAAAACCGTCGCTACGAGCGTCGCTATATGCGTCGCTATAAGCGTCGCTATATAGAGACGCTCATAGTGACGCTCATAGTGACGGTTATAGCGACGTTTACACAGAAGACTATAGCGACGCTCATAGCGACGCTACAGAGCCATAAATAGCGACGGTTATAGCGACACCCGAGAGAATTTTTTTTGGTGACAGGGCATCGAATGCCCTGCCACCCATCAACCATATTGTACTTGATTCACTTTTTAAAAAAAGTGCAAGGGTAGATAATAGACCCAAAATAGTCACCCACAAGACGCATTGTTTGCAAAATTGACAAGCGTAAAATTGACAATTGTACACATCATAGGCAAAATGAATTGATTGGCAAATGTAATAATGACAATTGTACAACATCATAGGCATAAAGAATTGATTGGCAAAAGGAACTGCAGTGACAAATGTAATAATATACATGGTTCAAAAAGACGTATAAAATCCGTCGCATGATACATAAGCTATGAGAAACCCTAAACTAATGCTATCTAGCTACGGCTAAACTGACGTCGTCTAGTCAGACGTCTCATCGCGTCCAAGCAGCGTATCTGTCGGATTCTGCAGAAAAAGACAATAAGACAGCTTTCAGTAAGTATAAACATATAACGACATTTATAAAATAATACAAAAAATAGAAAAGAGTAAACCCTAATACTAACCATGCCGCCGCGAGAACTGAGAATGTCCATCAGGGCGTTTAAGCCCTTCCTGCCTGCGTACTCGCGCTCGTACGGTGTGGGATCACGTCCTGTCATCGACCACTGTCAAAACATACAAAGATTTCATTATGTTAGAATTAAAAAACTCATAAACCCTAAACTATCGAACATAAAGAGCAATGCGAAAACACTTACAAAATCGGCCTCAAATGATGCCCATCCACCGCTCCCCAAGTGGTGCGAGCTCCCTGCCTCTACTCGCGCTCTGGCTGCATCCTTTTGTTGCTTCCACTTGTCGGGATTCTCACGCGCTGCTTTCTTCGCATTCTTCCAATCTTCTTTGGCCAGCCAATCTGGCCTGTTCCACCCATTCTTGATTGCTTTTTGCACTTCGGAACGCTTGTGTTTGCAGTATTCGCGCATTTGAATCTTCATCAGGTCTTCATTGAAGCGCTGATCCCGTGTTGGAACGGGAAACTCATCATGAAGTATGCTGATGACTCTGTTTTTTAAATCACTTGGTACTTCACTCCATTTCTTTAGTATGTAGTGTCTAAACAGATGAGAGCAAAGACCACGCATGCGCGAGATCACCTTCTTGCCATCATCATCCATGATGATGCCGCCGCTGAAGTCGACGGAGTAAGGCAAGCCCTCTGGCCGGTGACGCGTGAACCTGGGTGTCCCGGCAGGGGTCTCTAGCGGCGTGTCGATGGGGGTACGGACGTCAGGTGTCTCCACCGGCGTCTGGGCCCCGAAGCGAGGAGTGTCGAGTGGGGTGGCTCCTGGCGGAGTAGGTAGAGGTGTGTAGCTGCTAGGAACAGTCAGCCGCGCAAAACCTGGCGTAGATGGCGATGATGTGGCTGGTGTGGGGGCGGGCAAAGAAGGGGAGGGTAAAGAGCCTCGTCGAACACGAGGCGGTGTGGAGGCATCGGCGGCGGAATCCCCACAACAACCGCCACCGCCACCACTAGAGCGCCGGTGTCTAGATGAGTGTGAAGATCGTCTCGTCAATCCCGAAGCTTCGGAGCGCGCCGAATGCTCCGAAAGAGAGGGAGATGCGGATGGAGTAGGAACGCGCGATGATGCGCCAGAGCGATGACGCTCCACGTACCACTGTCTCTGCTGCGGTGACAAAGAAGAAAGAAACTCCTCATCATCCATACCTGCATTAAACACGCGAATATTTAAACTTAATATTGAATGAATAGAGTAGACAATGATGCAAAGACCATTAAATACAATGACGTAATGACGCATATAAATACAATGACGCAATGAATTGAGTGATAGAAGAGGCAAGTCGAAAACTTAGAATTTTCAATCAAAAGATGTGAGCGCGAGTAGAAAAGAGCGTTATACACCATGGAAGGTACTTAGAGAGCCAGAGCTTTTACAACACAGAGCAAAATTGTTCAAATACAATATTTGTGGCTTTAAGAGATCTCTCTCTCATCCTCGCATAACTCAGCATAACTTCCTATATATATATAGAGCTCTCCTTTTAAACACATATCCTCTGTTTCATTTTGTAGCTCCTCTGCATGCACCCCATATAGAGTAGTAGCATCTTGATGCTCGTCTGGCACCACCGCAGCGGCTTCTGATTGAGCATCTTCTCTGATCTCCTCCATTGATCCCGTTGTGATTGGCACATGGTAGCCTTCATACGTCCTTGCACTACGAGGGGCTACCTCTATGACGTACCACCAGTTTGATGTAGACTTTGTAGGATGAAATATTACCTGCCAGAGCCACATAACTTACATGAGAGCTTTCAAGCACATAACTTGTAAAAAGGGGATGTTAACTATTTACATACTTACTTGTTCACAATGCTCTGGTAGTACGAAAGTGTCTCTTAGGTCAGTCCATTTCTTAGTAGAATCCACCTCAAGAAAACCAGACTCTCCTCTACGCACAGTAGCGTTGCGACCCTCCATGATTATCTTGAACCATTGCACATCGAACAAGTCGACAAAAAATCCTCTGTAATCGATCCTCAAAATCTCTTGCAGCGTGCCGAAGTAAGTGAGTTCTGCCACCACAGGATCTGCATCAGAGGAACGTCGTCGACTAGACTGTTCAAATTTTGCCATGATTCCACAATCTTGAGTAAAACGCTTTTTGTCGATCCGTCCCACCCTAAAATGTCGACCTTTACACCATGTTGCTGTGTATGACTTATACTACAACGAACGAAGATTATGAGTGGCCGTTCAAACGTTTAGAAATAAAGTCACTAGCATGTCGTACATTGCAAACTTACCTTGGTCGTGCAACCCCGAGAATACTCCCACTCTTCCTCAGTCACTTCGTCACCGCATTGTTGTGCGCTTTTCAATTGGTTGTGCAACCATCTTAAGCTCATGAAGGTTGGTAGGCTCTCCAGACCCGTCGGATAGTGCATCGGTGGTCGTCTTCCCCGTCTCCACTCGATTCGTGCCCTTTGTCGCTCTTGCTTTGCATCCTCATATTGTGAAATCCACTTTTGTATCACTGGATTGTGAAGCATGCAAAATCGGTTGATTTTAGCCTCTAGATCTTCCGTCATCTTCTTCTCAACACCGAGATTGCACATGACAATCCCAGATATGCGCTCATCATCTATGGTTTGCCATAGCGTGTCCCGGGCTTTATCAAATCCGTCTAGCCACTCTCCAATGTACACTAGGGACTCTGATACCAACCAACCTTCTGCCATGCTACCCTCCGGACGTGCCTTTTGACGCACATATCCCTTAAGCGTTTTCATGAAACGTTCTAAGAAGAACATCCATCTGGAATGAACTGTGCCAGCTATTTCCACCTCATCAACTATGTGAACAAGAAGATGCACCTGAATGGTTAGCATGGTAGTAGGAAAATGTTTCTCAAACATGCACACAAGCTCCGCAGCATTTAGTTTGGCGAATGGTATGGAGTCTACGTTGATCTCCTTTTGTGAGATCCATTGCACCAGCTTTGCAAGTTTGTAGATTGTGTTACGGATGTCGAGAGACAAACATCCCTCAATGGCAACCGGTAAAATAAATTGTAAAGTATGTGCAGCAATGATATTAAAGTCCACATTTTATGCAATGATATTAAAGTCCACTATGAACGTACCTGACACATTTTATGCCAATCGTGTGACTTCAAACCGGTAAGCTTTCCGTCTTTAGTAAAACACGTTCGAAGCGAGTGCATTACGCCAGTGGGGGTCCGCAAAGATCGAATGGTCTCTTTTACTTTGCGTTCTTGGGCTCCTGTGAAAATCCATGGTGCTTTAGGGAGTTTTATCGATCCATCAGACGCTGTTTGCGGCCAATATTGCTCCATACGATCCACATTTCTAAGGTCAACTCTGGCTCCCAAAGTATCTTTCTTGCCGGTCAGATGGTCCCATAGTAGATTACCCACATTCTTGAATATGTGCATTGGATCGAGCAAGTGATTGATCATGAGTCGGGGCCAGTATGGTAACTCGTACCATAGAGATAGTCTCTTCATCCCTGGAGGCAATCCGTCATCGCACATCTCCTTCTGCTCTAACCATGCTTGTGCAGACATCCTTGGTGGCTCTCTTCCCAAAAAGCCGTCGCGTAACACATGATTCTCTGGAAGATATGCTTGATGACCTTCGTAGATTTGCTTCTTCAGTGAGGGCGCCCTACGTGCATTCAGTCTAGGTCCACATGTGACACATGCTCTGTATCCGCTTGTTTGAAGCCCTGCATGTATACACATGATAATAGATCAACTATGGGAAAAAACAAGATTTACAGTGTCTGAGTGAGGAGTGTCAATAGATCACCTGAGCATTCTGTTAGCCCGGGATAGTCATGCATGGTCCACATTAGAATGCCTCTGATCAAAGCATTCCGTCGTCCTGTGTGTCGGCTCATATCCACCACCTCTATGCCAATCCACAATTGTTGTAGCTCTTCCAATAGTGGACGAAGATACACATCCATATTCTCCACTTTATATCGCCCTGGCACAATCAAGCTTAGCCATAGGTGCCCCTTCTTCGTAGTCAACCACAGGGGAATGTTGTAGTTGACGATGACAACGGGCCATACACTGTAAGATGTTGATCTTTGACCAAATGGATTTACGCCATCCATAGCCAGGCCTAAGCGCAAATTTCGAGCTTCCCTGGCAAAATCCGACCATGTTCCATCTATATGTTTCCAGGCTGCGCAATCTGCAGGAATTCGTAGCACACCATCCGAAGATTTATTCTCCTCATGCCATGATGCTAGGGCGGCCATGGACTTACATTCGAAGAAATGCTTGATGCGAGGAAGCAGAGAAAAATGTCGCAAAACCTTTTGTGGAATTTTTGTCCCATGGAGATCTACTCGATATCTTTCGGAATCACATTTCGGACACTTCTCCATGTCTATGTATTCCCCTCTGAAAAGAATGCAGTCATTAGGACAAGCGTGGATAGAATTGTAATCCATCCCCAAGTTTCGCAAAATCTTTCTTGCTTCATCTCGGGAATCTGGCATCACCTTGTCAGCTGGTAGTATGTGCTCTTTAAGCAATCTACACAACATAAAAATACGATACAGTCGTGTAAAAATCTATCAGATCATTATACATTTAGAGTTTTATTAAAGTAAACTAATTGTAATAGATCACCTGAAAAGCGCTGTGACGCTAGTGTCACTCCATCCAAACTTTGCCTGCATGTTGAGAAGAACCAGGAGTGCTTTCAATCTAGACATACGTGCTCCATTATACAATGGCGTATCGGCTTCACTTTTCATATCATCATAGATAAGCCTTTGTGAATCCATGATCGTCTCGATCATTTCATCAATCTCGGGCTCAAACATTGCCTCGTTGGGAATGTGCTCTGCATGATCATCCCCCGAGCTGTCAGAGGCTACATCTTGTGGCCTCACATATGCTGCTTGACCAAAGCGCCTGCGAACACGTCTATTGGGTTGCAAGATTGCTGCTTGTTGGCCAGCGTCAGAGTCCGACGAGTTATAATTGGCAACAACTCGATCTATAATAGATGGATCGAACTCGCCAAAGTCGCGAACATGCTGCAAAGAAACACGTCTTGTCCGTCGCACAACATGCTTGCATTGATTACAAGGACATACGACCCTCGTTGAGAGATAGGTGTTTCGGTTGGACGGTTCCACATCCTCGTCACTACTCATAATGAGGATAAAAATCTTATAACCTGGACAACAAATTTAATATTCTATTGGCATTCTTCGTCTTATCTCTCTCTCTCTCTCTCTCTCTCTCTCTCTCTCTCTCTCTCTCTCTCTCTCTCTCTCTCTCTCTCTCTCTCTCTCTCTCTCTCTCTCTTTACCTCACATTCTCTAGTCATGTCCAATCCCCGCACACCTCGGTCTAGAGGTGCACGGAGATTAGAACCACCGGGTTATAATCTCATCTTTATTGGTCAATACCTATATTTGTGGGTACAAGAAATCTACAGACCCACGTCTACATGATACTGCATGTAGTGGACAAAACCCTTTTGCCTCTTCTCTAGCTGTAGCACTTCACAGCATCTTAACATCTTTTCATAGTAGATCTTTTCATTGTTCGTCTAACTCTAAACCCTAAACCGTAAGTAATTCTTGCGTGGACTCGATCTAACGTAAATAAGCGTAAATCTAAATAAACGTAAATCTAACTAAAAATAAACCTAAATCTAATTTAACGTAAGTCTACATATATCTAACCTAATCTTTAACGTCTTTTGGGATAGTTTCCTACGACGTTAAAACTCTCTTCTTCTTGTGTGTGTGTGTGTGTGTGTGTGTGTGTGTGTGTGTGTGTGTGTGTGTGTGGGTAAACCTAAATAAACCTAAATCTAATATAATATAACATAAATCTAAATCTAACGTAAATTATGCTATATTAAAAACAAAGAACTAAACTAACAGGGATTATAAGAACCTTAAAACTGATTTAACACATAATTTTTCACATAACTCGGCAAGAGTTGGCATTCTCATCACTAAAGATGTGAGAGTTAACTTCCGGCGGTGACGCTGCCTCATCTCCATCCACATCTGACGACAGCAATTGGCCCTTTAGACCGTTCTTGCTCTTGTTACTAACTTTGAAGTTGCTGTTGAATGACTAGAGGTTGTCTAGATGGTCATTGTGTCGGGGATGTAGTGACTCTTGCCGCCCTGAAGATCCACCTTCCTCCCTATCTTCTGAAGACATTTCACCAGTACTTTTGGATCGATGGAGCCCACCATGAGTGAAGGCAGCAATACCCTATATTCCATTGAGGGCTTTCTTCACCCGCTTCATGCAGGCATCACAGTCTATGGAGACCTAAATCTAATCTAATATAACGTAAATCTAAATCTAGCGTAAATAAGCGTAAATCTAATTAAAAATAAACCTAAATCTAATCTAATTTAACTTAAATAAACCTAAATCTAATTTAACGTAAGTCTACATCTAACCTAATCTTTAACGTCTTTTAGGATAGTTTCCTACGACGTTATAACTCTCTTCTTCTTGTGTGTGCGCGCGTGTGTGGATGTGTGTGCCAATAAAAAGAGATAAATGGTATAACCTTTCTATCACCCATGCCAAGTATGATAGATTGGTTATGCCATTTCCCTCTTGAATAATAGGTCTTGAGTTCAACTCCTCGTCGGCTAGATCTTTAGGTCTTTTAATTTTGATTAGTTTCCTACGACGTTAAATTAGTTTCTCTCTCTTTAATTTCTCTCTCAATGTGTGTGCGTTTTTTTGGATCGTATGCATGTTTTCTCTCTCTTTTCCTCTCAATGTGTGCGTTCTTTGTTTATGCATGTTCTCTCTCTCTTTTCCTCTCTCAATGCGTGCGTTTTTTGTTTATGCATGCTCTCTCTCTCTTTTCCTCTCTCAATGTGTGTGTGCATTCTTTGTTTATGTATGTGTGTGTGCGTTTTTGTTTATGTTTGTACTCTCTCTCTCTCTCTCTCTCTCTCTCTCTCTCTCTCTCTCTCTCTCTCTCTCTCAAAAACACTATGTGTGTGTGTGTATGTGTGTGTGTGAGAGAGAGAGAGAGGGAGAGAGAAAGAGGGGAAGGGAACATGAGAGTGAGGAGAGGGAAGGAGCATACCTGGCTCTCCTTCCTCTCCTCGTGTGTGTGTGTGTTTGTGTGTGTGTGTGTGTGTGTGGAGAAGAAAAAGAGAGAGAGAGAGGGAGAGCGTTACCTGCTCCTTGCTTGAGGGCACCGAAAAACTCAGATCTGAGATCTGAGTTTTTGGGCGCGCTCTGTTATTTTTTTAGCCCAGCCGGCGTCGCCATGAGCGTCGCAAATTACTTTGAAATTTGCGACGCTCATAGCGACGCTGGGATTTTTTTTTTGAGCGTCGCTGTGTGAGCGTCGCTAATATGAATAGCCTCTTGTAGTGAAATAGATCTAATTTTATTACGAGTATATGTTCTTCTTGCCAGATATTTCATCTTTGTTTGTTACTCTTAAGAGTTGAAACCGAAAAACTACTTTTCTTTTCCGAGACGATGTGGAATAAGTTCTCAAGGGAGAGTTTTGAATCGCTGGTTGACATGGGGACTAGCAACCTGACCAAAATTTTGTTTGGGGTTGATGCCCTCATGTCTAGGAGATAAGCAACCAGTAACATTCCTGAATGAAAAGGGTTTCAGAGGAATGGGTTTGGGTAAGTGCAAAGTATTTATAAAATCACAATTGGATCCCATGCCCTTGCTTACAACTCCTTGGTTAAGAGCTTTGTGAATATTTTCATATACTTTGTTCCTATTTGCGTACATTTTTATTTTTTCAGGCATTCTTATGATTCCTTGCTTACAACTAACGTTCACATGAGACCCACATTCTCAACATAACTTATTGTATTTGACTGACAAGAAACAGTTTCATCTTTCACAAGCCATAGATAACCCAAAACCCCTGAAAATCAACCACAAGGAAAAACAAGACGATGCTTGCTTTGCTCTCGCATGAGCTTTAATGGAACCATCAAATGTGGAACCTACTTGTTCACATGAAAGCAAAGAGCCATGAAGAAAAGCCTACCTCATCGACATTACAAGAGCATTCTTTAGTAACACATATAGAGTCTGTAGGCCAAATTTCTCCCTATTCATTCCAGTAGTACAAGGTAGACAATGTCATTGTTTGCCCCATCGGCATATTGGAATCGGCCTTCTTTTGCAGTGAAGCCTCAATACCTAATTATAAGCCTACCAGCGCCTTCCCCACACGTAGCGATCATAGTAGCTTTATGTGCAACAAGACCCAGTGGCCAACTGAACAGTATGTCCAACTGCAACTACCTTACTCAGCTCGTTTCTGCAGGCACAACTAGTTATGCCAGCATTATGCCGCTCCAAGTATAGCTCATGCAGATTTAACAACCCTTTTGCCCTCGGCCATCCTTCAATATTAATGTTCATGAAAATGATATGCAACAGGTCCCCATGTCTAATTCTCAAGATTCACACCAATTCTTTTCTGTGATGTTTGACCATGCAGCAGCAAGCCGGACAGAATCAAAAAGGAGTATCGAAGACCTTGCAAACCCTCGTTATATTTCACATATTATCAAGTTGGAAGGTACTTTGGATGCTTGCCGACGTGATGAGCACTCTCAAAGATCAGATATTTCATGCGGTAAAGCCATGGCAGAGGTCTATTCTAGTGCTACATAAACAGAAGATATCAAATTTCAATGGATGATCAGTTGGCATAATCTAGAGTCGAATCACCAAAAGTCATTGCGTTTGCAAAATACCTATACCCGAACTCAAAAGAAAGCAGTTGTGAACTGAAACTGGTTGTCTGAGCTGCTTGTGAGAAACCTGCAAACTGCCTGTGGTGCCTGCAAACTGTTGCACGTCTCTGTTTGCGAACTGCTTCTGGAGAACCTGCTACATTGTAGTGTATGTGCAAAGCGGCTATACTTGTTTCCCAACAACGTTTTTATTATTAAGCGGGGGTTTTTTAGATTTTTGCTAGCGTGAAAAGCTACCAGTGAGAAGCTTCCACGTGGTGGTGGCTTGTGCGATCAGATAGGGGGGAAGAGCCTTTGGCTCACCAAGTATAGACTGACAAACATTGCACAGCACACCATGCGCTCTTATTTGTCCACCTTGGTTGTCTCGCAGGTCTTTGTTGCCAGTTGCTCCATCCAGACTGCAAATTACTTTTGCTTACCACCTGCCACATCACCAAACATGCACACTTGGCAGTGAACTGGTCTACAATACTGTCATGCAAATGCAGGAGGGTTTTGTGGAGCTTCGTACATGTGAGAGACGTAGCCTAGAAGGGGTAGAATGTGGACGTGAAAACCTTTTCTAATATACCATATTAGTCACTTTTGTCCTCTCTTTTCATCGTTTGACAAATTAATCACATTAATTGAAATGAGAAACGGGTATGTAAAAACGCACACACATTAATGGTAAAAGGTAAAGAAATAAGCTATTGCTCTTGAGAATTGCCCTTGTGCTGCCATCTCTCTCTCTCTCTCTCTCTCTCTCTCTCTCTCTCTCTCTCTCTCTCTCTCTCTCTAGGTGTGTGCATGCCTATGATAAGCTTGTCCTCCATCGGAATCCTCCTTATAAAATCTAGTTAAAAAAAGACGCCAAGGGAAGGACTTTAGTCGGCCAATCATAAAATTAGTGGGGAGCAACACCCTTGCAAGGGGGTTTTACCCTTCTAGAGAAGAGGTAGGGAAAGATAATCAAGGGACCCTTCCCCGTAATGCATGCGACCAGATGCATTGCAGGGGGAAGGTTCCTTGAGGACGTTTTCCTCCCCTCAAGAATGAGGGGGAGGGGGGCCAACACAGGTTGATGTGCAAAGGCTCACATGGGCCTGCAAGAGTGACAGTGTTATGAGTATTGAGGTGGCATGCTCACGACTGAGGTGCTTCTTTTTCCATTCTATTGGTTGAGGTGGTGGCAACTAGCTTAATTTTGATTACTGATGTGTTGCAGCTAGAGCTAGGCAAGCTGATGAAGTTGCTTTTTAATTATGCATATTGATGTGTCATACATCCAACGGTGGTAGCCACTGCGTTCACCTAGGGTGTCTACTTGGAAATATGTAAAATAGCACGTGCGAGCAAAATAAGGGATTTATAATAGGTCTATTTATAGAAAAACTTAATTACAATATAAAGGGTATAATTTTTATTGAGAAAGTGAAAATTTTCATACATAAGGACTAATTTTTTTACAAAAATGTATACACAAGGGGTACATATAATACTTGAAAATATACAAGAAATTATTTAAATACCTCTTGTTCGCACGTGCTATATAAAAATTTTATATAGTGGACTCCCTGCGGTGGATGGAGGGTGCACAAATATTGCTGCCTCCCAATTGCCCAACTTGACGTCCTAGGAAAACATTATCCTTAAAAAGAGTTAAAGGCCTTCAAAATGAAAAGCACCTCAAATCAAATTTGAGGGATGGTCTTGATCATTGATCATGACAGAATCACAAGAGAAAAAAAAACTTCTTAAAATTTTATTTATCAAATAAACATCTAAAGTTTTCTTTCAATAAGTAATACTATCATTGCAAAGTTATAAGTTTACGATGCCCACACCATGAAGACGTTGAGATTCGCTCTGATTTTAAAACTATCGTGCAACAAATTCATGCCTATATTAAAATGTACTAGTATAACTTTCCTGTGCGGCAGGGCTAGAAAAATACATTTTTCCTAACCAAAGAAAATAAGGGCAAACTTGAAATTCTACCTGTTTTTAGGTCAAAATTTGAAGCTTTCGCCGGTATTTACACTGAAACTTGTGTAAATTTGCCGATTTTCTTCAAGGCAAGCTCAAAATCTAACCAGGATTTTATGATATTAACCAGTTAAAATACACTATACCCCGATTTTTTTCTAACAGTGCTGTGCGGGTATCTATTGTCAACTAATTAACTTTAAGATAGGGCATACCTATATAAGGTTGGTTCAAAATTAATTAGGGCTATCCTAGAAAAAGAGCATCTCAAGAGGCTACATCCTATTGAGATACCCTCTATGAGGTTCTATTTTGCACATTTCTACTCGTTGTATTTGGTCATGGTATGTAGTTGAATACCATAAGTTTATAACTCAATTTTTGGCTTTCTAAAAGAAACCCTTAGTGTTGGGCTGGGTTAGGGGGACTACTTTCATAGTTTTCAATGCATGATAAAGACTTACCCGTTCATTTCTTTCATTTCAGAGCCTGTCTTTACTTTTGTTGCATTCTATTGTTTTAGAATGCTAGGCAGCATTTACTCAGCATTTACTTTCTCTGCATGCTTGAAAATGACTTTAGAGATCAAAACATTAAACAAAATATTCACAGGAGTTTGATCTTATGATGCAGTCTTCGAGAAAGTCCTTTTTGTCGAAGCGGCAAGTTTTCTCCTTATACAAATATAAAATGAAAATACTCTTAAAAATCTTTAAATTTGCAAAATATTCAAACTATTTTCTAGTATATTTTATCGGGTTTTTTCTCCTTTGCCATCCTTTGCAACCGGTTAATCTCAATTATCAATCGGCTTAAGCCTAAGTTCAGACACATCTTTCTCAAACACTGAGGTATTGATAAATGATTCTCTCATTTGAGGATTTCAAAAAAAAAAATCACCTCACTAAAATGTTTAATTATTTTCTATGCTTATTTGAAAGCATTACAATATTCTTTTGTTTTGATTTTTAATGTGTCTTTTTATTTTACTTCCTTTTGGTTTTATTTTGTTTCAAAATACTAATGTGAAATGTGCACCAATTACCTTATTATTCGGGCCCTTTCATAATATATAAGCCATTTGCGAGTAGCGAGTACCGACTAGAAGAACATTAAAAAATGGCTAATTGATTGAAACTTACCTTAAATGTTATTTAAATTTTATTTGTTTTCTCTCACATAGCCTTATGTAGACCATAATGAACTTTCACCTTTTTTTTGGGACTCCATAAGGCCATTGTAAAAGGGTTACATTTTGGTGCAATTATGGACCATTGGTTAAAAGGCTCGTTGATTAGTGATACATGGCAACAAAGTATCTTTTTTTTCTTTCTAAAAGAAGCCTTAGAGATGTGTTGGGTTAGGATACTTTCAATGTTTTCAGTGATGATTGAGATTTACCTTAAATGTTATTTTGGTTTTAAAGTATTAGATAGATATTTTTATTTCATCTTAATTTAGTAAGTTCTATACTACATACATACACATATACACATATATATTAATTAGTTATATATATATATATATATAATATTAATGAGCAAACCATGATAAAGAGAAGAAAAATCGATGCAATGATATCAAAACTTAGCTTAAAAATTCTACAAATTTTAAAAAATTTACTAGTATATTTGGTTTGCTTCTTTGCAAGGAGGACACTCAATCGCTTAATAAAAGAGACATTCTTGAATACTGCTTCACCTTATATAATTCTAGTTAAACTCAACCTAAAGATTTTACTACTTTCTTATCTATACTATATATGAAGACGGTTAAAATTTTCAAGGAAGGAGACACCCTCCATGTGTCACATTCTACTTCATTTCAAAGACAACCTTTAAAAAACATTTAATGAAAATGCAAAAGTGAAGGGTGAGTATTAGGATGGTAGAAAATGAAAAGATTTATGAGTCTTGGCAGCGGAAAGTCAAAAAGACCTTAGTACTCTATCTAAATTTATAATACTTAAGCCTATAGTTTTTGGGTTTCACTCGAGCCCTCAATTTTTTCAAGACTGATCACTAACTACTTGTATTTTGGGCTTTCTAAAAGAAAGCATTGGTGTTGGGGTGGGTTAGGGAGACTTTCATAGTTTTCAGTGCATGATGTTTTTGGGTTTCACTCCAGCCCTCAATTTTTTCAAGGCTGATCACTAACTACTTGTATTTTTGGCTTTCTAAAAGAAAGCATTGGTGTTGGGGTGAGTTACGGAGACTTTCATAGTTTTCAGTGCATGACGGAGACTTACCTTTCATTTCAAATCCTATCTTTACTTTTCTTGCATTCTATTGTTTTAGAATGCTGAAGTGAAATTTCACCTTACTTAATTTTAGTAAATTTTACACACACACACACACACACACACATATATGTTTTTTTTGCATTCTATTGTTTTAGAATGCTAAAGTGAAGCTTCACCTTGCATAATTCTAATAAATTCTACACACACACATATATTAATTAGTTCTTTTTATTTCACCTTTCATTTCACAACTTCACATGGCTTTACATTTCTTGCATTTTATAGCTTGATTCCAATTAGTGTTAACATTCTAAAAAGTCTCTTTTATTAAGCGGCTACTGATCGAGTTTCCTCCTCATAAAGAAAAAAATCAAAAATACTAGCAGTAATTTGGAGATTTGCAAAATGTTTGGACGACTTTCTCACATATTTCATCAGTTTTTCTTTCGTTTATCATGGTTTGCAGCTAGTTAGTCTCGATTTTCAATTGGCTCAAGACTAAGCTGATGCAATCCTTTCCCAAACACTGATACCAGTTTAAACAATTTTATCACTTTCTTATTGTTTTTGAAAGCCTCCATGACCCTTTCACTTGTTCAAAATCATTTGAAGAGTGGCTTTTCTTTACATTTTGAAGGCCATAAAGAGCTTTTCTCTATGTGTTGCTCAATGAACCTCCCTTCGGAGGTTCGCATAGACCTTCTATGTCGTAAATGATCTTTGACCTCGATGCTCGAAGTTCAAAAGCTAGATGCATGTATTCATGTGTGTGTGTGTTTGTGTGTGTGTGTGTGTGTGTGTGTGTGTGTGTGTGTGTGTGTGTGTGTGTGAGAGAGAGAGAGAGAGAGAGAGAGAGAGAGAGAGAGAGACCCATTCTCTCGATGTGTGTGAATATAAGAGACAAAGTTGATGTGCCATTCCCCAAGGTGTTGGCTCATTACATGAAGGCTTTCCACATCTGTATTACATTAATGAAGTACATTGAGCTTGACAATTCATTGATATGAATCCAACAATTTGTTATAGATGTCCTGCACACATTGTGTGTGTGTGTGTGTGTGTGTGTG